>NW_020665065.1:11611486-11747815 GCF_002925995.2 Terrapene triunguis
AGAGAGAGAGAGAGAGAGAGAGAGAGAGAGAGAGAGAGAGAGAGAGACACACGCCACACACAGCAGCCCTCCATTCAATAATAAAAAATCCATTGCCTTTTTTACTACCTTGATAAAAGGTACTGGGAATGTTTTTGAGGCAGGGTGTTCGTTTTTTGGGGCTACAGGAAGCTCAGACTGCACTCCACTAGCAGATACCTGATTGAAAGATGTTTCCTTGAGAGTCTGGGGCCCACGCTCCATCATAGCATGGAGTGGCTCCAGCACCTCAAACATTCCCTTCACATTCCTCTCTCCAAAGTACAGACGGGATGCCTCTTCCAGCCCTTCATGCCACATCTCATGCCAGAGGATGGCTACCCGGATCAGCTCTTCGCTCACCTGGATTAGGATAGGGAAGATAATAAATTCCTATGGGGGGAAAAAAAATCGCATGGACGCAGAGAGGCTTAAAAGTACTGGACTACTTTCACCTTGAGAATGATTTCACCTACTCCCTGCTGGTGGCTAGAGGATGCCACACAAACCTCTACTTGATAAACTTTCTCCTGTGAGTACCCTATTGGACTACTATAAACTGATTTGCTCCCCTGCCAATATGTTTGCAATCACATGAAGTTTGCCTGGTAATATATTCGTGTCTTTCAGTTATTCATTAAGAATTTAGCAATCAAGATAAACTGGCCCCTTCCCCAGAAACAAGTCAGACTTGGGATGTTCTGTTTCCCTTTCTCATTAAATTAATGTTTCTCTTTATGGAGCTAATGATTCCCTTTCCCCATTCTCCTCACCTCCCCAGGTTCATCTGTGACAAACATCATAATCCCAATATTTAAAGTTTATGGTCCCATCACACTAGAAAGTCTCCTGGAGACTGTGTACTCTAACACTATCATTCCTTCCCAACAAATTCATCATACTCAGAATCAACAAATCAACATTTTTCTTTGGTTTCATGGGAGAGAATATTGCTATAAGAACAGACCAAAAAACCTTAATATGGCTGGTGCATCAGTCCCTGGAATGATTCTTTATTGACCATACACACAGCACTCACCATCATCGCCTGCTGTACCAGAGTGTTACTGTGCTCACACATGTTTTTCAGGATCTTATTGGCAGCATTGTGGCGTGCAGTTGTGGTGGACTTAGAGGCCACAGTCAAGGGGTAGATCAAAGCCTATGACAGACATCACACAGTAATAATTTATAACTGCACACACATAACAGCGGCTGCATAGATCAAGAGACTAACAAGACTAAAACAAAATAAAATAAAGTCCCAAGCACATAGAAACCAGGTGACAAACCTGCTTCAATACTATTCTACTAAGAAATGACAATTTTGCAGCAGAAAAAGTAACTCACTTATTGAAATGGATAACTGAAGGATTAAACACATTTGTTTTTCCATCAGAAAGTCCCACTATCTGAAATGCTTGGATTTTCACTGATCAGATAGCAGGGTAATTCCAGTGGTGATGAACTGGTGCCAAACTGATAGAGGAAAGAAAATTCTTCTCCCCAGCATGCTAGGACAGATTCTCTACACCAAGGTAGGAAATGCAGCTAGTGTGTTAGCAACAGCTACTGTCCCATAACAATTACTTAATGGAGTTAAATTTAAGGAATCAATTTTCACCATCAGGTGTCCCAACAGACAGAGAGGACTTTAAATTCTGTCTGGGCTCAGTGCTGCATGTCTCATCTGCCCCTCGTTTCTATCTTTCCTGTGAGGCGGCTGAGGGGAAAAATCTTTCAGGGGAATGAGTAAGCTATTCAGGCGAGATAGCAGTAATGAAGCTTGTCTGATATAAACTATAACCAGTCCTGTGCCAGCATCTGACCCTCACTCCTTCACTCCCTAGTCACTCTCATTATAGACATCTAATAGAATAAGGAAGCTTTATTTGACCAAGAATCTATTGAGAATCTTCCTCAGGGCCACAGCTTACCTGCGGGTGATATCTTCCAATATCTGTGAGGAGCTGGTGAATGAGGCGCCCCACTAAAGGCCGAGGGGTATCGATTCTTGCAATGAGCTGAGGGATCACCTGATAGCAAAGGCGAGAAAATAAAGATCCCAGTCACACTCGCATGTATAGTTCACAAGCTGCTCAGTCCAACCACTCTCATCAGAGACCTCAAAGGCTCTGTTCGTCCACCGCAAAGTAGCCAGAGATTCCAGCATGCATTCTACAAACTAGACAGAGAATACAGAGATCCAAATGGTGATGTCAGAGGTACAGAACAGCTATGTGACTATCATGTGCAACCAGTCCCTTGTGGTAGATATTAATTCCTGCACACAGTGGTGGATGATACTCCCCATGCAAACTGTTTCAGGCTTCTCCCACATCTTGAACAAGCAAATAAAAAGTGGAGCCTCTTGTATGAAACGCAGTCTACACAGTCATCCTGAAACGGACTGAGGGTCTGGATTACAGAAGAGTAGCACAGCAGGGTTTCACACCCCATTGCCATTACTGCATGTTATGTCTAACTTTAAAATCCCTCATCCTTTCTCCTTCTCTGGCACTAATCAGATCAGACAGGCATCCAGGCATGCTGCTCCAGTGTCTGTCCAAGGAGCTTATTAAAAGATTTACAATTCCTACTGTGGGCACCCTGCTCTCATCAGGTCACGTACAGAGGTTCCATTGGCAGGGTGCCATTTGGCATATTACAGTCATTGAGATTCCAAAGGGGTAGGTAAGAAGTGGAATCTACCCCAGCCCCTCCTACTCCTTACCTGCAGCCAGGTGTCTATTTGGATTGCCTTGACCCCTTCAACCAGAGCTTCATTGACATCAGGCCAGTGACCATAGTCAAACCATAGAGTAAGGACCCTGAAGAAAGAAAAACAGGACATTCCAGTGTCTTGTTTTCAGAACCTACAGCAGTCTCTTCTTCCCCACAACCAAGAACATGTGGTTATAAACAAGCTTGGACTGACTGTTCAGTCTTCGATTTGTTTAGCTGTACGTGAAGAGAGCAGGAACATGTTACAGGGAGTCCTAAAGTGAGTGAGTTCTGTACATCACTAGCAGCTTGATGTTGTTTGGTGTGTGCTTTACTAGGTACCTGAGAGTGTCCTGGAGATTGTTGCCTCGAGACAGAGAGATAGAGCGGAAGAAACCCTGGACAGCAGGGACGGTATACAGCAAGAGGGTCTTGGACAAATCCTGTGGGAATGAAAATAGCTGCCTTAGTTCTACAAAAGCATCTGAGGTTGTATCAGCGGGAAGGCGGTAGGCAATGGAGTGCAAGGTGAACACGTCTCTCAGCCTGCAGGCTGCCCCCATGAATTCTGAGCAGAGGGGAGGGAAACATATATACAGGCATGCATATGATTCACACCAACCCTGTCTCTAGCCCTCACTCCCACAGGACATATTCATATATTCCAGCACCCAGTACTCTATACTTAAGTCCACACCTACCTCCCACCCTTGCAGAGAATACGTAGATACCCCCTGTTCTTTCCTCACCACCTCCCCTGCAGTGCAACAGCAGCTAGGGTTCTTATTATACTTGAATTTATGGGCAAAAATTATAAAACACTAAGAACTACTAAAACTTTCTGCTTCAAATTATACCTCCTATAATGTGTGTCATTAGAGACTTCTCAGAAAGGAAAGTCACATGATATGCCTTTGAATCAATTCACCCACCAAGCGGCGCCACTCATCCCCAGCAGGCAGGGAGGGCCGTACCTCAGTGACTTTCTTTTGCACAGGAGATGGAATGGGACTGTTCTCTGTGCTCTCTGCCTCGCTGTCGCTACCGCTGCCCTCCGTGTTGGCACTGGTGATGCTGGCTCCACTGGCATGACGCAGTTTCTTCTTCTCATCTCTGGCCTGGTTTTGATGTTTGTAGTGAAGCACAGCCTCAAAGTTCATCACTGCCCAGGCGTGCCAGGCCTGCCGATGGAGGAGCAGAATATCAACAGGAATCCCAAGAACGATGAAGCCTCTACACAGCCCCCACTTTCTAGTGATTAAAGGATCCCTGCTGCAGCAAAATAAAATTAGGCCCTCCCCCCCCCCTCCCATCTAGCTCGTCGAAGGACAAGAGGAAATGAAATATAAGGAGAGGACAATGGGGGAGAGACAGAAGGGTACATGGTGAGGAGCAGGCTGCCCAAGGGGATATCTGGTCTCAAATGTGTAGGAACACTTTTAGTTCTCAAAGGAGCTTCTGGCTTCACCGTGGAAATCCTATAGAATTACAACACGTCATGGAGCAAGTTTTAACACTTCCCCATAGATTAATTTCCCCCATTCATCTAAGCAGCCATAATTAACCCATAAGGGAGAAGATCTCAAATGTGACAGCATGGGTTGAACTGCAGTCCCGTTCCACTGGTCAGCAAAAATCAGCGGCTGCATGTTGACCTGAGCTGCAGGGTCACTTCCACTGGGGTCAGTGATATACCAGTGTCTAACCTAGTTTAAGAGGGCAGAAGGTTATATGGGCCGCACAAGGCTGTGTTGTATTTTGGGATACAGGACTCCTTGTATTGCCTCCACAGTTTAGTACTGAGTTCTCTCCTCGGCTACCTTGTACCAGTTGCCGTCGTGCTCGGTTGAGGCACTGTAGTACTGCAGGACTTTGGGGATAGTGCTCTCATTGATGCCTTGCAGATTAAGCTGCCACTCGCCCAGTTTCAGGAAACACCTGAAAAAGCCAGGAAAATTAACCACCCGAAAACAGAACAAGCATTACGAAATCAGACTGTCAGTTTAAAATGCAGAATTCTTGTCCAAGCTCTGAAAAGAATGATCTGGAAACCCATTCGATAAGCCACCTTTAAACACAGACTGGGAAGAGCTACTCTGTAGTTAAAGTAGCTCACGAGGGTCAAGACTCCAAAGGTTCTGTTTCTAAACTCGGCTGCTAACTTGCTTTGATTCTGGGCAAGTCACAAACTCTCTGCGCCTCAGTATACCCAGTTATAAGATGAGGATAATAAGTGTCCCACTGGGCATCGGGAGGCTTAATTAATGTTCATAAAATGTTCTGAAATCCTCTTATGGAAATCACAATACAGGGGACGCTGTCACTATATGAGGTGCCGGACATAACGTACTGAGTGGCCACAGATAAAAGCATCACATAACCCACCCACCGCCAGCAGGCCCTGAGGGAATGCGCTATGAAAACCAGTCGCTAGGGTGCATGGAGACTAGTCTTGGCCACAGCCAAGAATCATTGTTCACTCCTGCCCCGAAGACAGGAAATAAAATATGTTCATTGCAACAGGAGGGATGCTCTGAAAGGTTTAATGCTTAGTTCCCTCGGGAAGCTTTAAGTGCAATAATGCAGCCCAGTCCTTTCTATCTGTTTCAATTTTCAATGAGTGTTACACAGGAAAAATTCAGTGCTGAACTCATCAGCACTTGCCTTTCAAGCTAGATCATTACAGGTGGCGTAGGAAGAGAATGGCTGTTATAAAACTCTCATTCTGGAAAGAATATACAGTTATGAAAAAATAAAGGTCCTTTTTAAAGTTCCGTTCAGCAGTAAAACCTCATCATCTTTTGATCATTCAGTTTCTTACTCGAACAGGAAATGATAGAATCTCCAGGCCCCAAGAACTCAGAAGGGAAACTGACATTTTTACTAGACGTATTTTTAACGTAACACTATTTTTTAAGAGGCTACCTCAAGCTGGGCACCCGGTTGCCAGAAGCACAGCTGCATCAAGTGCCTGAGCTGCCAGAAGCCTGGATGTGCCAGGCTGAGCCAGCCATGTGGAAGTGTTTCTTTACTGCTGACTGGAACCCCCCAAAAACAAAGAATTAATCATGCTGGGACCTCTGGCTTCTTCAATCAATCAGCCACACAGCAGGAAAAATACAACCAGCTGCCTGAGACAAACACAAGCTTGCTTAAAGGATGTCTCAGTGTCATTAACCAATGTCATTCAGCAGAGCCTCTGAATTTGCAGAAGGCTTAGCTGCTGGAATTACACACTGGACAGGCATGTGACATAACACAACCGGCCTCTATCGGCAAAATGAAGACAACTCTGGCCCTCCCCATTCTACAGGGCCGGCTCCAGGCACCAGCGCAGGAAGCAGGTGCTTGGGGCAGTCAATGGAAAGGGGCGGCACGTCCGGATCTTCGGCGGCAGGTCCCTCATTCCCTCTTCGAGGGAAGGACCGGCTGCCAAATTGCCGCCGAAGAATGAAGCGGCACGGTAGAGCAGCTGCCGAAGCGCTGCCGATCGCGGCTTTATCTTTTTTTTTTTCCCCCCTCGTTGCCGCTTGGGGCGGCAAAAAAGCTGGAGCCGGCCCTGCCATTCTAAGTGGAATTACTGTTCATGTATTTTCTGCAAGGATTCTGCAACCTCAGAATCTGTGCTGGTGGCAATAACCAGGCACTGGACCTCAAAGGACACCGTACTAACCGTGCCATGAGTTTGTGGAGTTCCTGCTTGTGCTGCTGGTCTTCGGTTGCGATGGCATGCTGTGCTTGTTGCTGCATTGTCTGCACAAAGTGCTGCATATGCTGGAAGGCATCGATCTGCAATCGGATGTCGAGAGTATGAACGTACGGGCTAAATACAGCTTCACAAGGGAGAAGGCGATCTATTGGAAATACAGGTATTCCTGGGAGCCAAAGCAGATCTTAATTTCCCCCTCAATGCCCTCTAACCATTTACACCCATATGGAATAACTTTGCTTTATATGATGGATGTATAAATGGATTTATTCTATGTTCTTTCATGCACGGTAAAGACTGTTAGGTGCCATGAATCTTGAATCACCACCTCACAAATCTGGCAACTGAACTGCTACTCGGGACTTAACTTCAGTGGACTCACCTTCATCTCATACATTCAGCCAAAAGCCTGGCTGTAGAGATGTGCCCTAGTACTATGCTCTTCAGGCCAACAAAATCTGGCTCTGGCAACTTGACAAAGTCAACTCTACAAACGAGAACCTTCAACGGAGAAGGGTCTACTGCTGGGCCTGGAAAATGTGATCCTAGGAATCCAACAAAAACCTCTCAGCTGATTTGCCATAGGACATTGGGGCATGTCCCAGATTATCCAGGACTTCGATGAATGTAACCAGCACCCTGAAATTCACTTGGAAGCAAAGAGGTGGCTAATGTAGAGCAGACATTCTTAAATAATCTGGTGGCCCACCAAATTTAGGAGGGATTTTGTCATCTGTAAATATGTCACAGTGGCAAGCAGATTGATGGTAGCAGAGATTACGGGAAGCCCATCTATAACACACTTTGCATGAGAAAACTGGTTTGAGGAAAAACTGCCTAAGGAAACTTGCAGCTTCTTGGGCTTCCCTCTTCTCCCCTCAGACTCCAGGCCTGGCTCATAGTGCCAGTCCTGAAGTATTTTAGATCTTTAACTAGTTGAAAGGTCCAGACTTGTCTGCAGGTTGTTTTGGAAGCCTCATGGAACAGCACATGGCTCTTTTTCTGATGGGCTAGAGAGAGTTTAGTGCGGAAGCAGCTCCTGATAGCAAGATTTGGGGAAAAATACTTTCAACTCAATGAAAAAAATTAAAAGCAAGAAAAATTGAAGTTAAATGTCAAAAGAGGTGTCTGCGCGCCACTGGAAGCGATTAAAGCTAAAGCCCTTGAAATATAAAAGGTCACTTCAGGTCAGGAACTGCACAATGTGCTATTAAGAGGCCAATTTGTTTCTCTTCTGTCTATGGGAATGAGCATTTTTCTCATTAACGGAGCTATTTAAGAGGGTGAGACAGGAGACACCTGAATTGGAATGACTCATCAGCTCAGTGCAAATGTCAACCTTATTTTTCAGCATGCTGAATTCAATCAATCATCAGGAAAAAAAGAGTTTTAACCGAGAGGCAGAACATAGAAAATTGTCATGCTGCTAATCCGAACACAGGGATAGCAGAGGGATCTTTATGTGGTTAATAAGATACCCATCCCCATTAAATATCTGCCAGTAAACTGGTAGTACTCTTCTACTGAATGTAACTAAGGTTTATCTAAAATGGGTGAAGACATACTTTTAAAAACCTGATGCTCCCAACCTCCCATTCCTACCCATGCCTGGCAATCTGCTTCCTTATGTCACTATACAGAATAAAACTCTTCTGTTTCAATTGACATGAATTCTAAGGCAATGTACTCCCGAGTATCAAAGTGGGCAGTTTATTTAAACAAGTGGATTTATAAATCAATGTGCGGTTTTGTAGTGGGAGGAATCTCTTTGGCCTGCAGTGGTTGGCAAAAGTCTTTGTTTGGAGAGGCTCTGCGGGGTTTATTCTCTCACTACACCACATCTCTGAGAAAGGCTAATATTAGTCTATAGGTGCAGAGTGGAAGCTCACCATCTAGACCTCATTTTGTCTTTCAGTGGATTTGGGAGGTGTCAAGTTAGAAGTAGATAGCTAACAACAGAGCAAGTTTCAGGCAAGTTATGACTTATTCCAAATCTGAGCGTGGCAGGAGAAACCTCAGCCTTCTACAACTACAGATCCGCACTAAAAGTTATACAGGGTCCCACATCGAGGTTACATGCCTGGTCACATAACGTTCTAAAAACAGCCATATGTCTATATGCATTCTATTTCACAGATACATAATAAAAAAAACAACCACTATTCGATCACGTAGTCCATCCCCCAGCAATACAAGAATGTTCCCACATTTTCAGTGTTTTGTCCAGATGAAACACAAGCATCCACATTTTCTAGATTGCAGTCCCTGTCACATTGTAACCCGGCTTCTGCTATGACAGGGCTGCAGCTCTAGCCTGCATTTCAAAAATCAAGCACTTACATTTAAAAGGTGTGCAAAGAGCCTATTTAATAGTCATGGGTCCCTGTCTCCAAGCAGAACAGAGCTCACAACCAATGCTGAACCTTACATGCAGTTCGAATACTGTCCTGGGGATGAGGTATTGCTTAACCAGCACTATAAATACACACAGAGCTTTACAAACTAGAAACAGAGAGGCATAGCCCCTGCACCAAAGAGGCTATATAATGCAATAAAGAAAGAGAACAGCTCAGGTATTGGAGGGTGTGTGTCTGATCCCTGTCCTCCCTCTCCTTCAATCTTCACTGTCTTCTTCTATTGTGTCATACCGAACAGCCTTGCTCTCATGACCCTGCATAATCTTGTCTCAGCTTCTTCCTGTGCTCTTATGCCCTTTTTTTCCTCTTTCATACGCCACACAATCCTTTCTCCGGCTGCTTCTCTTACTCGGTGCACACCTTCTTTCATGCTGCTCACTACAACTGTCCCTCACATCTTGCCTACCAAGCACCCTCTTTCTCCATCACAGATCAAGTAGAAGACTTGAAAGCATCAATCCGAGGTCCTCCTTCCCTTACATAGGCAGTCAGTGGAGAGGAGATATACCTGGAGGTATGACAGAGAATGATACCATGGAGATACCTCATGGCATTTATTGAATAGAGTAGGAGACCGCTCTGGTGCACTCTGTTCTACACACAGGCAGCTCCTTATGCTTTTTACATTTCACGGAAGAGGGTTAGGCTAAGTGCTTGCAAATGGCACGGTCCCAGCGCTGGCAAGCCCAAAGACAGAAAAACTGAAAAAGATGTGGTAGAACATTTGAGAATAAACAGAGGCTTTAATGTATATTAAAAAAAAGAGAAGTCATCCCGTCTAGAGCTTACTGGATTTGAGTATGTAAACTCTTTCTGTGTTGCAATGTTAGAACATTCATCCCAGGCTCCTCACAACCAAGTTGTTCTCCTGACAAAGCCCTAGGTACTTTCCAGCTGCCTCTCGGTTGGAAGTTTTCATCTGTTGAATGTTTTCATCCATACCCATCACAAAAATCTATTTTGCCTTTTCTTTATTGAGGTTGCAACTAGTTTTCTTGCTTTTTTTACTGGGCATCACCGTGGGGTACACGTGTGACTGTGAGACCATGATTCTGGGGCAGCTTGTGGGGATGACAAGCTCCTTCGCTCTGTCAGCCTATAGCCCTGACCAGGGGATAGCCAGGTGGGCACAAATGGGCATGATTTGGGAGATGGCAATTTCAGTATCCTTGTGATGGGGTGGCTGGGAGCACACCATACATCAGCAAGTAGGTAAAAACCCTGGCAAGGGCATCCTATCTACCGCTGATGCTTCTTTACGCCTCTCAGGAAACTGCTGCTGATTTATTTTGGGGACTTGAAATCAAAAGAGAGCAAATTGGGTTTAGATCCTCTGTGCTCCTTTAGGATTTTTAATAAGTCTTGAAAAAGATTTTACCAAATTAAAAAAAATAAAATGATTTATTTGCCTTTTTTTGGGTAAAATCATTATCATCATCAGCTGAAGCCTGGTTTTGTTCCTTGGGGACTTGAGAGCTAGTGGCTATGACACCGCAAGAAACTGAAAACAGAGCAACTGAGAGTGGAAAGGATTCCGAGGTTCTAAATAACATGTACCTTGCGGGCACTCTTCCACATGTGTTTCATGTAGGCATAAGTCACTTGGGGATGAACAGTTGGCAATGGGTGATCCAGCTGTCGAGATGGGTCTACTCCCAGGAGTAGTACAAGTGTCTTGTGGGCCAAAGCCTTGAAAGAATGGCAAAGAAAAAAAAAACAGGTTATAACATGCTTACTCTCACCTCTACAGTCCCTTGTTCATAACAGTCTCTAATGACAACCGCGTAAAGTGACATTGCTTCTCCGTATTAAGGGGGACATAGGCAGGTCACGTCATGCAGAAAGTGCAGCTGTGCACTGGAACATGTGCATGGCTACACTTCCACTGTATGCCCATGTGAGTTTCATATATAACGTCTGATTTAACAATTCTGCATGGTCACTGTGGAGAAGTAGCCCCAGGTCACACAGTCTCGCCGCGTACCTTGTGTTAGTATTTCATCAGTTACACCGGTATTCTCAGCATAGAACCCAGTTCACAATAACTGTCAAACTAGAGGTTATGGATTGAGGCAGAGAAAACTGGCTCTGAAGCAATTTAGAACAAGCTTCTATGCTCAAAGGCCACCTGGGACATGGAACAAGTTGTCAGAAAGTAGTAAGCAACTGTATCGATACACAGGGGAGAGGGATGTGGTTTGGTAAAACGTAAGAGTGAACTGCTACCGCTGTTATCTGTACTGAGGGTTATGGAGAGATACATACTCCAGCAGCCTGATTACTATTTCCTGTATTTACAAGGACAACCGCCCCCTCCCCACAACAGACCATATGTTTTCTCCTGGCCCTACATGTTATGTTTTCACATCAGTAGCCAATAAAGAGTGGGAATTCTTTGTGGTCTATGTATCTTTTTGGTAATAAATATTATTGAGGTTACTGCCCGAACTAGGAGCGTAACAATGATACTAACATAACTATCTAGATATGATGGAAAGTGCAAAGTAAGAGCCAAGCATTAATAATACTAACACTATTACATTAAAGTTTTCAGACCCAGCATGGGAACAGAACTCGGCTGTAAGTCTCTCTTAGGATGACTATTTGCCCCCTGATGACAGTGGTTTCCCACAATCCTCTGACTCACCAGTCTCCCACTCTTGCCACATAGGCTGGCGTACTTGAGCCAAGTTCTCATGTCCTCGTGGGGGTTGACAACGAGAGACCGGACCATAAGTATTCTCTGCCAGTCCTCTACAATGCGCTGGCAGCCCTGGGAAAAGAAGTGCAGACAGAACCTATTAATGTTTCTTTTCCACTGGGACCATTCCTCCGTTCCCTCCATAACCAAAGAGCCTCTCCCCAAGATTAAAGTGACTGCTGTCCCCATACTTCACAGCAGACAGAGACATGGCACTAACTGGCTGCATTCTTAACATTGCTATGTGTGAATGAGGGTAAGTCCCTGAGCCTCATACTCAATAGTCAGAACCTCATTAGATGCCAGCTGGTTGCTCCAAGTCTAATGACATTCTCTAATGGAAAAAAGGAGAGCGACCTTTTACAGCAGACGCAGATCCAAAAGCAGAGCAGTTACTTCTGCCCTGTCAAAACAACAAGGCAAGGGTTTCACAACGTTTCCGAACCCAGCTTCGAACTTTATTTTTGGTTTCAACAGTGACTAGTTCCAATATCAGAAGGTACAAAAACAAAAAAGTTCTGAAAGCGGCCAAGAGATATTTTTGTTATTGCCCTTTTCCTTCCCCTCCTTGTTGCTGGTTTTTACAGACGCTGAAGTGATTTAGTTGACACTCTGCCAGAAATTGAATTGCCAGCTGCTAAGCTGCTAGAGCAGGCGTTGTCTGGTTACTGTCTACCTGTGCTGAGTGCCACAATAGCTTCAAGTCCAACAGAGCAGATGAGACAGGATCTGGCCCTGAAGCTGGAGGGTGCGTCCAGAGAGTTGGGTCTTGTCTACACTACAAAATTAAGTCGAAGTACAGCCACCGTGGTAATTACTGCAGTGGTTCATGTCCACAGTATGCCCCCTCTGTCAGCTCACAGTTGGAGCCCTCTTGCCCTGGGGCTGCCAGGCTCCAACTGTGAGCCCCAGGGTGGTGAGAAGGGGACCTCCAGCTGTGAGCCCTGCACGAGGCTGACAGCCACCAGGTGATGTAAGTAACGCAGTGTGTCGCACTAACGACATCGACCTACGCACTACGCCTCTTCGGCGGTGGAGTTATTACGTCGGCATAGTGGGCGACTTACATTGGTGGGAGCAATGTTGCAGTGTAGACACTTACAGAGTTCAGCAGACGTAAGCTGCCTTACACCGACCTAACTCTGTAGTGTAGACCAAGCCTCAGATGCAAAATTGGGGGTCATGGTGCACATATCTGATTGCTACTGGCCACCCACTGGGGCTTGGGCTGACTGGGTTGATCAAGTTCTTCAAGGGTGGGATAAATAAGTCTTTAAGAGGCCTCTGAAATTTAGGTGGATGCAGGACTGACTTAGACTTAATCCATCCCAGAGATCTATGGTAGACCGTGCCCACTGGAGACAAGCACAACTTTGTGACAGCAAGGGATTCTATCTGGAAGCAGCAACACAAATCTTTGCAGGCAAGTCAAATGCTCAATCAGCACGCGATCGTGAAGGGAAAATCTCATACCAAGGGAAAAAAGAAGGTCTTCTTATCTCTGATTAAATAGCTAAGTACCCCACTGACTTTTCAAAACTGGGTGCACGCAAATTAGACAGAAAAGCCTGTTCCATGCAGCCCTCCCTAATGCCCAAATCAATCTTCCACCAAATCATCTAAACAGGCATTTTATAATTATTATTAAGACACTATAAAATGTACAAGAACTGTATGTACTGTTTTCAGGACCATAAACAGCTGTACTCATAGGCATTACTCTCCCCATCACACTCAGCCTCTCCTCTCCAGAGGAATGTTCTCAGCTTTTCCAGACAAGAATGCAGTTTGGAAGCAAAAAGCATTGTCACAGCTCCCTAAATAGTTGAAATGTTCACAGTAGCAACAGGTAAACACCCTTCAGTGTGGGGGCCTGTATAGCAGTGAGAGAATTCTCTCTCCAGATGGAACACTGAAGTCCAATGCAGTTTATACACTTCATTCTAACTATAATTTGTTCCCCTGCGAGGAACATCTCTCTGGACAGTGCTAGAAGGTACTGCATGTGTTACTTCACGTACAGGCCCTCCCTCTCACAGAAAAGCTCCCTCCAGAAAGGATACCCACTCAAAATATTTAGGTGGTCTTAAGTCCTGAGACGTGTCTTGGGGTTATGCTCTCTAGGCAAAAGATGCATTAGCTTCCCAGTGGAATTGGTGAAAGCTCCATTGCTTGGGGCATTTAAAAAAGTGGACAGGACAAATCAATGGAGAATAGTAGGGGAACAATCTTGCACCGCCCAGGTGCGGTGGATAAGGTGACCTAAAATGCCAGGAAATTTCTATTAGAGAGACAAGGTGAGTGAGGTAATATCCCAGCAACGGATATTACCTCATTCACCTTGTCTATCTAACATACTGGGACCAACACGGCTGCAACACCACTGCATACAGGACATTTCTATGCCTCTTTGCACACTGATGCAGCGTCCTGTTTCTCAGTATTACTCATCCCAATCATTCCATCATGAATATTCATTTATATTTAACATGCAGACATGCAAATGAAAGAAGAGGAGCCGAGAAGTGTACTACCCTAGCACCTGCAAGCTAGACAGAACATTTGGACAAGTGGCCCTGCAGGTTTCACTAAAACCTCTACTCCACTCAGATCTCTTTAGAACTTGCTTTGGAGCAGGCACATTTGAAAGATCCTGTGTCAGGCTTTAAAATGAGCATGTACACCATTGCAGTGGCCAGAGGCATTAAATACATGTTGAGAACTTGCTTAGGACACGTCTGTAAAGAAGAGAGAAAGCAGGTTGTTGTGCATGCTCCAATGGGGGAGGAGGAGGGAGGGAGGGAGACAGGGTCTGATTGTCAGAAGTGCTGAGCACTCACAACTCTAACAGACATCAATGGGAGCTGTGGGTGCGCACTGCGTGAGCGTCCATACCACCGGCAGAAGGTATACAGAGGTTTATAGCAGATTTACCTGCAGTCGCTCCCACCATATCTGGCGGATGATCTCGCGTCGTTCTGGTACAAGTTTATACTGGATCACCTCTTCCAGCTCTGATAGCATCTGGCAGGATACCATAGCCTGAATGAAACAATCACATTCCATCCCAATCAATGCACGGTGAGTCCATGACTAAAGATCAGCACTTGGGTTTATCTACTGACCAAGAGGGAAAGAACAGGCAGTTGCCTTTCAGGTATCTTGATAATCCACTGTCTTCTAGGTTTCCTCAAACTGCTGCAACAAAAACCCCAATTCTGATTTGTGGAGGGAACTGCAGGGAATTTCATCTCCATCTTCACTTGAGCCTGAGCCTCCCACACAATGCTTCTAAACTTTGACCTTAAGGAGGACTTTCCACTGGGGTGTGAAGAAGTGAAAGGTGAGCTTTTCCACACGGAGACAGAACTAACCACAAAACTTGACCGGGGCAGAGGTAAGGGTTGGTAGTGGGGTGCTGAGTCCCGGTGTTCAGTCAGACACATTTTGCTCACTCTGCTTCTCAGTGGATTCAGACCCTTTTCTAAAAAGCCACAATCCCCACATACAAGAGCCATTTAGTTTGTGGGTCCGTGTGGCCTGCACAGGCCTTTATATTTGATATACAAATATAGTCAGGAAGCCCTGAGCTCATATAAATAACCTAAACTAACACGAAGGCTGCAGGTCAGATACTCACCCCATAGGCCCGACTGTAACTCTCTCCTGCCATGGCGGTCAGCTCAGCATCTAGCAGGTCTCTGGCCTTGTCAATGCACTGAAACGGAAGTTGAGACTTCAGTGTTGTGCCTTGTCCAAAGACAGTGACAGTTCACACCAACACTCAACTGTCCACTCTCAATTCTCCCAAAAGGAAGGTTGGAGCCACCCCAAACTCTGCCAGGCACCAGAAAAGGAGAGTCACCTATAGGGAGGATTAGCTCTAAAATGGAAACTAACAGAAAACTGGAGAATCCAATGGCGAGTATGGGGAAAAAATTGGGACTTGCATTTATAATCTAAACGTGGGTCCTGTCCATGGAAGTTTGGATTTGCTAAAGTCCCTCATACATAGACTGCGTCACCAGTGTTTGCCGTGCTTTTGACCCCAGTGTCCTTGCAAAGTCCAACTGTAACACTGAGTAAGGGACGGAGGAGTTGGGAGTTTGGTAATAAGTGTGAAACAACCAGTTACAGAAAAGCCTCAGGAGCTTTGGTTCTTTGATAACGTGCAGTTACTAAGGCCATGTCTACATTTACAAGCTTACAGTGGCACAGCTGTACCACTGTAACACCACTTGTGTAGCCGCATTCTGCTGACGGGAGAGAGTGCTCCCATCGACGACATAAAACCAGCTCAACAAGTGGCAGTAGCTATGTTGGGAGAATGTCTCCCACTGACAGCACTGTGCACACAAGTGTTTATGGCAGCAAAACTTGTCTCACTCAGGGAGGTGTTTTTTTCACACTCCTGAGCAACAAAAGTTTTGTTGACATAAGTGCTAGTGTAGTCATGGCCTTAGATGGACTTCACAGTTCTACGTGCCCCACTAACTTCTTACGAATGTTATAGACCCTGCAAACCCCACACATCTCAGTACAAATAAGACACTCTGAGTGCATGAAACAAGGTCCTGCTCTGGTGCCATTCATTATCTAATCTCTCATCTGTAACTTTTCCCTTTCAAAATGTTAAAGGTTAATTACAAACCCTAGTCCATTAAACACTCGGCTCATTTTCTTGTGCATATCACTCGGGATATGCACGTGTTCTGCCAGGGCAGATTGGATCGCTCCTTTATCGAATTCTGCAAGTCAGCACAGAATTCTGAGAAATCCTACACAAGTTTCCTTGGAAAGTAATCTACATGTTTCACACCTGCAAAGGGATGACGTTCCCCGTGAATTATGTCTGACAAAGATGCACTCAGACCAACAGGGCTCTGTTCAGCAGATGCTTTCCTTCCCCTTATGCCTCGTCTCAATCTAAGGGTACAGCTACACTACAATCAGAGTTGCGGCTGCAGGATGTGCAGACATACCCAAAGCTAGCTTTGACCTAGCTGGCTCAAACAACAATAGCAGGGAAGTCACAGCAGCCCGGTGGCAGAATGGGTTGTGTAACCCCACCCAGCTCGTGCTGCCAGTTTCACTGCTGTTGTTATTGGAGCTAGCTAGGTCAAAACTAGGTTATGTACGTCTCCACTTGCTGCAGTCACACCTCTAATTGCAGTGTAGACGTACCCTCAGGATTACAAAGACTCCTCACAGCTGCAAGGAAGATCGGGTACAGGAGATGCACAAGAAGGTAAAGATGGGCCATGCACCTAAACCAGAAAGTATGCATCAGTTGCAGCATCTGGCATTCGTTAACATTACTCTGAAAAGGCTTGGCAAACCCAAGAATGCACAGACTGACAAGGAGATACTGTTGTTCACGTCTCTAGCCATCAGTGCCCTTCACTGAATGCTGTCTTTTGCAGAACAATTTCCCAGACAGGATGTGTCCCATGACTTCCCTCCACCCGCCAAGAGGACACAATAGAACAGAAACCTGAGTACGAGTAAGACAACTCTTGGGCTAACATGTCTCTACACAGCGAGTGCAGTATTCATGGAAACACACAACAAACTGAGCCGTCAGGGGTCAGAGTTTCAACTTGAGAGACGTTATTAGCAGTTTCATGAGTTATGGCTAACCGCTTTCAAACCGGCTCCATTGCTGCATGGAAGGACACACAATCCTTTATTTACAGAAGCAAAGTCATGAAGGAAGATACTTACTTGTTGAGCCAATGAGAAGAGGTCTTGATGCAGTGCCAGCACGGCCCTGTAGAAGGCACCGTCATGGGTGTCCCTTGGGATCATGCAAGTATATTCCTCCATGCTATCCCACTGACCTGCAGAGACACGGACACGCTGGCTGATGCCACAGCCCTCTCTGACACCATGCTAGAACTAGACTCCAGTGTTAAGCACAGACTACAGTGGTTAGAATCACAGTGCTATTGGATCCCAGCCAAGTGACTAATTTGGAGTCCAAAGGCACCATGTGAGGTTTCATATACTGTTCTTTAAAGTAGCTGCCTTGGGATGGCTGAGGGAACTACAGAAAGACCTCACTTATCTGAAATCCCACATTATCCAAAACTCACTTATATTCCCCCTGCCCCCATGAAGCATTTGCATTGAAAAGCTTGAACCAACTTGATGTTCCCCTTTTATATAGATAAAGAGGATTCTACTCCAACGAGTGGCACAGAGCAGGCCAGGTGGGCACTCTTATTTACCCCAGCCCATAACACCAGAAAAAAAATAGTTCAGGAAATTAAAAAGGCAACAAATCTAAAAGATAAAAAGGATTTTTTTACTGCACCGTGCAATTACCCTGAGGAACCTGCTACTCCAGGATACTGTTGATCAGCCTAGCAAATTTTTTAATGTATATGAATAAGAGTACCATCTACATTACACTAACAAGGAAAAATTACAAGAGCTATCAGCTCTGCTTCAAGGAACGAACGGATCAGAAGCTATTTCTCCCACTGTGTAGCATTACACAAATAGAGATATCACAGGGGTTCTAAGACTTCCTCTGAAGCATCTGGCACTGGTTACAACTGGAGACAGGACACTGGATTAGATGGGCCACCAGGCTCTTCCAGGAAGGCAGTATTTATGTTGAGAGCTAGAGGTGACTGCTTTAGGGGCTCTGCATTAATGAAATAGAGGACCCACTTGTGGCACAATGCTCCATGTGTTTTTCTATACAGGCATCAAGTAGTGCAGTTGCTTCAAATGGATAAATTTTCACTTCTCTCCCAGTGAAAACACAGACATCAAAGCAAGCACTACAGTAATCTGTCTTCAGAAGGGACAAGCGACTTCATTAACAGGTTCAGCAAACTGTAATGTGGGTAGTTTTACAAGGCAAGGTTTAATTTTGGTAGGCAATGTTCTTGTATTCTTTGTGATAGAACAGCTGCAACATTAACATTGGGCTCTTGCGGAGGAAACTTTCGGGAATGTTTGGCTGCATTTTGGGGTTTCACAAAAGAGGAAGTTTACTCTCATTGGCTGGAGCTAGGCAGACAGCAGGCATGTGCTATGCAAGCTATCCCCACCTCTTTCCACTGATGCATCTCAAACAGGACCTATTTACAGAACTGTTCCACTCAGGGGCTTCTCGTGTGATAACATCCTGTCAAAATAGTTACGGAATGGATGGCTTTGCAGTTTTTCTGTTGTTCACAAACTAGTGAAATCACATCATGCTCATTTCATGTACAAACTACATTAGATTTGAAACTTATGAACCTAAGAACATAAGAATGGCCATACTGGGTCAGACCCAGTATCCTGTCTTCCGACAGGTGCCCCAGAGGGAATGAACAGAACAGGTAATCATCAAGTGATCCATCCCCTGTTGCTCATTCCCAGTTTCTGGCAAACAGAGGCTAGGGACACGATTCCTGCCCATCCTGGCTAAGCGCCATTGATGGACCCTATCCTCCGTGAATTTATCTAGTTCTTTTTTGAACCCTGTTATAGTCAGCAGAGGTCAAAGGGTACTATATTAATCCATCCGTTTATTATTATTACGGCCTCAAAAGGTACCTCTTCATTACCTAAGAGTGCATTGGCAGCTTTTGCATAGCAGGTTTCATTGTGGGCTTGAACATTAAATGACCTTCATTATTTATATGCATCTGATGAAGTGGGTTCTAGACTATGAAAGCTTATGCCCAAATAAATGGGTTAGTCTCTAAGGTGCCACAAGGACTCCTTGTTGATTTTATTATTTCATGTAACCCTATTAATAAGCTTGCCCCCGCTCTATAGGTTCTCTCATCTTGTGATTCAGACTTCTTAAAAGATGTAAATTACACCCCTGAACTCATTCCTGAATTGCTAGCTTACACCATCCCTCAAGCACAGCTGGAAGGCATACCTTACCTAAGCCCCAAGCAGCAGCAGCAGCCATCCTAGCCATCTTGGCTTGAGTTTCATCATTTACCAGCGTCCACTTTTCACAGCACTGCTGATGAAGCTGCCCCCTGGGAGGAATAATTCAGTTTCAGGTTAGTGAAAACCTCCTCAATGGGTTTTGCTTTGTGTGACAGCCACCTTCCAAGGTGTCCCTTGTACTGAGGTTTCAAAGAAGTTCTAAATGCCCCTTGTTTTAAGCAGGCGGGTCGTGTTTTCTGGATTTAATGTAACACCCTGTTCTAGGATGGCGCTGACAGCTCAGTTTTTAAAATGTTTTAATAGCTTCTAGGGAATAAGAACAATCTTACACCTAGAGTTTTTACTGGCCTATCCCCATCAATCCTTTTTTACATAGAGGAGAAGAAGGGGGTTTACTGCTTCCCTTTTGGCAAGTCCACAGACATAATGTGGTTTGGTCAATGAGGAGTTATTTAACCTCAGAACAGCTCAAGAACATCTAATCTAAACCAGTCAAAAATTATTTAAAAAACGGAGCTGTCAGTTTCAGCCTAGAACAGGGTATTACATTCAATCCAGAATTCATAACCCACATGCTTAAAGCAAGGAA
This sequence comes from Terrapene triunguis, assembly GCF_002925995.2. Taxonomy (NCBI): domain Eukaryota; kingdom Metazoa; phylum Chordata; order Testudines; family Emydidae; genus Terrapene; species Terrapene triunguis. The sequence continues at coordinate 11,631,553 of NW_020665065.1, forward strand.
CATTTGGTACTTCTTTGGAAACCTCAGTAAAAAGGACACCTGTGATGAATGGGTTCTGCACAGTTCCTGGCTCCCGGCTTTGTTAAACACACTTTGGATAAACACACTATGCGGTCTGCATGCTTCAAAAAGTGCAGCTACACAATCACAGTTACAGTCAATAAGGATGAGGACTTGTCTCAATGGGTTCTTAAAGGGGACTCTCCAATCTTCACCTCTAGTAGAGGGGAACCTCCAAGATGCTTTCATCAACCTGGAATGTGTTGTTGATCACACCAATTATTCTGGGTGTTGCAAGTTCAGTATTTCTCAGCCTGGAAAGTCTGTAGCAACAAAGCAGCTGTTAACTATGAGGGAGACCAACTTGCCTTCTCATTGCTAGTCTCTAGTCCCAGTGAGGAAGATGAATTAGTCAACACGAGAATGGATGAGTTGCCACAGGCAAGAGAGTCATACTGACAGCTTAATGGTCCAGGAAAAAACAGCAGCAGCAGTGAATCAGTATCCAATCTGAGCTAATACAGAAGCATGGCTCTTGCAGACATAATTATACCAGGAGATAAGTGGCTAGGCCTGCCTTGGCTGCACTTTCAAATATTCACTGCACAGCATGCTGAGAATGACAGCATGGTGCAGCATCAATTCCAGAGGAACTGTCAAGCAGAAACAAGCAGCACGAATAGTTCAGCACTACACCAGAAGACAGACAGCAGCCCAAGTTGAATACGGCACTAAATCCTCCACCTTGGGATTGTGACATTATGGTCAGTGGGAAGGAGGTGGCCACACGACAGTGGCACTGTTGGGTTATATGAAATATTTACTTTGTTTGATAGTGACATAAGCTCCCTCTTTGATGCAGAAATAGGCCCTGTTGCTTCCTTCCCAGCAGACCTTGTGAAGTTAAAAGAAACTTAGCTGCAAGCTGCACTGTTTAGGAAAAATCTTACTACACAGAACTAGAAGTGTACAGCCAGGAAAGAAGAAGATGGGCAATAGGAGCTGTTCTAAATTGTGAACAGGAATACACTATGATTTTATATACAGTTCTTTAGTAAGGAAATAAAACAAAGCAGTGAGCTGTTAAAACTCACACGCCAAATGCAATTACATGACGAGTCTCAAACTTCTCTAGGCTATTATCTGATACTAAAAAACTACCACCTGTGGAGGTGTTGCAATATCTCTCTGCATCTTGCTTCAGTGTAGCCAATTACACAGAAGAGAATCATTTTTGATTCTGGAGAACTAGATCATGGAATGACCAGGCTCTTGCTATTACATCCTCTCCAGGAACACTGTTTCCTCCCATATCTCTCCAGCACTAAAGTCTTCAAATATTGGGTCTGACTTCCTTCCCGCACCCCCTTGCCAAAACAGCAACAGTAAGGGGAGCATTACTTAAGCAGCCATGTGAAATGTAACCATAGGACAGAATGGCTGGGATTCCAGTAACACTGCCTGCATATCAAATGGGCCGCAGGGCATTTCCTGTGCTGTCAGGACACCCAGTACACATATCGAACATTATCTGGACAGAGGGTTGGTCTTTTGTACATCAGGAAAGGTTGAATGCAAGTCAGAACACTGGGATTACCTCCCTTCCTGCAGAATATGCCAACAGATACAGGGGTTTATAGCTCCTATAGAAAAACAAAATCTTTCAGAATAAATCTCTCCCAAGTGTAGGGAAGCAGACGATTGATCAGAAAGGATGATTTCTACAGGAGGGAGAAATCCCATCTACCCCTGGTGGGAACTGCCTACTCCTTGCAAGGACAAATAAGAGACTGTCCACCAGGAGGCTCCATTCTTCCTGCTGCAAAAACTCAGGAAGCAGGAGGAGGTAGACAAATGCTGTTTGGATTTTGGACTTCTCGGGCAGCCCAGCAGTTTCCAGGCAGCTCAGTTTATGCAGCAGTACGATGACCTCAATGGAGAGGAATCTTCTTCCTGTGTGCCGTCACATGGGTTCCTGTCAGGACCCATCAGCACACAGGCCTAGTGACATGAGAAGCTCAGTAGAGAGGCAGGACATGCACAGATTTGCTGTGCCTGGAGGCAGAACTGCACACTACAGTGCACAGGACCTGTCTTCTCTAATTAGCCTCTTGATTCAAGGTGAGCATGGGGAACACCATAATCTGCAAGTTCTAAATCATTAATGGGTCTCTCTCTGGTGGAAACAAACTCCGATGTCATGATCTATGTGCCAAAGACATGGACGTAATGTGGTTTCCATCAGTGAATGCCAAAAAAGACAAAAACTAATAAAATGTTAAAAACAGTCAAGATAAGAAACTCAGACATCTGCAGCAGACTTGGTGAAAGGGGTTTAAAATGAATGATTTATCTGGCATAATCTCATTCAGATTGCTACCGGGAAGTAGGCAACATTGTTGACACTTGCACAAAAAAGTCCACGCATTCCAGACAGGCATGTGAATAATGCTGAATAGGCCAAGTAAAGCTAAATGAGTCATCATGGAAGGCTCTCACTTTTTGGTGGTAGTTTTGAACCATACTGCCTAGTTATGTGTTCCCAGAACTCCTCTCTATTAAAGGCGGAACAGAACTGATCAGCTGCATGTCCCCTTTCAGGTGGAACTTGGCTAATCAGATGGCTTCACCCTAAAAGGCTCAGACAGGGATGTCCAACACCTGCAACAAGGTGCTGCCTTGATGTGTAGGGTGAGCAGCAACTTGATATTTTCTAAATGTTAGGAAAGTACAAATAAATGGTAATTCAAGGAATTCACCTGACGGGTAGCACGAATGGCAAAATTCACCAGGCAAATAGTAAGCAGATTTCAGAAATAATTCGCCATATTTCTGGAGCAAAATGAAACAGAGAAATAGCAAAACAGGAGGAGGCTGGGTCTGAAATCAACTGAAACAGGAAAAGCTGTTTGAGCTCAAACTTTTCTGGATTCTCAATTCTGAATTCTCCTCTTACCATTCTCCAAGTGCTTCCAGGCAACGCATACGTCCCAGCATCAGCTCAGGATCATCCTTGTTTGTGTCCATCTTCTTGTCATAGGCCACAAGGGCATCCTCCCACTCGTGGAGCTTCTCATACCAGGTAGCTTGGATTTCCTGTAGGCGGCGAAAGATCAGAAGCAGCATCAGTGCTCGCTCTCTCACCCGCCCCCCTCCCATGACAGCTACTGTAGCTTTTCCTGGAACATGCTAGCCACTTGAAATTGAAGGAATCTACACACTGTCTCCCAAAGAGTACTAGCTCTTGTTGATAGTAACACAGAGGCTGTTCAGAAGGTTAGATATTAACCAGTCTTCAGTTTTTAGGTCAACTAATGGGACCTAGATATATGTTTGTTTTTACTCCCTTTACCTGTGCTGTTAGTTTAATAGCATTCAAGGACTTAGATCAGTGATTCTCATTCTGCGGCTTGTGAGCCGCAAGTGAGTCTTTAATTTGTCTCCAGGATGCTTTTACTATGTTATTAATCAACTAAGTTATCAACTTGCATTAAGTTATTAACTTATTTACTGTGAGAATTATATATGTATATATATAAAAACTAAATATTTCCCGGTCATATTGTTTAAATATAAATAGTACTATAGTAAATGAAACAATGAATTCATACAACTGTGGCTCTTTTGGGTAATGTTGATCGCTAATTTGGCTCCTGAACCACTGAGGTCTGAGTATCACTGACTTAGATGCATTATTATACAGGAGAGTTTCCATGTCCCAGGCAGTTGGACTGAACCTATTTTGCATACATAAATTATTGAAATTACATGCCATTATGTTTATTGTGGTTGGTAAATTGAGATCCAATTTCTTACTTGCTAGGGAAAGGCAAGAAGTGCAGGTACTGAATATATACTCAGCAGCAGCAGTGCCAGATAACTGAGAATTCTGCATACACAGGAGCCCACTATGATGTCTGCACATCCACCATCTCACCGTGGCTAGTCCAGATTTGCCAACAGTACCAGGAGGAACTGGATACAGGATATTTATCAGCAAACCTAGCCGCGGGGCTCTAAATAGGCATGTCTATGGGTGGTTAAAGTGCTTACAGAGAATTCCTAACAAGACCACCAAAGACATTCAATCTCTGGTTTGCAGGTTCCAACTTAAAATGTTTCATCTGCCCTTAAAGATTCAAGCTTGCTAATTCTCATGGAAGTTGAATTAGTTGTTTGTCCAGCTCTGCTCGTTACACCCAGCCTTTTGTCCATGTTGAATATCAGCACAAACTCTGCTATGACAGATGGAAGCTCACTTTGTGCTAGTGAGAAAGCTGTAATCTGTATACCTGACAAACCTGCAAGACAGGAGCTAAATGCATTAGGTACGTTACAGGGATGAATACCAGATTTTCTTCCCACTGATCTACTGAAATACTAATATGAATAGTTTGGGGAGTGGGCAGAGGGGAACTATACCTCAAAGATACCCATCTGTCATTATTCCACATGGATGAATTTAAGCCAGAAGAGCAGCACTGTACACAAGAATGAAGCAGCTAACCACAAAATCTACAACTGTGCAGAATGCAGTTGGGTTGGTGCTGGGCCATTTCGCAGCAGGGGAAGATTCTTGAGTGATGGTCTGGTCCTAACCCCTACCTTAAGGGGAAAGATTGTGGTATGCAACACAGGCTGTAGAAATAAACCAACTGGTGATCATTATCTACTGCACAAACCTTTCTTCAACCTCTTGTTTCTTTATGGATTTTAATTTTCAGGAAATAAAAGTCTGCTTTGAATTCCTTGAGATTTTTTCCACACCGGATTCCCTGCCAATGTTCTTTTCTGCTCAGCCCTTGGCAGCTCTTGTTCTGGCATACGCCAAAATAGGATTTTATTTATTTTATTTTTTTCACATCCATGTGGGCTGTTGGTAGGATAAACTAGACACTGCACTTCCGTGTCCTCCACGTGAGACACTAATGCCTGCGCCTTGCCCTAGTTCGCTGTGGGTCTCCAGCTCGCAACCGACTGCTTCAAAACCCGTTAAAGAGCAAAAGGGAACCTTTTCTCTAGATTTATATGTTTAAAGAGAGCTCATCTGAAATGTCCTCTTCACTCCCCCATCTTGAGCACTCAGGCCCACCCAATTCTTTCTAGAGAGTTCGATTACAATGACGTAATAGAATGAGGCAACCTGGGACTCTGCTTCCTCCACAAAGCAGATACTTCAGGAAGCAACAACAGCTGTCGGGACATTCTAAAATCAGTTCTCTTCCTACACAGGGCCCCTTTTCCAATCTCGGGCCAAACTTTACATAGCGCCTCTAAAAGAGTTCGACCTGAATCAAACCCATCACTGCTGTGCTTACACCTGACCAGTATCCACATTCCCAGTGGTCCCCACTAGAGGGGCCTATTTAAAAGGGGAACATTGTCCATTGCATTTCTGCTGCCGCCTCCCCTTTTGTCAAGGAAGTTGCCTTTCAGACTCCTTCCTCTGTATTAGATCAGAATGGGTGGAGGGGAGATTCCTGAATGCAAGTGAAGAGGAGAGAGAGAGAGAGAGAGAGAGTGCACGAGTGTGTGTGTCAAACTGATTGAGCTGCCATTTTGAAGGGCCATTACCAAGATGTACCAGCTATTGGGTAAGCTCTTGTGCTCACTTGGGTGAAGGAAGGGTTAGAGATACAACCCTTATTAAAATCTATCTAGGTACGTATGGGGCCCTGTCACTGCAGTAGCTGAGTGCCTACCAAAAATGTAACAATAGGGAGGGGAGGGATAGCTCAGTGGTTTGAGCATTGGCCTGCTCAACCCAGGGTTGTGAGTTCAATCCTTGAGGGGGCCGCTTAAGAATCGGGGGCAAAATCAGTACTTGGTCCTGCTAGTGAAGGCAGGGGGCTGGACTTGATGACCTTTCAAGGTCCCTTCCAGCTCTAGGAGATAGATTTATGGAGATATACCTATCTCCATTCCGTCAAAGGAACAGACATCCAAATAAAATGGCTTGTTACTCTGCGTTCCCGAGCACCCACAATTCCCACAAATGTCAATGGCAGTTACAGGAGGTGGGTTCTTCTAAAAATCAGGTCACTTATGTAGGTGCCTAAGTGTGGATTTAAGTGCCTAATTTTAGGCACACAAGCTTGACCACTTTGGCTTTAGCCCCCACCCTGTAGGTTAGCAGTCTTCAATTTAGCCATTAGATCAAGCCCACCTACAGAGACTTGGGGAATTAGTTCAGAAGGGGGCTTCCCCTGCTGCCTTTGCCTGGGTAAGTACTTTCATTGGTACCTGGCCAGGCAGCTGAGTCCACAGCACCCGCACCCACAAGCATCACCTGAATCACCTATACTTCCACAGCCGTGAAAAAACTTGGATCGCTGCAAATGCAGCTAGGAGAGTGAATCCCTTCTCTGTGGGATGTGCATACTCCCACCGTTCTTTTTATGAGGAGCATTTAAAAAAAAAGACACGTGAGCCAGAATAGGCCAGTATTTCTGTCCAAGAGCTTCACAGTGAGATTGTACTGCACTAATTCAGTACACTAGACAGCAGTTGACTCTCCTTTCCTCTCCCTCTGTGCTGGACAATCATGTCTGCAGTCAACCACAGACCTGGCAGATAGCCTCTGTTTTCTACTCCATCACTTCTGGCATTTCATTAAAACGTGTCAGGACAAGCAGAGAGAGAGAGACCCTCAGGCTGCTCTTCAGAGGTTTATTATGCTTTAAAGCACAACCCATGAGAGTTGAAGGACTGTTCTCCTGCCCACACACCCTCCTCAGCAACGAAAGAGTGAGCGGCACTGTTCAGAGTAGTCACGACAGGCGAGACTCTATGCTGGTTATAAAACATATGGCAAAGTGAATGTGATGCTTTTATAATAGCACCCTTCATTCAAACAGTGATTTACTTATAGGGAGGCAGCCAAGGAAATTCTCCCTGTAAACATTCCATAGTTCCCAGATACAAGTAGGTTTCCTGCCTAAACCTTCTGTGTTATAATTTTCTGGAACTTGCCTTATCCTTTGATAAATATATTACAATCACGTTATTTACCTTGGTCTGGAGCTTTGAGACTTACACATGGCTTCCCTTGCTCTAGGAATTTCACAGATTCATAGCGATTAAGGTCAGAGGGCCCATTAGATCATCTAGTCTGACTTCCTGTATAATACAGGCCATTCAATTTCACCCAGTTACCCTTGTACTGAGCCCAATCATTTTCACAAACATATTGCTGCACCCTAACAGTTCCAAAGTGCTTGGCACGTTATAAGCAGGTTTTAACCAAACGGTATCACTTCACCTGCCGCTGAAATATAGCCGCCTTTGGAGTGGAACACAGCAGCTGATTAACAAGGTGTGGCAACACTAAATGAGTATTTAGGACAGGGAGGGAACTGAAATTGCACATTGAAGGAGTCACATTTACAGGGACATGAGCTAAAGGTATTTTACAGTGAAGAGCAGAAATATGACAGAACGGGCGTATGCCCACAGGGGAAACACTGAAAACATCGAGACACTTTGGAACAGGACGATCCAAGCATCTAGACAGAGACTCACCAGCTCCCCAAAGTGCTTCATGGCATACTCAAGCACCCCAGCCGCTGCCTCGGGCTGCTGCAGCTTATTGTTAATGCTAGAAAGGAAAAGGAGAGAAAAAGAACATTTAGCATAGTCACTGATGTTTGGGGACCAGCATAAAATTTTCCCCAAACTTTGAGAACAAATGGTGTCAGTTACAACTATTGATGAAACATCACCCCTGCTTTTTTTTTTTATTCAAAAGCTTCTTGAGTTGCTGAAAATAACAGGTATTGGACTGTGCAAGAGACACATTAACACCACATACACAAGCCAGACAATAGCACAAACAATATACACAGTCTCAAGGTCCCTTACACAAGTGGCGATTGCATAACACTGCTGATTCTAAAAAGCAGCCTACATAGAGGGGAGGATGACAGTTGGCAACTGTTGATGAGCTAACATCTTCTCCTGTCCTCTTGAAGTACATCCTCTCAAGACTCAGAAATGCATATAGCTCATAGAATTCAGACTCTCTGCTCAGCGCCTAAACCACACAATGGGGCTGCACTGATTGAGAATGGCTGCAATAGTTCCATCACTCCCTCATTCTCTGCAAAAGTTCCATTCTCTCGCTTCTCCATGCAACTCGTAGGCTGAGACCCTATCTCCCACTCCAGCAGCAGGCCTGGAGGAGAGGAGACTAACTGCTCCCCTTCCTCAAGTGAGAATGGAAGCTGAATCAACTCATGACCCCAGTGCTTCCGCATCACCTAGGAGCTTAAGACTGGTCCTGGATTGCAGAGCTCTGAATTGCATTGATTACATGCAAGGTATTGGCAGTTCTCAGCAGGCCAGATGGCATCTATGAACCCCAATGAATAAGACTGTGACTTGCAGGTTTAAGTCTTCATGGCTGCCTTCACTAGAACCATTTGTGGAACTGTCACACAACTAACGATGAGCCACCGTTTTGGCTTTTAAAGGTCAAGAGATTGTAGTGAGCAATATTTAAAAACAGGTTTCAGAGTAGCAGCCGTGTTAGTCTGTATCCGCAAAAAGAACATTTAAAAAATTTATTTTGACATTTTTAATGAATTTCTCTGTAATGGATATGAGGCCTGACAAAAATAGGTAAAATCAGCTAAAAACAAATGGACAGGAAATACCTGAAGATTCATATTGCACAACCTGAAAACATGCTGGTGACCTCTGGGATGGCTGGTGTGCACAAGAGCTTACTGTAGGGGGTTTATCAGAGGACATCTCAGTGAAGGCTCTTTTAGCTGTAACTATGCGTTTGTGGTTGTAACTAACCTTCTGGATTCAGTGTAGGAAAAGAACCAGATCACAGGAATCCCACATTGTTGCATACCTTCTTGCATTTTCAAATTACAGTTAGAGAATCCCAGAAGCATACGCGTCCCCCAGCAATGTTGGTAATACCAGAGTGTAACTGACTATAACCACATGGCGACTGTGCCATAAAATGTATTGCAATAAAATTGGAGTTAGCAGAGTATAGCAACCACGGGACGGAGGGAGGGGAGGAGGAGAACAGATTTTCCAGTATCTGTTGCTGCCTATATTCATAACCGGGAAGTGTATTTAAAATGACTTGTCCTCCCCCATTGTCCAAGGTAACTTCCCACATTTTAAATTCTGGTGCTGTCTTTTTAGCTACCGATTGCCCAGTTTTCCATGGTAGAGGAAGTTGACTGAAGCCAGAAACAAAGGAAAGCCTGCAGAGACCTAAAGCCAGTACAAGTGCTCACAGCTGCCACCTCCATGTGGGATGCTGGATGAAGACACAGCTGCTCAACTGCAGTGTTCTCACTAATGGCGAAACTCAACCAAACCCCTATTCAATGAACAAGGGGAGACAGAAGCACAAGGAATATAGTTGTGTGCATTTTTTATATAAAAAATAAATTTGCAAATCAATGTGGCCTTGGCTTGGTGTTGCAAGGCTAGGATATCGCTGAGTGCATGCGATTACAAATGCAACTGTGGAGGAAAGCCTGCTCCATCTGTAAAGAATCACTGCTATGAATGCTGGAAAGGACTTCTGGTTTTTTGCTTCATTTAGTTCCCAGGCCACCAGTTTTTCCCTCTGTTGCCACTAGATTTAGGGATTCAAATGAGATTTAGGTTAGTGATCAGCAAGAGACTTAAGCACAACTCATGTTTCTGCTTGCATATTCCATTTCTTCATTTTAATTTCCTCTGATTTACTCTGTCTTAAGCTAGGACTTCCTCTCTGGCTCTTTTCCTCTGATCTTCCTTCACATATGCCTTGTGCCATCAAGCACCAGCTGCAGACATTCAGAGCTCCCGAGTGATTGCTGACTTAAACAAACAAACAAAAGAAACCAGGACCACCGCCTCTTTGAAGAACTGGATTAGAGATATGTACCAAATAATAATTTGCTCCATGGGAACAGAGAAGAAATAATTTTATCATGTATGCACCCTAACTTACGGGTTTGGTGCTAGCCTGTCAAACAGGCTCTTGCCATTGTAAATATGCCCACCCCATTTTCAACTCCATGGCTTCGGTAAGCCCTTGTCTGTCTTCTTTTCATTCACAGACTTTCAAGAGTATGATAGAATCCACCCCCTACTCCCCCAACCAGCCCTCACTAATGAGGCTGCCACTACAGAGCGCAACAATACTGTAGGAGCAGCATGATCACACCATATAACAGAGCAGCATCGTGTCTATATTCCAATGGCCACTGGGCCTGGTGAAGCATAGGGCAGCCAAGCTGCTCATGAGCCTGGCTCTCCAGCTAGCAGGGTGCCCTTTGAAATGTTTCTATGATGTTGATTTTATAAGCTTGAAGACAGAGAGGGCTCCGTCGGCACATGGGCGTTTGGTGCTCACACTGAGTGTGCCTTTGCTCAAACTCCCGTCAGGAGGAATTCATGTTTTATGGGACTCCTGAGATTTTATGAAACCCATTTTATGAACGGTCTCTGGATCACTACTCTTTTCTTATTAATGCGGGAGATCTTATAAAGTGCAAATTGTTCAAAGCAAAGGCCCAACTGCGGCGAGTTTTACAGAACACAACCCAGACCAACATTAATTCCAGCCCATGGTTGGAATGGAAGAAGCATAATGTAAGAAAACCATAGAGGCAAGAGCAAAAGAAAGAAAGAAAGACTTACTAAAAGGTTTTACGCGTTTTTCTCTGTTTAGACACATGGGCAGCAGGCAGCATTCAGAAATGCGCCCACCACTCATTACCCACAAAACAGAGCCAGGCACCTCTTCCCACTTAAAAGGCCTTCTGAATCAGCGAGGGGGACAGAGAAACTAAGAGAGAGGTAATAGGCCCAGCAGTGCTTGAGCAAAGACACCTGCAGAAGAAAGGAGACATGTTTCCAACTAAATGGATTTTTCTTCCACGAAAATGTCTATTTCTGTCCTTCATGAAATAGTAAATTCCCCAAATGGATGTGATTGGGAACAGCACTGCAGGGCAGAACAGGCATTTATAGGACTGCCTAGTACAAGACAAAAAATTTCGCTGTCTGTGGAAGATAAAGAAAAATAATCCCATGCAGGGGGAAGAGGGCAAGAAGAAATGGAAAGGGACATCCATTTTTCAATGGGTGAGTGTTACATACAGAGAAGTGGAAATGCCGTAATCTGTCTCTAGACACTAGTTCCCATAGGAGTGGTTCTCTTGCAAGCCATGGAAGCTGCAAAGTCTCAGTATTCAGCGAGATCAGGCTTGGGGAGAAGAACATAATACCTACTTTGAGCATAATTTACATTCAAGCTTCCTCCAGCCCTCTCACTTAAACACTACAGTAAACAAGCTAGTTAATGCAAAACTGCCTTAGACCTTCCTTGTGTGTGGCAAGAACAATACTGGCCCTAAATAAGCCAAGCCAGTGACCACTTGGAGTCTCTTCTCTTTTGGAGCCCTATTATCCACAGTCTGCAATTCAGGGGCTGCCCTTCCTTCTCTGGCTGTGGGATTGGAAGGAAAAGCAACTCCACTGACATCTGTCTTGTGGATGGAGTGGGGCCCCAGGCTTCCTAGGAACTCTACAAATCATAAATCGTACCGATGGCACATCATGACATCAAACTAACTAAAGGGGAAGAAAGGAAACAACCCGAGTCAGATTCTGGTCATTCAACTGAAAGCTAATCCTGGCAGCTAGAATTCTTCATGCTTAAACCTTTACCAGCAAACACTCATCTCACCAACATGGTCACTGAACTTCCATAACGGAGGCGATTGGAAATGACTAAAATTGCCAATTCAGAGTAAAGATGGCTCCAAGTAGTACAATGTCATACACATTTATGCAGTGCTTTTAAAGTCAGTGTCCAAGCCTGTTAGAAGCATTAATTCTCACCACGTGCCATCAGGTACCGAGGTGGCATATCCATTTTACAGATCAGGAAATAGAGGCACAGACACAGCATATTTTTAAATGCATCTTTCTGAATAAAGTTCCCATAAATATGCATTTTAGAAGACGAGTTGTACAATTACCAGACCATAATGAAAGTGTCTCTTTTGTCTCTTTTACCAACAGAAGAACTAATTTCAAAGACCAAAGCCATCACTAGCCTCTCTCAGTGCTCCATGCCTCTCCCACTAATGATTGTTTTTTCCCCTTCAATTACAACACCCCTCGGAATACAGATGTATGAGAATACCGAGAGAGCCTTCAGCTGAAGTGGCATTGTTCACACTAGCTGAGCTAAGAAGGCAGCTAAGGAGGCATGGGGTGACAAAGAAATGTTTCAGTAGCCTTCTTAGTGGTATAATAATTTTATTCTCGAAATTTCTTTTGTGGGGAATGATGGGCTTGTGGCTAAACCACCGGGCTCAGAGTCTGGAGGTCTGGGTTCCAGCTCTGCTTTTCCTGGCTTCATCTATAACCCTGGATCCTACATAATCTAGCCTCAGTCTTTTTGCCACTGAAATCAAACCAGTGCATCTATTTTGTACATAAATGCTGCCAGAGAAGTCCACGATCAAAACCCAGGTCCCTTGCAGTCAGATCGGATGAGCTCCTTTATTGTATTTTATTATTGAAGTCCAGGTGTGCCCAATGGCTCTTTAGTAGTTAATATCCACATGTCTTCCCAGGTCTATGTACAATTTAGAGTTTCATTGTCCATGCATATAGCCTACTTACATCACAACCCTTAATCTGGCTGCATCATGTATATCATCTTGTTTCCTACACAATGAGAACTCTGTGCACCCTATGGAGCACACAGAACCCATCTATAAGGATACATGGGACTCTCTACAGCCAGGTCAGACTGTTCATGCCACAGTCTAGCCTTGTCATGCTGACTCAGGAACACTACAAGAGCCATGAAAAAGACAGGGCCTGGAATGCTTTGTGCCATTGCATACTTGAGATAGGAAGAGCCCCTTTCCTAACCCCCACATTTCCAAAACGCCATTAATGGGCACCAGAGAGAAATAGGTGCCAACTTAATTCATGCTGCTCTACAGAGACCCAGCTCTGTGTCTGAGAGGTAACAAATAGTGGTGCTTTATCCCCTGCCCTAGCACAGGAGGAAACCAGAAAACCAGCAGGCTGGCTCCTGTTTTTTTTTTTTAAATCCACTACAAAGCCGTCTCCTGTGGGGCTTCTGGATGCCCAAATGGTCAAGACCCTCCCTTCCTGCTAGAGTGATTTGAAAGGGAAACATTGCAACATAAAGCACTTGAGACAGACATTTTGGTACCATGAATGAAATTGTCACCCACAACTTGTCCCTTACCAATTTAAATCAGTGCAAGGCAAGGGTTGGGAGACAATTCTATACTTTAAAGAATTCAGAGAGGCACAAATATCTGGGAAAAGGACTCCTGGGTTCTTTTCTTGACCGTCATTGACTTCCACTATGGCCTAGGGCAAGTCAGAATGTGTCAGTTAAGCTATCTGTAAAAATTGAGATCATGAGACTTAACCTGCCTCACAGGTGTGTCATGAGGCTTACTGAATTAATGGCTGTGAAATGCTCCGGGTGCTTTGCAAAAAGACACCAAACAGAAGTGTGAAATATTAGTGTAATGTTGTCATGGGCTCCTGATTTAGTTCTCTCACCCTGAACTCTTCCCAGCCTGGTTAAGTTAGACCAAGCTTCCTCAATACATTTCAGATATCTAAGGAGCACACCAGATGGAGTAAAATGCATGCCGGCCTAGTGAAGATGAGCTCAAAATGCACTAAGCTGAATCAGACACTATTGGGCTCCGTATGCACAGCCGACCACATTTCCCAGAGTTAGTGACCAAGGCAGGTCAGGTTAGGAATACACCTGCGTCTCAGTGGTGACAATCATAGAACATACCGCTTCCACAGTTCCCAAGCAGAAGCTAGTCAGTGCTGCATCATAAAAGTGATAAATGTCTGTCACATTTCATAGCCTGATGATTTAGAGAGCCATTGGCAGACGCATCACTCCCAACACGTAAGACAGTTAATTACTTCCAGCTTTATCTTTCTTGTCAACCCTTGCTGACAAATTGGCCATTATCTTTTATTCCTTAGCAATTAGCATAGCTCCTTCGTTGACAGCACCTGGTACTTTTTTTTTTTTTTTTTTGATGTGCATGCTTCCCCTTTGCTGTCCAGAGTAGAATGAAATGTTCTGCATTCCGGACAAGCCTTAAAAAGGCACAATTTGCTGTTCGCCTGAGAGGTGGGGGAGGGAGAGAGGAAAGATCTTGATTTAGAAGGGAAGCTGCTGTGTCTATAGCTTAGCAGCTGTCAGTCAGGAATATTTCTCTCTCTCATGATAAAAATTCTGGCCCAGGTACTAAACAAGGGCTAAAATGGGTGGTCTTTAAAAGTGAATCTGTCAGTCAACCCAGATTACTCCTTTCTAGTCATCCTCCAGGGAGGTTCTGGAACGCACTTTGGAAGCTGCTCAGGCCTGCGAGTCTATATTGGAGGTTCATTTGGCAAGAAGAAATAGAGAGGCAACGCCGTGGGTCCTTCTCCCACAACTGCCCAGATGTAGACCATCCCCCTCTCCCCCATCCACCAGGTGAGACCTTCCTATGGACACTGATACAGGATGAAGTTCTACCTGAAAGGGCTCGAAAAGTGAACACTCTCAGTGCAGAATCCAGATTACTGGCATGGGCAGCCCAGGAGCATGAGCAGTGAAGTAAAAACATAAAGCCTATTATTAAAACTAGAGGTTCATATGTGGAGAGTTTCTTTGTGCTCTCTCTTTTTGTTATCCAATGCAGAAGAGAGGGCTTTCTCCTCAGCCTCCAAAAAAGGAAATAATTCATTATTTGTTTGTTTTTTTTTAAATCAAGCATTTTTTCCTATAAGAATTAGTGTGATGAGAATTTCCTAAATCCAACCTGTGCGCTCAGTTGGCAAAAGCTACTAACCAAAATGTTTTCTTTACTAGAGCAGCAGACAATATTCTCGTTATTTGTAATGACACCTGTTGTCACAGGATCTGGCCATCTTACATTTGTTCAAAAACAAAGACAGACCCAATTCTGATTATTTTGGATGAACAAGCAGGAAAATAAGACAGAGGAATGAATGGTTCAGTTTCCAAAAATACCTTCAACTATTAGCCATTTGGGAAGGAAAAAAAGTCAAAAATTTTTTTTTATTTTATTTTTATTTGAATGATTCACAGGAGAACAAAACAGGAACTCAGAGTGTATTAAGTACAAATCAATTCTGGGAATTAAATAAAAGTCAAATATTACTTTGTAAAATGTCCTTGAAAATCCCAAAAGAGGAGCCTTGCTCAGCTGTTTATTTATGACTGTAGTGCCCAGAAGACCCAATCAGGATTAAGGTTCTGTAGTGCTAGGTGACATACAGATACAGTCCCTACCCCAGAGAGATACTGACAAGCAACCAAAAAGCAGGGGAAAGGGAGGCAGTCAAATAGAGATACAATTTTTATATACAAATAAATATGATAGTTATGAAATTACATCCTTTCCCAAAATATCAATTTACCCATCTGATTCTCAGCCTAGCCAGCATAAGTTTGCTCATATCTTGTAGGAATTACAGCAGAAGTGGGTCTTTGGCAGGGACCGACCTGCCAAGCATGCATTGGTAGGGCCTTACCAAATTCATGGTCCATTATGGTCAATTTCACAGCCATAGGATTTGAAAACTGGTAAATTTCACATTTTCAGATGTTTACATCTGAAATTTCACAGTGTTGTAACCGTGGGGGTCCCGACCCAAAAGGAAATGGGGGGAGGGGTGTCGCAAACCTGTTGTAGTGAGGTAATGGGATTGCCGCCCTCACTTCTGTGCTGCCTTCAGAGCTGGACAGAGTGGGGAAGTGGGGGTGCGGATCGATCTGCAGCCAGGAGAGATACCCAAGAGCAGCCCTGCAGGGAAAGAGCAAGTCTTGTCCTGCCCCAGCCCTGCCTAGACTAGCAGCTTGCTGGGGTGCTTCCAGCTGCACAGGGAAGATCAGATTCAACTCCACAAGCCTCCCCCATCCGCAGGAACTTCTGGGGCTGCTGCCCAGTCCCAGAGCGTCTTGCAGCAGGGGAGGCACTCGGAGATGGGTCTGGTCCCCCCGCCCCCAATGGCTGTGCAGGGGATGGACAAGTCCTGTACTTCCCCAGCCCAGCTGGAGCTAGGAGCCCCCTTTGCTGAGGCGCTCCTAGGGACAAGGGGACATTGGATTTCATGGGGAAGGGCTTATTTCATGGTCCGTGATGTGTTTTTCACCGCCGTTAAATTGGTAGGGCACTGGACAGAACAAATGTCCATAGCTTAGTGGGGAGGCTGGGTTGTATTGCTGGTGATGCGGGCTTCACCCAGAGCTGCTGTCTGGCTCTTTGGATACAGCGTCTCTTGGGAATAAAATGGTCTCTGCACTGCTGTCTGGCAGTATCACAAAGGGAGGACAATGCTGCACTGAAGGAATGACCAAGGAAAAACAGGAATAGAACCAGGAGAGGACAGAGTCACAAAAGCCAAGGGAGGACAGAATCTTAAAGCAGGTGTCACTGAGCATCAAAAGCAGCAGAGGGTTCAAGAAAGTTGAGCATGTAGTAAAGGTCCTGAGACTTACCCAGGAAAAGGTAACTGGTAAAGCTCAGTGAGATAGCAGCTTCGGTGGAGCAAAGGGGGCAGAAGCCAGGCTGGAGGGGTTCCAAGATGAAGTTGGTGGATAGGAACCTGAAGAACAGTTGAAAATGGTATGTCTGATGGATTCAGAGGTGAAGGCACGAAGGAAAAAGGATGGGTAGCTGGCAAGGCAGGTTGGGTTTAAGTGCAGGTTTGCTGAGGACTGGGGAGAGCAGAATCTCTTTGTATTTTGAGGGGAACAGCTGTGCCAGGGTTGATGGGGCAGGTTTGCAGTAGAAGTGAGGGACAAAAGAGGCATCCAGAGGGGTTGGAGAAATACGCTAGCTATATAAATGTACTGATTATTTTATCACAATAGTGTCGGGAGGTCCAGTCAGGATCAGGACCCCATTGTGGTAGATGCCATATAGACATGTGAACACAATGGCCACTGTCCCAAAGAGACTACAATTTAAGATGACAAGTGACTCGTGAAGGGTAGGATAGAGGGATACAATTTTTATAGAAACAGAGAAGCAAAATTTTAATTGTTAGATAAATAAGAGTGCAGCCTGGCCTCGTCCACCTCCCAACCCATCATCATCAGTTTCTTGCAGATAATATGGCCAAGGTGGGTCTCGAGGAGAGAGCTGAAGGGCTAGCTGCTTATGGATAAATGCAGGAAGGATGAACCAAGTTAGCGGGCAGCATGGAAGAAGGCGCAAAGGCATTTCTGTGAGAAGCTGATCGAGCAGACATTCCCCACTGCATGCTTCCACCATTTCTCTTCAGAGGACAGCTCCCGAAACTGCCACATACTTAATGTGTTACTGACTTTCTGTTAAACATTACCCAAGTATAAATAGAGGTTTTTTTAACCACAAAAACCTCCAGCAAAGCAGGAAAAACTAACATTAATGACTAGGGGAGGGAGGGTAGGGGGATCCACGGGGGAGTTTCTGAGCATTGCAAGTTTGCATACTGTTCTCATGTTTGCATGCAATAGGGATTATATGCACTGGCAGAGAAATGGAGTTGATGATTCCCATTGGTCTTTTTCATCCCTACCATGTATGATAAAGAGTAAAACAAATCCCCATAAAGCCCAGTTCATGAATCACCGTGTGCCCTTTGTTAATCTGACAGGTGTTTGACTGATACATGTTATAGTTCATATTATACTGCAGAGCATTCAATATGCTGATTCTTAAGAGTAATGAACTCTAAGCACTCTGTTATTAATTCTTACATAGGTAAGTGGAAAATGCTGGTGTGTGTGTGTGTGTGTGTGGGGGGGGGGTGTTCGGCCCTATCCTGTTTGAGTCTGAGTTTCTTGTTTATTAGCTGGATTTCTGCCTTCTCTCCTCTGTTGGATTCAGCTTTTCACTCACTGATTATTGAAGGCATATTGACAGCTTATTAAATCACTATTACCATAGCTGACTGGAATGTGTTTTCAAAGGGAAACGAGTCATTTAAAAACTGACTCACACCTCTTTGGAGACCAGCTCTTTTGAGACTGGGGGGACAGACTGTGGTTTTCCTGGAAGCCACACAGTAACTTTACAAGCAGCAGTGTCAACACCTTCCAAATGTATGCTTAAAATTAATACCAATGGAGTATTTTCTCCCCCCTCCAGATTTCAAAGACTTACTGCTCTTACCCCTCTTCAGGCAGGTTCAGAGGGCCTGAGGCACTTGCCATTAATTCATTGTTCAGACACAATCTTCTAAAATTCTATTACATTCTTAAGGAATTACAAGACTGTTTTCCAGTTATTGCTGCCTGGGACTGGACAGAGAACGAACAGCGCTAAAGCATTCAGGCACACACAGAATCCCGAGGGACTAATGTTCCAGTCAGGCAGAGCCATCAGTAGCTTTTAGTCAGTGTTGTGACTGGGATTCATAGCAATTTACTGGACTAGAATCAGGTGGATATTTTCCTCTTAGTTTCCAGAGAAAGATGATCTGCAAAATCTTCCAGGATAAAAAGGTGGGGAAACATCCCCAAGACAGAATTGGCTTTGCTGGCCAACCTCAGCACAAAGCGAGTCCCCCATATAGCCCTCCCCTCAACAGGTGGCATTGTCAAACGAAAACAGAATACCACTATAGAAATCCATGGCACGCCCACACCTTGAATACTGCGTGCAGTTCTGATTGCCCCATCTCAAAAAAAAAAAAAAAAGATTAGGGGTATGGAATAGCTTCCACTGGACAGATTAAAAAGTATGGGACTATGTCGTTTACAGAAGAGATGATTGGGGGAGGGAGGTTATGATAGAAGTCTATAAAATCATGAATGGTGTGGAGAAAAAGTGTAGTTTAACCCCTCTACATAACACAAGAACTAGGTCACCCAGATAAATTAACAGGAAGCAGGTTTAAAACAAACATAAGGAAATATTTCTTCACACAATGCAGTCAACCTGTGGAACTTGTTGCCATGGGATACCGGGAAGGCCAAAAGTAGAACTACGTTCAAAAAAAGAATTAGATAACTTCATGGAGGATAACTATTAGCCTAGAAGCCTGGGGATGCGACCCTGTGCTCTGGGTGTCCCTAAACCTCTGACTGCCCAAAGCTGGGACTGGACAACAGCAGATGGATCACTCAATTGCCCTGTTCTGTTCATTCCCTCTGAAGCATCTGGCGCTGGCCAGTGTCAGAAGACAGGATAATGGGCTAGATGGACCATGGTCTGGCCCAGTATGGCCATTCTTATGTCTTCACTCTGGGGAAAAAAAGGTATGTTTTTAATGCAAGATGTCTTCAGTAGGATTTCAACTTCAGGTAGATAAGACCGTCTGTCTTTTTCCCCATAAGTGAGCAGGCAGAAACACCTTTTTTCATAGTGAAGACCTTTTTTCATAGAAGAAGTCCATGTTAACTTTGCCTGTACTCGCACACTGAGTGGTGCATTCAATATGGGCAAAAGATTAGTGCCTTATACTCACTGCTTGTCAAGGTAAAACACTTTGCAAATAGATCTCTGAAATAAAGAGACTCCACCAGAGTCTGGTGCTGGTTCACTCAAATTACAGAGAAAACTCCATCAGCCCGCTAAACTCAAGTGAAACCTACTTTTCCTTCCTCCCTAACTTCCTCTGTATTGCAGGAGTTGTTTTGTTTTCAAAGTGCCGATTAATCAGTTAAGTTAATAAATAACATCTGCAATGCATTTTACCAACTTCCAGTTACCAAATTTAAATTATTTTTATTTTCAAAAGAGTTTGGCTACCATTTTATATCTTCTTGAGGTTTTCTTTGAAAAAGGATGCTGTCAAGGTCCAAATTACCTTTTTTATGTGAGGGTTTCAATTGCTTGATCCAAAATGAAAAGCAAGACAAAATAATTCCTAATTATATTTTTAATCCTATTCAATTTTTTTTTAAACTAAGAAGGAGCTAGCTCCATTATCAGCTGATTACAAGCATCATGGGGGGAGATCAAAGCTGCAGTCAGACATGGGGAGCAGCAGGAAATTTCTACAGCTCTTCTAAGGTAAGTTCTGTATTTTGTTTTAGTGTGAACATCTATGGAATTCTTCTATTTCTTACCTTAAAAGAGCTCTGGAAATCGCCCACTGTTCTCTCTCTCTCTGTCTTGCTGTCTGGATACATATCATTAAAATGGCAGCCCCCAGCAGGAACACAACTTGGCAACAGTTTTGGGTCCCACACTACCAGAAGGATGTGGAAAAATTGGAAAGAATCCAGCAGAGGGCAACAAAAACGATTAGGGGGCTGGAGCACATGACTTGTGAGGAGAGGCTGAGAGAACTAGGATTATTTAGCCTGCAGAAGAGAAGAATGAGGAGGGAGATTTGATAGCTGCTTTCAACTACCTGAAAGGGGGTTCCAAAGAGGATGGATCTAGACTGTTCTCAGTGGTAGCAGATGACAGAACAAGGAGTAATGGTCTCAAGTTGCAGTGGGGGAGGTTTAGGTTGGATATTAGGAAAAACTTTTTCACTAGGAGGGTGGTGAAGCACTGGAATGGGTTACCTAAGGAGGTGGTGGAATCTCCTTCCTTAGAAGTTTTTAAGGTCAGGCTTGACAAAGCCCCGGCTGGGATGATTTAGTTGGGGATTGGTCCTGCTTTGAGCGGGGGGTTGGACTAGATGACCTCCTGAGGTCCCTTCCAACCGTGATATTCTGTGATTTCATAGCAATGGAAGGGATTTGATATACACCTCTACCTCGATATAACGCTGTCCTCGGGAGCCAAAAAATCTTACCGTGTTATAGGTGAAACCGCGTTATATCAAACTTGCTTTGATCCGCCCACCCAGAGCGCTGCTTTACCGTGTTATATCCGAATTCGTGTTATATCAGGTCGCGTTATAGCAGGGTAGAGGTGTACGTTATTTTAAAATAATGCTCTGATTTCTCTAATTTCCACAGTCTGATTTCATATTTTATGTGGAAATCTAAAGCAGCAGTAAAAACCTCGGCTTTTTAAAATGCAACACTGGAAGAGTGTTTCGGTCACTGCGGTTCAGAACGATTTAGATACATTTGTGGCACAGGCTATAATCACAGAAAAGAATGAAAACTGAGGTTAATAAGAGTAATCAAAAGGTGATTTCACCCTATGTGGTCTGCATACATAATCCTTTGCAGCCAGGTAAGGGCAACGAGTTTGGTAAAGATAGTTTGGCAAAGAAAATCATGGATGAGTCACGGCACATTTTGATAAAATCTAGGTTTTAATCCATGTTTCTGATTTCACCTTGATTGTGCAAACTCCTTCCAGTCCAGTCCTGCTTGGCCAGGCATCCTGGAAAGCAATTCCCTTTCTTCACACTCATGCATGGTAGCAAGGATGGTTATTACAAGAGGTGACCAGCTAATGTAAGAAGACAAAGGTTATTGGGGCGGGGAGGGGGGTGGGGGGTGAAATCAGTAGTCTCAAAAACTGATGCCCATGACAAACTCACCGTCCTAATGAGCAAGGACTAAATACTCAAGTCTTCAGCAAATTGTTTTAGTGTTGCTTAAAAGATAATGCAACTAATGTTAAGTTATGAATGCATCAAACAGGCACTGAATAAGAAAGAAAAATTCTGTATTGTAAAGGCTTTTCAAAAAGAAATCAGATAAGGATTGGGAGTGGAAAAAAAACAAACCTATCAACAAAGCTGCTACCACCCGAAGGAAAAGCACTCATATGCTGGGCTTTCTTCTCCCCTTAGGTTCTCCTGCATATCTAATACTCAATGGAAAGATTCTCTCTCAGATGCCCCTGATAGCTTTCCAGTGCTCCCTACTCTCTGAAGTACTTGTGGCACCTTAGAGACTAACAAATTTATTAGAGCATAAGCTTTCGTGGGCTACAACCCACTTCTTCGGATGCACGAAAGCTTATGCTCTAATAAATTTGTTAGTCTCTAAGGTGCCACAAGTACTCCTGTTATTTTTGCGGATACAGACTAACACGGCTGCTACTCTGAATACTCTCTGAAGGTCACCAACAATATTGTATGTCATTCAAAATTTGTAAGATGTTTGAGAACGCAGAAGGTAAGTGAAAGCAGACTGGATCCCTCCCTTACCTTCTCACAATAAAAAGATAAGCTTTGCTTTAACAGAAATCTTTCAGGAGGCCCCAAAATTAATCTTCCCCCAGTGAGTGGAGAACACACACTTGCCATTTTGCATCAGCCAGAAAAGGTTTCAAAAGCTTGGTAGGAAAGGCACATTTCTGCATTAATGCAGATGCTCAGAGACTATGCAAGATTAGGGAATCACACTGAGGTGAGACCCCTCTTCTCCTCTCCCCACCCATTGAAAGGCTCCCTTTCCCATTGTTCTGAAAGTGTCACCCATCTAAATCAAGTTTATTTTCCCCTGTGCAGAAGTGTGGGGAGCTCTCCTCTGGGATTAGAAGCTGAGGCTTTGTGGAAGCTTTGGGGAACACATAATCTTCTGGCACAGAGAGTTGCCTTTGCTGGCCAGTTTCTCCAATTCTATGGTTTATTTGTGTTCAGGCATCCCTGAATCCTTGATTCAACAAACTTTTAAAAAAAACCTCACCACAAAACCTCTCCATCAAGCTACTAAAAATTATTCCCATGCTTGGGAACAAATGTTTTGGGAAACCAATGTCAGCAAAGAGTTGTTTTCAATAACCATTGCAGTGATTGACTGTTCAGAGGCCACGCCAATCCCCTTTCATCTTTCCAGTGAAGTCTCATCACATCACTTACAGGCCCTGAAGTTGGCTGGATTCCCAGTGTTGATATAAAAGCCTGCACACAGCTTCCTGCTGATGTGGGGAGAGGCAGTGAAAACCATAACAGAATTCTCAGCCAACCCTGTTGGACATGCTGCAGAAAGTCTCCCTCTCGCTATCTCCTGCCCTTTAATAAGTGAGATTTAATGAAGGTAGTGAAGGAAAAAAGCAAGGGAAAACATTTAGGGGAAAAAGGCAAGATCAGAGACAGAGTCTTTAGGCATCAGATATGCAAGGTAAGAACACTGCCAAGGTAGTATAAATATCACATGCCATTCCAGGACTTATACCAATGATTTTTTAAAAATCAGGTCACCTCACTTCCTCTATCTTCCCTCAGATACTTTAGTAATTAAAGCTAATAAAACCAGTAAGTCTTTCCACGTCTTAATTTTTATTCTTAGGAACTGCATTTCTATTGTGCTTCTTTGGTTTTGCAACCATAATAATGGAATATATTTACTGGCTGCAGCAACGAAGACTGTAGAGGTATCTGTCCTTACTCATCCTCAGTAAAATCAGGACGCGGTAATGGGAATAGATTTGTATCTCCCTGAAATAATTCTTCCATCAGATTTGTGACTCCAGCCTGGAAGTCTGCAGTATTCTATTCTCTCGTATATTGGATACATTCTCTATTATTGGTTACGTAACCAAATCACTCTGACAGTCAATAATTCTATTTGACTTTAATAAGAAGAAATCAGTTACTAATTGTGAGCTGCTGAGTTAAAAACAATGAACATGAGCATTATTAAAATATCCAAAGCTTAAACTACACACACACACTTATTACACATCTGGAGGAAATACACACATCCCTAAGGATCCTTTGCTAGGGGTAGATTTCCTGGAATTTGCCAGCAGTGAAGAATCTAATAAGCACCTTGTCAATCACAGTAGGCAACAACAGTGGGTTAGGTCCCTAAAAGCATTTACCAGCTGCATGTTATGTGCTCTACAATGACTGACTACCAAATAGCCACGGGGCGCTGAGTTTGCCTTCTAATCTTAGCTTCACCCACGTTGAACTTGTCCACCTGCTGGAACAGCTCCCCAGAGGAAGGAGTAACTTAAGCCCAACACTGATTTAATCTATCCCGCCAGGTATAGGAGATAGCTACCTCTAATTAGAAAACACTAATATACTCCTAATTATGTAACACCAGCTAGTGATATAAGCCCTGTTTGCCTAGGGAATGGCACCAGGCCAGATATAACCATATTCAGAATCAAGTGTGGGTAGCAGAATTCCAGTGTTATTTCCCTATCTGGGGTGAAAAGGGATTGGTCATCTGCTGGGCACGTTACAGCATCATGCTATTGAATACCAGGGAAAGGGGACTGGATGGGTTAATTTACAACATGGTTGGGCTAGGAAAGATCCCTAAAACAAGCAAGCAATGCAGGGTCTACACATGTCAAGGAAATCATGCCAGAACCATGCTAGCAACAGCTACGTTTAAGCACAGTGGTAGCTAGCACATTTCTGATCCCAGTGTCAATAGGACATTAGTTGTTCTGGTCCCAAGTAAGAATTTAGGGAAAGCAAGATCAAAGCCTGAGACGTGCTAAAAGCCAAATGCTTTTTGCCCATCTGTTCAGATCTCTGCAGAAATTCTGAAGTAATTTTCTTCCTTTCTCAACTCTTTAATCTCCAGGTGATAAGGCACTAAGAACACAAAAAGTCAAGAAAGCAGAAAAAGCCAGTGATGGGAAAATTAACATTTCTGCACAAGAAGGGGATGATACACACAATTTGTATCAAGACCATCCTCAGAAAAGTTGTATGTCTGAGAAGAACCCATATATCCCTCTCTCAGCTCTGAGCCGATGTCACATGCACTGCAGCACCAGTGAAACATGCCCAAGGCTTCACTTTTCTATAGTGGAAGCTAAAAGTTCTTAGGAGAAAAAATACACAGTGATCCTGTTATTCCTAACCACAAAGCACTGCCAGGTAGAATGCTCTTGTCCTGAGATGGGGCCATCAGCTGGGAGTTTAGTTCTCAAGATCCTGGCCATTCTCATTGTAGGCTTGCTGCATCTCCAGACATTTGCCAAAAGCCCCCACCTCTCAAGCACACAGATCTACATGCTTGACTCTAACCAATTAAAGGGCCAGACACTAAGGCTTCTCTACAAACCAGCATTTGCAATGAAAAGGAATCCTGCTAGGAATGTTCTTTTATGACCCCTTCTGGTAAGAGGAGGAAAAAAGGGAAAAAAAAAACAGTTTTAGACAAACATTCTCAATTCCAGTGTGAAATCTTTTCATTTTGGAAAGGAGAAAAGAATGCAACAGAACAAGGAAAATAAACCTGGAAGCCCAGGAGTTTGGGGGGGGGAGCCCCCCTCACTCATGAGTTGTATCCAGTACAGTCCACACTTCCAATATACAGACGGTCTCCTCTTTATGGGATTCTTTGAATCCCAAAGCTCTAAGGACCCCCAATAAGTGACAGTGGTACCAGGCTCTAATACATATGATACTGTTTGGCACTGAGCTGCAGCAGCTGTCGCTGCTTTAGAGATTGCTATTCGGTTTTTCAAACAAAGGCTTCATCTTTCAAATACTTATTAAGAAAGCAAGCCCAATTAAAGTTAAGAACTGAGTTTCTCCCCTAAAAGCTCACAACTCCTGTCTAAATCTCTCTAAAGCTTCCTCAGATGTAATGAAGGGAATTTTCCTAGGTTTGCCCTCTTCTCTGTTCTTGTCTACCAAGACTTGATCCTTGTTAGCTGTTGTACAGCATAGACACCAAAGTGCTTTAGCAAACGGAATATCATCCCCATTTTAAAGACAGGGAAACTGAGTCAAAGAGGTGAAGTAACTTGCCTCAGAGGAAACAGCCCTGGGGCAGGACCAGAAATAAAACCTAAGTCTGCTGTCTTCCAGTCTAATGCCTTCACCACTGGACCAGTTTCTCCTCTGTATTAGAATCCCTGACTGAAGGCAAGAATTTGTCTGAACATTGGGTCCTTTCATTACTTCCAGACTGAAAGCAGGAGGATGTATTTCAGTGTCCCTTGGGGACTGCAAGTGCCCCTCCACTGCCTATACCCTGACCCCAATTTTTGAGATTCATATACTATAGTGGCCATAAAGATGTAGTCAGGAGCTAAGAGCATTTGAAAATGAAAATGAGTTTCAGGGAGGTAGAACAGCAGCAAAGGTGGGCCATGTCCCTTTGTCAGAGGGTAGCACATCACTGACAGGCTTCACTTCTATTTTAGGACCGAGCACCACTGATCAGCTTTCAGAACTGCTTAGAAAAAATAGAAGAGGCTGTTGGAATTTCAAAAGAACGCCAAGAGTTTGACCACAGCAGGGACACAAGTGGGAGTGTGCTTTTTTGTGTGTGTGGGGGGAGAGAAACAAGAACCCAGCTTACTCCACTATTGGTCTCTGTTTTTGTCAAAAACATGTTTCTCGTCACATGCAGCCTGACAAAAATTTGCCCCCAGGGAAAGACAGAAGCTCTGGCTAGAAGAGGGCTCAGACAGGATTACATGCAGAACAAAAAGGTCAGGCTTTTGGTCTGCGTGTGGGGCACATGCTGGTTTGTGGTATAAAACACAATTTTGCTATGGAAGGTTCTTGAAATGCCAGCAACAGAAAACAAGCAAAGGCCAGTGCTCTCGTGAGGAGAGGGAGCTGCTGTACTTTCAAAGAAAAATACCTGTCACTCCTGACTGACGGAGTCTGGTGGCATCTCAGGTCACTGGAAACATGTGGGAGCCTTGCCTGCTGATGCCTCAGATGGCAGGGGTGTGCCCTGAGCACAGCACACAGGAGGGGTCAGCCACCAAGACACCCATGCTATGTGCTCAGAGATCTCTACCCCTGCTCTCGTCTCTCCCCTGGGAGATATGGCGTCTGCAGCAATGTGTCACCATGCTTCATCTTTGCAAACGCTCTGATGCTTTCATCTTCCCACTTTTCTGAACCCTGCCAGGACACCACTGCTGCTTTGCTGAAAAGTTACTAGATGGCTGGCACGTTCATCCGTCGCTACAAACAAAACATCTAGCAGTAAGTTTAACACGGCTGAGGAGTAAAAGCTGAGTGCTGGAGCAAGTTATGTTTCCATAGGTATAAGATGCATCAGAGACTAGTAAGGTTTTAATTAGGTTAATTGATCTATCACCATGTATCCTAGTTCCTTTTTAGACCAGTGAGTGACTTCCATGTGGAACAAGATGGCTCAATTGTGTCTTTCACACTTTCTTCCTACCAGGCACAAGCGAGATTAATTGATTTTTTTAAAAACAGGCATCCATGACATTTACCATCGGAGCAGCCAGACTGAATCAAGCCCGTGCTCTATCTAGTCCCATCTCCTGCCTCCAACAGCAGCCAGGACAGATGCTTCAGAGGAAGATGTAACAATCCTTGTGGACGACAGTTATAGAATAATCTGCCGTAGGGAAAGTTTCTCCCTAACCCCAACAGCTAATGCATGGCTTATGTCCTGAATTATGAGGGTTTAATATGATTATTTTTAATCCTATATTTTATATAAAAACTGTGGATGCTCTAATTCTAATGTCTAATTCTTTTTCAAAAACCTGTTAGAATTCTGGCCTCAATATCAGCTCACCGGGTTAATTATATGTTGGGTAAAAAAATGCATTTCCTTTTGTGAGTGTTAAATTTGCTGCTTTTCAATGTTACAGAATGTCCCATGTTCTTGTATTATGAGAAAGGGTAAAAAGAGGCACATGATTTACCTGCTCTATACGGTCACCATTCTATACTGCCTCTTAGTCATCTCCTCTCTAAAGTGAACAGTTCCAAATCCTACAAGACACATACTCCAAGAACGACTGATCCTCTGGAGAGAGGAGGATTAGCTGTTTATGGGATGAAATGGCTAAAATGGTCTCTGCACCAGATCAAAACGGAAAAGCACCCAAGAGATACAGCTCATGTGGAATACTTTAAATAGGACTGTCAAAGCTAGGAGCATTCCCCACAGGAGTCACCTTGTTCAAATTGCTACAAAATCATCCCTGTTAGAGAGCCCTCTCATGTCCTGGACCTCCAATGCTGTTATGTTCTCTGACGTGCCAGACTTAGTCACCGGAAGGGCTAAAACCCAAATGGAAACTCCCATGAATTCCTAGCCCTCTCTCCCACCCCACAGGGCAGAGGTGCGTGGAGGGAAGTCTCCCCCTCCACCCCTTTTTTGGCCTAAGTCTGTGTTGATTTCAGCCCGTAGGCACTTGATATGAACAGATTAGCTGGGAGGGGCTAGAATGCTGTGTACGGCTGCAGGGGGGTGGAGGTACACAGGAGAAAAGATATTTAAGATGCTGAGAGATAGAGACTTCCAGAATGCACAGACTCCTACAGGAAAGGGCTGCAGAAGTCCCCTTTAGACTCCACCTTCACTGAGAGAGAGGGGGAGAGAAACAGAGTTAGGGCACCAGCGTGCTGTAGCACTTTCAGAAGAGTTTCATACGTGCCCTTGCTGCGCTCACAGCATCTGCAGTGGACTCAGTCAGAGAACTCAAGAGTTCTCACTGCTGAGAGTGAAAATGCCAGTGAAAGTCACTATGCAACTGGCATGGCTCTGTGTTATCACCTTGTCCTTGGCCATCTACCCAGCGTGGCTGCAGAAGCCTCCCAAGAGGAGAACGACCAACGGGAACACCCAGCTCAAACTGATGGGCTGCTGCGATGAGATGAAAGAGCTCAAGCTGCAGATAGCCAACCTGAGCACCATGCTGGGGTCGCTGAGCAAGAAGCAGGAAGACGACTGGGTGAATGTGGTTATGCAGGTGATGGAGCTGGAAGGGAGCACCAAGCAGATGGAGTCCCGGCTCATCGATGCCGAGAGCAAGTACTCCGAAATTAACAGCCAGATAGACATCATGCAGCTGCAGGCAGCCCAGACGGTCACGCAAACCTCAGCTGGTAAGGACGGAGCCTCTAAGCTCCCAGATGCGCCTCTTAATGCAGAACCCCAACTAACCACCAACTTTTAACCTATGCTAGCATGTCCCATTAACACAGCTGGTGACTGTGCCCACTGAATGCCAGTCTACCCAGTCTATGCATCCGAAGAAGTGAGATTTTTACTCACGAAAGCTTATGCCCAAATAAATCTGTTAGTCTTTAAGGTGCCACCAGACTCCTTGTTGTTTTTGTAGATACAGACTAACACGGCTACCCCCTGATACTAGTCTACCCAGTGCACTTCTGCAGACACAACAGCGCAAAAAGCTGCCAGGTTTATTTGGCCAGAAATCCATAGATCCAGTTATCAGTTTAATATCAGATATGCTCTGTTAAGGGTTGGGGGAGCAGAACAGATCCTGCAATTGCAGCGGGATGGACTCATTTAATACATCTCCCCTCCCCCCGCCCCCCAAAGTACTATGATCCCAATCTGAACAGAGAGGCAGTCAGTTTGTGTGGGAAAACTTCTGGCAATAATATGCCCATATCATTCAGAATGCTGGTAGGGGATCAGGGGTTAGTTAAACAATTGGAGACACTTCTAACCACCATTGCAGATGCAACACCATCTTTATGCCTGTCTGATCCAGAATAAAATAAAAAAAGACATCTTTTGAATAATAATTCTCAGAAATCCAAGGTTGTAGATTATGCAAAATCCCTGATATAACACAAACACATTTCAATAGCTTAAAATTCTCCCTCCTTCCCTGGTATAGTGTTGCAGGAAAGTTTCACAGCACATTTGCTTTGGATATGCTGAGGAAAGTCTACTCCAAAGGGAGACCATTCCAACAAGGTTAAACTTCCTTCTAAAGCCTACTATTGCCTGGGGTGGTTGTATGTGCTAAACACCGTAATTCTGGGTCTGTTTTACAACAGGGAAAAAAAAAAAATCTTAAACCACCAGTATTTACTAAGGTCTGCTTAAGGAAAAGGTTTAACGTCGTTAGTTTGGAAACACTGCTCACTATTTATATCGTCTTAAATAAACAGAAAGGTTTTACAGTAATGAGTCTCATCAGGGGTATAGTTAACGCCGCAATGTGGTTTTGTAAAATAAAGCAGCACACAGAGAAAGCCAGCCAAGTAGGGACTTGAGCAGCCAGATGCAGGGAATTCATGCCACCAGGTGAAAGTCATTCACCCTGCAATATGCTGAAAAAACTGTCAGGAGGGATAAATCCTCACCCTAGCTAGCTTCTCTCCCCTCCCGTAAAAGCAGCTGTGTGCACCACCTACCCTCAATCAGCTCCTATCCAGAGAGAAGGGGGGCTGCCAAGACTGAGATTCAGATGAGCTAAATGCCATCTCCCCCATCGCAAACTGTGATACAGAAACTATTGCGCAATGTGTTTTATTCACAAACTCAGCTAATCTGCCCAACCACATGATCAGCACAGGCAGCCGGTCTGGCCTGTCAGACAGGGACCTGTGTATAGAGGGGCAACGAATGTACGCTCTCATTCCCCAGCATGGACATTTTATTCACACGATGGTAATTTTAATACAAAACAGAAATGGCTGTGAAGGCTGGAGCTTTGTGCACTACAGTAAGAGGTTAGGAGACTATAAAGGTAACAGGTAATGGATGCTGTTTTGATTCTGCTAGTTACACATACAAGCCATTCGTTTCCTTGTATAGCACAGCATCTCTGTCCTTTACGCTTAGCCCTTTCCTCCCTGGATCTAGAATAGAGCTAATTAGAGCTCCCCATTTTAGTCTCCCTCACCCTACCATCATCTGCGCCCCGCGACTGTGGCCACCACACAAGAGCTTCAAGCACAAGGAGCCCCCCACAGATTCACTTCAGAGCAGGCCAGAGGGGTCGCTATTGAGCACCTGGCACTTCCTCCCTCTCAAAAGTGCTGCTTTCAAAATACCCCCACCTCCTGATGGGTGGGAGAAGAGAGAGACAAGACTGCATGCTGTAAAGTGCTAACGCAGCCCCCCAGAGCCAAGCACAAAGCCACTTCCTTGTATATTTTATAACCAAGCCAGAGATGACTAAATTACATTCAGCATTCTTTCCTGTGTGCTAGAATTTTAATGCCATCGTATTGTGCTGAGCAGCCACAGAAAGGGTTAAATCTTCATTTGCGTAGTGGAAAGATATTTTAAAGCGCACAAAAATATTTCCTACAGTTGTAGTAATGGATTATTTCAGCATCTGCAAATACTGTACCTAGCCCTATACATGCAATGGGGCTTTGCAATTTGCTTCAAGGCCTCATAACCACCCATCCAGCACCAGCCTGATCATCTCTCTCATTTTTAACAAGTGCTGTCTCATTTCATGGGCTTTCGAGTTCCTATGAGGAGTATTTTCTGTTTGGGGGCTGAAGACAAAAGGCTTAGAAATCCCACCTCCCACAGAAAGAACCTCATGTTCCAATGCTGCCACCTCTCTCTCTCTCTCTCACATGCAAACCCGACCAGCACCAATACTGCTGCCATACAGCTCATCTAGAGGTGAGCAGCCCCAGGCACTGATCAAAGCTACGCTGTTCCATGCACACATCACACCCCAGGCAGATTTTTCTCCACCCTTTTGCACTTCACTGGAGATGCAACAAAATGGCCCCTTTGAATGTTTATCTCAAGAACTGCGTTAAAGCCTTCGAGGACGCACATCCGCAGTAGGTGGCCCTTCTCCTGCTCAGCATCTTACTTCCTGTGTTTGATTCAAGTAGATGCTGTCTATGACTGCTCATCCCTTTACCAGAAGAATTACAGAATCTCCGGTGTTTACAAGCTGCCTCCAGATGAATTCTTGGGGAGCCCTGACCTAGAGGTGAGGATGCCATGCATACACCGTGCATGCCTTTGGTTCTAGCAGAGCTTCTTCAATACTGTACATGCGGAAAACACAGACTGAAGTCCAGTTTTTACAGTGTTGGGAGGGAGGGAGAGGGCATATTACATTTAAAATCCCTACAGGATCTTATATAGTAGGGATGGAGAGGATATACTGGAGAGAGAAAGGCTCAGAGCAAATCAGGTTTTCGTGCCTCTTTGCACAAACCAACAAACTCCCTTGACAGATGAGGTTTGGTGCAGAGTGTCTTGCTCCGCTTCCTGATCTTGTATACAATGAAATCGGAAGTGGGACCCTGTCACCCTGCTGACTGGTTAGCACTGCATCCTCTCTTGCTACAGGTGTATTGTGACATGGAGACAGACGGTGGTGGCTGGACCATCATCCAGAGGCGCAAAGTTGGCCTGATCTCTTTCAACAGAGACTGGAAACAATACAAGGAAGGATTTGGCAATATCCGGGGAGATTTCTGGCTAGGGAATGAAAATATCTATCGGCTCTCCAGACGCCCGACCCTGCTGCGAGTAGAGCTGGAGGTAATTCACAGGTTCTCACTTCCAGCAGCAAAAGCTTCTAGTGCACAGTGGTTCTTTGGTAGAAAGTGCAATCTCCTAACAGCGATGGAGGGCTAAAGGAGTCGCATATTTAGATTAGAGAGACTAATGCGAGAGAGACCTGGCAACAACATTAGGGGCACGACAGAAGCACATTCCCCAGGGTTTACTATCGGTGTAACAGAACCTTCACGGGGCTACAGATTGGATCTTGGGTGAGCCACAGACTCTAAAGGATTCTCAGGTGAATTTTGCCCATCACTGAAGTGAACAAGGTCATAGCCCAGGGCAGAGGGATTATGCTGCTGACCAGCTTTTAGGGATTTAAAGATCCACAGGGATGCCCAACTACAGATTGGAGGGACTCAAGGTCACTCCTTTGGGCAGGAGTGCTGCAGAGACAGCACACAGGGAGGAAGAAGTGCTTTGCATTGCCCAGCAGCAACTTCTCCAGTCTATTAATGGCTGGCGAGTTATTAATCAGTCCAGGTCATGACTGGAAGAATGGCAGTTGTAAGTGTAGGGCCTTGAGAGATGAGCATGGGGTAATGGACAAAATGGTGGTTTGTGAGGCTTCCAGAGAATCTAAACGCCACTCCCTGAGGGAGGAAAAACCAACTTGAGTGAGCCCACATTTAAGATAAGAAGTGTACCAGATTTCTGCGTATAGAACTTAATGTTAATGCAGACCACCTAGCAAACAGGATGCCTTGGTAATTCACCAGCCTGCTATGCTAAGTGAAAATTTGTTCATTCTAGTTTGTCATAGTGGAGTACCTGCAGTCTAGTCTGTAGTCTCTATTTTAAAAGAGAAATTACTATTGAAAACTCAGCTAACGTGCATCCCAGGTAAACACAGCTGCTAAAGTCTGCCTAGTACTTTTATTTTATTTAAAAACAGAATCTGTTTCCTCTTCACCCCTCTAATCCCGTGGCAGGACTGGGAAGGCAACATCCGCTACGCACAATATAACCAGTTCACCCTGAGCAACGAGTTGAATAGCTACCGCCTTTTCCTGGGGAACTACACCGGCAACACAGGGCGTGACTCACTAAGGTACCACAACAACACAGCCTTCAGCACCAAGGACAAGGACAACGACAAGTGTGTGGATGACTGTGTCGAGTTCCGTAAAGGTAAGGCACACAGATTCCTCCTCTGCAAGTGTTTGAACGAACCACGCTATGCACTTTCCACAGGAGTCAGGGTTTGCCCTGGTGTCTCTGGCCAATACTTGACCCACCTACACAGTTGTTAAGTGTACTGTGCATCAATTATCTGCTTGGCTATCCCAGAGGTGGGTGAGATTATCCCTGTATATTTTTTTATATTCAGTTATAGATGGAAGGTACTAAATAAATGTAAGATTATATATAAAATATGGGCTGCAGTGACGTGTAGAATTATGTTCATCTGGAGGTTCATGCACCTTGAGCTCTGCTCTATTCATGTTCTAATGAGAGCCTCTGGATGGAATATTCTATTCAGCTTTTTATACTGTGCTCATCACCAAGGTAATTGAGTGCTTTTGAACTTGCTCTTTTATTTTAAATTTCTTAATACAGCCCCAATATGTAGAGGGATAAGCTTCACCTCTGTAGGCTTTATGGTGAAGCAATTATAGCCCCCAGGGAAAAGTTTCTGAATTCAGCTGTTCTACTTTACTGTTGCCTTAGTTGCAAAGTAAACCCTCAGACAATTGCATTCAGATGCATACTAGAGCCAACCAGCTAAGAACACTAAACAGTGTCCTCTGCTGACCTTTTGTTTTTCAAAGAGGGAGAGAGAGAAGAAATGGAGATGAAACTTTCAAAGGTGCATCAAGCGCCTCAGACAAGAACTTTAACAAAGACACTGGGCTTATTTGGCTACATCATCTTGGTGATTTGCCCTGTTCATTGCATTTCTGAACTCTTCAAAGAAGGGCTCACCAGACAGTGTGTCTTGAATTTAGCTCCTGTCCCAATGTAATGTCAGTTGCCAAGGGCACAGGCTCCCAGAATGAATTCTGCACCCTGGCCCCTCTCCCACTTCTTCCCTGCAGAAGGAAAATTGTTCACATCATGAACACAGAACATCAGTGTTAACTAAATGGTAGACAAAGGCTTTCTCTGTTTGTTTCCTGCAAGGTGGATACTGGTACAACTGCTGCACAGATTCCAACCTGAATGGGGTTTACTACCGCAAAGGGGAACACACCAAAAACATGGATGGAATCACCTGGTATGGCTGGCATGGCTCAACCTACTCTCTGAAAAGAGTCGAGATGAAGATCCGCCCAGAGGATTTCCAACCCTAGGGGGAAGCAACACTCAATTGTAAAGCTACGGTGACACTGCTGCACTGAGGGGAAACAGCCTGGAATCTCAAAACCAGCCATTGAAATGGTTTACTTCATCTAGAAAGTGTGTGACCACAAGGGCTACATACACTGACTATGCATCACACATTAGTTCTGAGGCAGACACGGGAGAGAGGAAAGGTACCAACATTACTGTGGCTCAGCTCAGTTCTCTCCTCTTAAGGCATTCTCCCCCCAACAGGATACACACTATGTTAGAGTAGGCACATCCTGCAGTAGCAGCCTCTTCAGGAAGGATATGTTGTGGTTACACTAGCACTGGGATTTACATGGTTGCCTTATTATTTGACCAGTTAGAGTTTAGGAAAAAATGCAGCTTTTACCCTCCTTTTTGCCATCTCTGTAGTGTTTAGATTCATTGAGGGTGAATACAAATCTTGCCAAGGAAGGCAGTTTCTACCAAGACCCAAGAAACAGAGGAACGGGGCTTTTATTTCAAACCCTTCAAACATCTTAGAAATATCCACAATGAGATGTTCCTCCAGTGCATGTTAATTGGCCCATTCTCCCCATGCAGGAAAAGCTAGGTTGAAACTTTAGGCAATTGCATGTGGCACCTGCTCTTTCCTGAAGTCTCATCACCACCTTCCGGCCACTAGTCGCCCATGCAAGACTATACTCCCAGGGAGAGTGCTTTCTGGGAGATACCTCAAGTCCCATCTGCTCTAGGCTATGTGGAGGTGGGAGATCTATACTGGAAAGCACATGAGGGACTGGGATGCAACTCTCTGAGCTGCAATGAACTGATTTTCAACGTTACTAGTGTTCCTCTTGGAACACAGAAGGGCCATTTTGTGCCACCTCATCACACTATCAGCAAGACCAGGAGCGAACAGGGAGCAAACATAGCCAAAAGCCTTTTAACATTGACACTGTATTCCAAACCACAAGCGGGGGAGGGGGGGGGTGAAGGAGGGAAGGGAAGGGAAGGGTCTTTTAATATTTAATTGGAAAAAGGCAGGTTAATGGAAGTGCTAGTAAACAAGGGATCGAATAATATAGAGATTATGTGTGGCTCTAATACAGCAAAGGATCCTGGATAATATTACGCACTAAGAGAAGCAATCTCGAGTGGTTTGTGTTGTCACTGGAACCCAAGTTGTATTTAAAGCTTTACTCCATCGAATCTCTGTTTTATGATGCTTGATCCTGAAGTTCCACCTGCTTTTAACTTTCTGTTTTTACTTAAAAGAGAATCCAGATGTGGGAATATTTAACACTCTGCTTTATGGTTTACATGCATAGGATTATTCATCTTGGATCAGACCTCTGGTCCATGAAGAAAGCTCTATTGCCACCAGCTGTGACCAGTATTCGATGCTTTAGAGAAAAGGCAAAATACACCAGAAGAGGCACCTAGTAAATTTCGCAGTGCTGCCCACACGTCAGGGGGTGGGGTGGGAGAAAAGGAGCATGTTATTCCTTTCATTACGGTATTGAAAGTTCAAAGCAATGCATCTGGGAGCAGAGCTTTAACGGAAGCCAGAGAATCCTCAAGTGCCAAGGGAAATTAGAAACGTACAAAACTCCTCACTTGCTGGTGGGATGCCATACCTGGGAATTTCCAGGGTTGTTTTGGAGGGTTATTTTTTGTAAGCACTGCCTAAAGGTTCCACCTTGAAAACCAGCACATTCCATTTCCTTACCCAAGAGTGTCTTGAAAATGATGGTTAAAAAGGGCAGCCACACCGTTGCTTGAATATGTAGAAAAAGACGGTTATAGTTAATATATCTATTTTTATTCACTTTACAAAAACTGAGCTTGAGCCTAATTTAAAATTTTCTGTCTGATGTGGAACGGGAGATAAAGGTTTCCTGGGAAGTGTCTTATATATGTTGACTATTCATATTGTACATTGGAACAGCTTTGTCTACAAATATGCAGTCTGTGCAATGGATTTTTTTTATACCAAACTTTTCCATTTCTATAATAAACTCTCTCTCGTTTTTAAGCCTGTTTTCTTCAAGTCTTGTTCCTTAACTTGCTGTTTGATACAAACACCTCACACACACATGGAGGGATTAAGGTCAGGAAAAGGGAATACAGCAAGTTCTGAAGCATCCTAGCAGATGCAAGAGAGGCGAAGGGGTGAAAGCATATTGCAGAGAAGGCAAAAACAGCACAGCATGCGGCAGAAGCAAATATCTGTAAAGTAAACAAAGGTGAAAGCATAAATCTAAAAGCAAGCATCTTCAGAGAGCTTAAAAATCCACCGTATAAAGACCAAAGCAACTTGTTCGAGAGGCTGTGCCCTTCCTCACGCCTCAGAGAACTTCGTGCATTGATTGAAGAGGGAGAGAGGGGCATAGACCAATTCAAAGGGAAACATTCCTCCTAGTGCAAGTCAATGTGGAATTCTAACATACAGGACTCAAAGCTACAGATCCCTTGCTATCCTTTATCATTCTGATTACAGTAGCATTCACAATGTGCTATATATTGCTCCCCCATATAGGAAAACAGTAAGTTCGTTTAAATGAATAATTGTTTAACAGCATATTGCAGACTTGTACCCTTCTGTCCCACCTAAAGCTCTACAACAATCTATTTCCCTCATCTCCGCACCCCTGAGTGATCTCTTGAAGGCAGATTTCAGTAAGAAACTTGCTCATGCTTGTGTCCTTGTCTCTGATTCTCCCCAGGGAATAAAAGAGCGGCTCGGCTCCTTGTTTCAGACAATGACCTGAACACGGTTGCAAAGGCAGATGCTGCTCTGCACGAGTGCCGGAGTCTTTAAAACCAAGACTCCAGTTGTTAGGACTCAGCCTCAGCACAAAGAATAGGAAGCAAGTGAATAAATTAGCTATGGATTTCAGAGAGCCAGGCAGCGAGGGAGCTAGCATTCACTGATTAACAAAGAGTTACGTATCCCCGGGGAAAGATCCTTTCACAGGAACGTCCACCTCTCAAACTGAAATGATGGTTTGGCTGGCTGGGAGCAGTACACTTGACAAGTTTAGTAATTTGAATCTCTCAATATCTGAATCAAGCTCATACACAAGCTAGGAAGGAAAAATAAGGAAGCTAATAGAGAGCAGGACGTGCTGCTAAGTTGTGACTCAAATCCTGGCCATTCTCTGGGAAGTAACTTATAGCAGCACACACGGCCAGGTGTACACAGCAGGTAGGGAGGCTGGAAGGCTCGTTGTCCCACTACTTCACAATTGGGAACAGAAGGCTGGTAAAAATGGTTTTGCATTATGCTCTTATTCTACTTTGCCTTCCATTTTGAGGCAAGGCACAAAACCTTCAGTTTGCAGCCAGAGCCCCGAGAGTTGCTGAGTTGTTATACCTGCCTCTGGAAATTTCCATTACATGCGTCTGACGAAGTGGGTATTCACCCACGAAAGCTTATGCTCCAATACATCTGTTAGTCTTAAAGGTGCCACAGGACTCTGTTGCTTTTTACAGATCCAGACTACGGCTACCCCTCTGAGAGTTGCTGAATCGCTCTGCCCACCCCAATCTGCCACAACAGCATTTTCCACCTAGAGGGCAAGAGCCACGATGTTCACCCCAAAGCTGCACCTCCAAGACTGCTCCAACTCTGGTTATTTCTTCACCGAAAGAGCCTTGACTCCTGAAATGTTCAGGAAGTCTTCACCTTCCCACTCCCAAAGCAGCACTCAAGGCACTCGACAGACAGTTCAAATACAATGAACACCCAGAACAGACATATTAGAAGGCCAAGCAAAGTCACATTAACAACAAACAAGGAGGTGGGCGGAATGCAGGAGCAGACACCGATCACGCTAACATCTCTAAGAGTGGAGAGGGATAAACTGAGTGGACATGCAAGGGGAAGTCTTTGCTGCTTCAGGAATGGGTTTGAAAGGCAAAAAGAAGCTGGGGTTTTTATGTGACCTCCTCTTGGATGTGCCATGACCACCACTGCAGAGCAAGATGGCCACACCACCTGCAAACCCGGTGCTGCAATGGCATCGACTAATTCGCATTTGAAAGAACTTGCATCAGCTTTCCACCTGTCCCTCTTTTCCCTTACAGCTCTATCAGAGCCTGATAGAGACAACTCCATAGTATTCACCACTACAGTACAGCTATTTCTTCCGTCCTCATTACAAAGGGCCTGCCATTGGCACCTCACTAAATCCTGCTCAAGAGCCATAAATCCCGAGGTGTTTTATAACCACCTACAGTTATAGTGCCTTTGAGCCTGAATGCTCCCGAAGTACTTCACAAGCTATATTCAAACAGCACTGCAGAAACACAGCCATCAGTGGAAGGTGGCACCAACCAGTGGACGGCACACGGCACAGCAATTTTCTGGGAGGTGAGAACAGACAGATTTTGGCCTCCAAATTATACCTCTTACAAATAGTGCCATGGGACTTTTAATATTCCTGCAGTGCAGACAAGAGGTCTGTTGGCAAGATCTTGTCGAAGAGACTCTCCATCTGCCCTACCCACATTAACTTATCCCCCTCACAAGGTAGATGGACCAAGTTAACCCATGTAGGATCTGAAGCTGTGATTTCAGGGAGTCTCTGTTTCAAGCAAGATGTGTTGATCTTTAGTTACAGAGCCAGGACACATGCTACAGCAGGCTTGGTGGTACACAGGGGGGAGAAGTGGTGCTTATTTGGGGAATTCCACACATCTCCCCTCTGTATTTATCTAGGGCCCTGCAACTTCAGTTTCAATCTTTAAAAAAAAAAGCCACGTTTAACCATGTCAGGAATTTCAGACAGCTCTGGAGGGTGTGACCTGAGAGTGAACAACCCTTCATCTGGCCTCTCTGTACCCAGTCCTCCGGAGTCAGCCTTTAGAGTCCTAATGAAGAGAGACGTGTCCGTACTATGAGAATGGAAATCACAGACAGTCCGGGCTGCACATTGCCCATTGCAGGGCCTTCCTGCTACAGCAATAAAAGCTGCAGCCTCTCCAGGTTTGTCACTAGCATTTTAGACGTTTCATTTCTGACCGTTTTCAACCTGACAATTTGTCGCCAGCTGGCAATGACTGAACTGCCGCCAGTACAAAGCTGGAACCAGAACGGAGAGGGCCAAAAGGCTGCACCCCACCCCAATTCCAGCACATAAAGCAAGCCAGGGAGTTATAAAGTAGACAACCGATCCTAGGCATAATGGCTAAAATCTACTGAAAAATACGTCAATCGTGAGATACTAATAGGACCTTGGGGAACAAAAGCATTTGACAATATTACCTAGAAGTTATTGCTGTCTGGGCTGATATGAAATGAGAAAAATCAGGGAGGTGCTTTCTAGAGTTGTGCATTCTCAAGACAACACTTCAAAGGTAGCCTGGCCCTGCCAAGCTAACATAGTTTAACCAGAGCTCTCATGAAATTTTACTAGCCTAGACACAAAATCTTTTCTGCCACCCTTGTGATGTGATATTTTATTTGCCCATCCAAAAAACAGAAGTTCTTTGTGCTGGACAAGCAGAATTTTGAAAAGCTGAGCCAAGTCCAGGCAGTGAATAGAAATGCAGCCCTGCACAGCTGAGCACACCCTGGGGCTGCAGCCTGAAACTGCCCTTTGCAGCCAAAGAGTCAAAAGCCTCTAATATTTTTGCTCAAATATAAATATAATCTAATTCACCAGTTCAAATCCAGCCCAAGTCAGCTATAAACAAAAGCTCCTGATTCCCAGGCCTCTGCTCACCAGGAGAGTATGCATCTCTTTAACAGGCCATCTGTGTTGGCCTAGCATTCAGCTAGCTTTATCGCAGCATTTCCTAAATGTAGGATACAAAACACCACAGGAAGGTCAAGTAATACAGCAAAGTAAAGGTGACTGCTAAATGCCCTTTTCATTGGCTGCCTCTAGAACAGCAGAACAAATTTCATAAACAATGGCTTTTTAAAGTAATGCAGCAGCGGCAGATTTTTTCCCCCCACTAATGAACACGTGCTCTGGAAAATTCCTCACCAACCAACAGTTTAACAGTACCTCTAATTATTCAAGCTTAGGAGTGCAGAAGAAAAATTCACCAGGGTATGTTCTGTTACAGCAGCAGCTTTGGATGAGATATGAGCAAAAACAGCAAGTCTGTAGAGAGCTTTGGCAAAATCTGTGGAATTTATATTGTACTTGACCTCAGGCATTTCAACACCAGATGATATTTTAAGATGCAAGGAGGGTCAATTACAAAGATATTTATTAGCTTGTTATACTGAAATGTCTTTTGCTGCTACAACCAGGCCAAGTTATACAGAAAATTTGCTAATCCCAAACACACTACTGGAGTCCATGCAGTTCATAAATGGCCATTTACTTTCCTCCTAATCAGTCTTTTCAAAAACATGAGCAAAGGTAT
Organism: Terrapene triunguis; assembly: GCF_002925995.2. Classification (NCBI taxonomy): domain Eukaryota; kingdom Metazoa; phylum Chordata; order Testudines; family Emydidae; genus Terrapene; species Terrapene triunguis. The sequence goes on from NW_020665065.1 coordinate 11,672,357, forward strand.
CATGTCCCAATATAAAGAATATTCTATTAACTGTTTGCAAATATAGCTACATTACTTAGGCGGAGCCTTTCTTTCAAGTGAATGGGAGGTTTGGGTGAAGCAGGTACATCTAGTCTAGAGAGAAACTTTTGCATCATGGCATTTTGATGCTTCCACCGTGATGACGCTGCCGTGGCATGTTCCCACAGCGTGGCCATTATATCATCACAAAACAACAGGATGTCACACATGGACTCCACAAGCTAGGCTTGCAGGGCATGATCCTGGAAAACAGAAGGTGCAGCAACACTACTCCTGCCACACTGCAAAATGCAGTGGTTGGTTATTCCAGTAGGACAATCACAAAAGAAATGGTTAATGTTGGCATTTAAGTAACAATATTAAGAGCACAAAAGGTACCATCCATTGTGATGGCTGGACAAACTGGTGGGAATTCAGACTTTTCTGTGGCGTATTTCACTTTGACTGGCTGCAGACTCGCCCAACAGTGCTTGATTTCATGATCAAAACTCTTCAGAATCAGACGGATTGAAAATCCCTTGTTGTGGGGGAGGTGGAGTGGGACACACACACTGTAATTCCTGGTTTTTCCTTAAACCCAGTCATTCCTGCCATCTCACTGATAAACACCAGTTTAGCCCAATTCGAAATACTCAGCTGCAACAATAGATACAAAAAAAGGCCAAGTTCATTTCCCAAAAGCTTTCTGCTCAGCTGCTGAGCTTCAGGTTCACGGACTGTGTTTCCTTTAAGGTGCAGAAACACCTTTCATCTACGTTTCAGCCACTCCCTGGGGACTCGCACCTAACCAGGGAACATCAGACAGAGTCCTCTGATCTGCTTCTGTAACTGCGTCCTGCAAAACTTCAGCAGGTTCCAGCTCATTGAGAGAGGGAAATAACCAACTCCCAGACGCTGGCTCACACCAGAATTTTTACAGCACAGAAAGAGAAACGAACTCGACAGGTGTGAGTGTGCACAATCTGCAAGCTACAGATGCCCCCTTGAAAGCAAACAATCTGCTAATCTACACACTGGACCCCATGGCCGAGACTCTAAATCTCTTTTTGCTGCCTGAGAGTGGAGTGGGTCTACTGTAAACGACAACAGCGGGCAGGGGAAGTTTGGTGGAAGTCAGGCACAACCAGAACTGATGAGAGTCACGCTACCTGATGAGAGACTCCAGAATAGCTGGGGTGGGGCCCTTCTGAAACTCCAGCTCTTTGTAGTGCAGGGCCTTAGCATAGGCACGGCATTTGGCAGCTCTTTCCCCCAACAGGACAATGCCATTATCATCTCTTAATGGCAACGGACCCTGGAGAGGAACAGGTCAGAATCAGAAATCGAGTGGGGGTGCAGGAAGGGAGGACAGCGTGTAAGGATAATCACCCCCATCCCGCAATGAGGGGCTCTCTTTTACCTTGTCACTGTGCTCCATGAATTCTGCCAAGTTCAGCAGGGTCTGAGTCACCTCAGCAATATCCTGAGAAGTGAGGGCCAACTCAATGCTTCGGATCAGCTCATCCTGTTGGTCTTCATTCAGCTCGGACCAGCAGGAAACGAAGGCAGCATTGAAGAGATCTCTGAGGATGGAGGCAAAACAGGATTAGAGGAAGGGATTAACCATTCACTGTAAAACCAACTTCTGTTCTCCTGCTGTGGGCTGAGCTCCTGTGTTCAGCTCAGGGCCACTGCTGAGTTATGCGGAAGCCAGCATGACGACAAAACTGAGGTTGTGGTCACTGAAGATGGCCTGGCTTTTTTTAAATAAGAGATTTTAACCCTTCCAAATTCTAAACACAGATAATTGCACTATGCCTCTTTCGATTCCCTTTGAAGTTTGACAGATATGGAATTCTTCACTGCCATTCCTAAGCCGTTGTGTAGTATTGCCATGCCCTAAACATCTACTCTGTTCCACCCCAGATGTAATGACATTTCAGTAGTACCCTCAGTGATTTCCGTACTGCATATAGGTTGAGTGATCTTTCTGTAACGCACTTTAAGAACCATCTGGGTGAGAGATACTGTACAAACAGAAGGTCACTTGGCGACAGGATTTCAGTCTAACTAGTACTTAGAACACAGGACTGGGAGCCAGGAGTTCCTGAGTTCTAATCCCAGCTCTGACAGTTTCTCTCCATGGCCTTGGACAAGTCACCTCTGCCTCAGTCTCCCTTCACAAGAGGGAGGTAGGATGCTCATATGTGCTCTGGGGATATATTTGGAGACTATTATTAGTGGACCAGAATATTTTAAGTAATTTTACTTTTGTCTTTAGATGGGGAGTGAAAATGAGGGTGGAGTCCTTTGTGGATTGACCCTCGGGCCGTGGCCCAACAAGAGGTTTTACAAACCCTTTCCACCATCCTCGGATAGAGTTCTACATAAAATTGGCGCTCCAATATGAGGCTTATCACTTGCTGCCTCAGCATTCTGCCTGCTGCTGAAACTATTTCAGGGATTCTGTAGAGAATCAAAGTATTTCTTGGATCATTATGAAGCTTAACAGCTAGACGAATCTTGCTGAGGTACTAGAAATCAGAATCCAGACTCACAAGAGAGCAGATGATTAAAGCCCTGACAAATGCAACCTCAGCCTTCTCTTCTGTAGTTGATTCTAAGTGCGAGGTTATGTGGGGACACACTACAAGAACATATTAAACCTCAACAAAAAGACTAAAATGCATCACTGGGGAGGTTCTTGCTTTTGCGGTCTTAGTACCCTTCTCTCAATTAGCTGCTTTATTCATTTTTAATGCAGAGAAAATAGGATATAAAATGAATATAAATAAGGTTCTCTTGAAATTCCTGGTATTGTCTCTATTAAATATTACCTTACATTTACACAGTGCCTTTCAGCACAAAGGGGTTTCCGACCTGCTTTACGAACCACATGTAGAAAAGTCATTGCAGTCATCACTGGGGGTGGAGGACAGTAGCCTGGCAGCCAGCTCTACGCAGCCTACTGCACAACAGTGCGGGGGGGGGAGTTTTTTGGCCAAGGGGATGGATTCCTGATCTTTGAAAAAGCATGACAGGATGTTTGATACACAGAATCTCTGCTTTGAAGATCTAACTCAAGAGGCTCACACACAAGTTGCGGAGAACTTTGTCCTACTCAGGTAGGTAGACTAAGGGCTGAATGAATGCAGCCAGGATTAAAACATGTGGTTGCAAGGAGTCTTGTTATTCCAAACACTATGCTTAGACCACAGAACCACAAGAGATCTTAGTGGCTTAAGCACTGGTTTTGAAACACTTTATGTTCCTTCTGTGCAGAGCCCTGCAATTCATTCTGGTATGCACAGGAATGAGAAATTCCTGTGTTTATTTCTTCAGCACAAAATGCCCAACAAGATTAAATTTAAAAAATCAAATCTTTTAAAGCAATATGATGATGGTGGACTGGAACAGCAGGGAGCGTGTCTATCCTTTCTGCTCTGAATACTGTATCTGGGATCCAGCCTGAACTAGTGGGGCAGGGAGAATGTCCCTTAGTATTTTTACTGGACATGTGTTGACATCACAAAGTTATTACATAGTCTGTGCTCACTACAGAATAGAACCGGGGTATAGCAGGGGTTGCTGCAGGGAGGATTAAGTGCACGGGGGTGTGCACATGCGGAGGGGGAAGATGCGGGCACTCTGGGAGTGGGGCTAGAATAGCAGGGAAATACTAAAGGACAGAACTGAGATGCATTTGCAGAGCTGTAAAGGACACTTGCACAATATCTGCCCACACAGCAAGCCCCAAACTTTTGCCAATCTATCAGCCTTTCCATTGTATGCGTGCTACAATTCACTTCTATCAAAAAAGCGAAAGGCTCTCTTGAGACAACAGTAAAGTCAGGTTCCCGCCCACTGAAGTGACAATTATGAGCCACAGGGAAGAGATGAACAGGCGGCTGCTCACAAAAACCAAGTTGCCCTAGACCTACTGGTTACAATGATATTAAATCAGAGCACTTTATTCCACGCAGAGGAATCTTATCTGAGATGCAGGGCTCTACAAACTATTTTTTACTTTCTGTTTTTTCAGCTTCACTTTTATTTGCCTTCTATTATTCTGGAAAGAACAGTAGACAGAATTATATTGAAAATTCTCCTCCCACTCAACATCGCACCTCGAGGAGCTGCCAATCAGGAATGCCAACCATTTTATTCCCTGCCCAAGCAATAGGCAACTCTATGTAAAATTCAGCAGCTTTTATGTGAGTTTCCATTTCCTTACCATTTTTTTTGGCGTGTGCCTGCTGCTGCAAGCACATTAAGGAGAGGCAGGAAATACAGAATGACTGTACCTGGCCATAGGGTTATAGGCCTGAGCCAAGGCCCAGCAAGAGCGCAGGGATGGCGACGAGGAATCTTTCAGTAACTCCAAGCTCAATCGCCGCAGCCATTCCAACCAGTCATCTTTGGAGACTCTTCTTGCTGCTCCCCAGGCCTGAAACAGAAAGCAAGACAGCTCAGCTGCTGAGTGCAGTGCCAGTATGTGAGCCCAAAGTAGAAGATAAGAGGCTTCAAGCAAGAGAGGTTTCTCTTTCATAGCTCTATATCTCATCTGGTACGATCTGTTCTTCCATTCCCTGGTGGGGTTCTCCTTCCACAGGGCCATTTGCAACAATCCAGCCTAATTTCTAAGCAACCCACCCAAAGCATGTTCCCATCACGCACGATAAACGTTTAACAAGCAAGACTTGCAGCCCTTCTCTCTCCTTTGCAAAACACACCCAATGTCACATGTCAATGTTAAGCATCAGCTTTGAAATACCTAATAGCGTGCGTCTAGAATTAGAACTGCAGGGTCAACTCAGCCCCTCATCCTGCTGAGGAGAGGGAGTGCCACACATACACCCCTTTGAATCTAGCCTATGGTCAAACAGTGCTCACGTGACCAATCATAACTGTGCTATTGCCCTCCTAAGAGCAGATGGAGAGCATCCAGAGGCCAGCCAAAGTGCTCCAATGCCTTCTGTTGGGAAGAGGTGCCGAGGATAAGCACTGCAATTAGTGGAACGGTAGCCATGAACCTGTCCTAAGTAGAACCCAGTTCCTTCATTGCACTTACCATTTAAAGCAAAGGGCTACTTATCAAAGTCATTATTGTCATTCTGGGTCAATACTTTCCTGCTATTTCCCCCTGAGCCAGTCACTATTTATCTGTGGTCTAAATAATCTCACACATACCAATACCTAGAGATGCATCCACGCACAGAACTGTAAAGCACCACAGAGAGTTCATTTGAACATCTTTCTAACATGGAACAGAGGGCACTTTACACAGCTGCCTTTAACAATGGGCTATTCTGGGGGACAGTGAGGGTAGAAAAAAACATTACAATGGAGCTGAAGTAGTTAAATCCAGAAGTAAGTGATAGACCATTCCAAGGCTCACTCCTCGGAATCAAGGAGTCTTGCGAACACATCAGACATGGGGAAAGAGCCCTTCAGTGTTACTACAAGGCCCCTTTCAATCCACCATCTGAACTGCTCGCAAGACATCCTCTAAAACCAAGAGAGAACTTCAAAGTTGCTTAGAATTCTAAAGGAAGCCCCCTGACACCAGACAAGTCTACTCTTGGGGCTGACAGCTGGCAATGGAAGAGAGCCCTGAAAAATGTTCAGATGCTCCAGACATAACTCTTTGATCAAGGCACCAATAGCCCCCCACCTTCTGCAGCAAGCTACTGCGGGAAATCCATAACTCACCTTCTGCAGGTTGATGGTGCTGACGTGTAATTTCTTCATAGGTCCTGTTTCCACAGGGCCACTGGTCAGCGTCTCTCCCTGGTTGCTTCTCAGCATTCGGTGCTGATAAATCAGGGGATCCTCCTCTTCGTCAGCAAGGGTGTAGCCCTGCAATCAAATGGCTCAGAGTGAAGGCAAGGTGTGCCACTATTAAGACTTCCTTTAATGTGCACAGCCCTTCCCTCCCCACCTCTCCCCTCCCACTTTCTGCTCAAGGCTACCTGTCTGGGTGAAAGGAAACTCAAGAAGTTCCCAACTGTTAAGCTCAATTTGGGATAGGGGGATGATCTTTCAGAATAACATATTACATCTTTGGCATCTGTGAGCTCAGGTCATCCCATTCCCATCAGCACTAGCTGCCAAGAAATCTTGGCTCCCAACACTGGAAGATGGAGAAGCTAAACTCAGTCATACCACTGTGGAATAATATGCCACAAATCAGTGTCCAGTTGTCTCAGTGAGAGCTGCAGAAAGACATTGTGCTAGTGACCAGGAGAGGACATAACAATGGAATTATGTTGGGAAATATGGAGCAGTTCCTGACTTATGAACTATGGGACATACTGTAGTAAACTGGGCTTGAGCAGGAGAATCCTTCCTTGGTCCTAGGGTGGAAATGGTGAAGAAGATACATGAGAGAGAAGGAAAAACACAAACTACTATTGTAGATCCCTCCTAGTCATTTCAGAGACTTTTCTATGGGGAGCCCAAGTTTTACAAGGCAGGTAAGTTTTCCAGTTTCAGTCTCAAAATACCCAACTATATTATTTCTACTACTCAGAACATGGAAACAGTTACTCTGCATGCAACAGCGAGAAGCCTACATGAGTCTTCTGCTGCAGTAGCTTCAGCACAGAACCTACCTGCATCCGACTCTACACACATGGCTGCATTCATACAAGCCAACTCACCTTCACAATCCTGCAGATGAGAACATCATACCGCTGGTGGTTTATTCGATGACGCACCAGGACCTTGTTCACCATCGGGATAAAAATCTGATACTGTATGGGAGAAGGAGTCAAAAGCCAGTTAGTCAGTCTCACCAAGACTGCAATATACCCACTGATTCCATCTTCAATTCATTGACCAGCTAGAAGCAGAATCTGAAAGAGCTTGATTTGAAAAACACATGCTACCAAAAACCATTGGGGGGGGGGGGGGGGGAGGGCAGGGGAGACACTGTAAGGGCAAACCCACTGCAATACACAATTGTAGACTGGAAAGACTGCAAAACTGGGCATTGTCTCTCTAAAACCCAGGCTGACTACATGTTAAATCCTCCCATTTTAAAAGCCATGAAGGAAATTCCCTCCCCTCTGTCACACTTAAGGAGGAAATTACCTTCTTCCCTAGCTGGAAGACCAGAGAGGACAATGTATCCATGGCAGTTGGCCGTAGCTCAGGGCTTAGATCTAGTGTCCGCACGATGGGGTGAATAATCCGTGAAGCATAATCAGTGAAATCCAGGGATTCTGTCAGGCGGTCCACAGTCTCCAGAGCAGCTCTGAAACCAGAGCAGAAAGGACTCGTTCATTGATGGGACAGGATAGGAGGAGAAGGCTGATTATAAAGATAAAAGCGATTTATGCACATATGTCTCAGCCATTAGCAATAACAGAAATAGACATGGCAGTTTAGTGGGCTTTTGGTGACAACACTTGCAAGACTGCTTGAATATGGCAATGACTAAGCCAATGGCAGGGGAAAGCTAGGATTTATTAGTGCATCTGAGAAACACAGAGCACTAGGGCTGAGGCATTCAAGTAAAACGTGCATCTGATTATCGTAAACCTAGAGGGACTAATCAGCAATCTATGCCACGTAGGACCACAGCAGCCACCGAGGAACACAGATGAATGGAGGCAGAGTGGAGAAGAGAGTACAGAGTTGGCAGATACTTACTTGCGAGCCACCAGGGGGACGTCTGGGGCATCAAACAGCTTTACAATGGGAGGTAGTAACAAATGCAGGTAGTCATCCAAGTTAGCTCCAAACAGCTGGATCGCATTCAACAGCTGGAGGGAAAGATGATCCAATGCCACCCAGCTTAATAAAGTCATGAAACAGCAATGTTTTAAAGTAACCCTATCTCCATTTGGAAGCTGCTCTGGCACAGTGCAGTCACCTGAGCACTGACTGGACCACTTTATCCCATGCTTTTATGGCAGTGGGGCTATTCCACCCCTCTTGCTTCAGTGTAGCCAGATGTGGGCCCATGGGACTATGCTCCTGGACAGGCAGTACCCAACATGTCACCTCACAGGCTGAATCGCTCACCTTGACAGAGACGTTGCGTCCTGGGCTACTGTCGTGCATGAAGACCCGTAACATGTGAGGAATGAGCTGAGGCAGATAGAGCTTGAACTCGCCCCCAAGAGCCACCACAATTTGCTCAATAAGTAGGATAATTGTGCTCTGTATAGAATTGTTCATGACCCAGAAGTCCTGGAGGAGAAAGACAAAAAAGGTTCTCTATAGCTGAGCTGCATGCAGTACGGGACCAGGAGACAGCATAAGGCTAACACTAGGGAGAACCTTCTCCTCCATTAGGCAATCCCGATTTAAGCAACTTAAGAAAAAAAACAAAACACCCAAGCCACGTATTTAACACTGCTTATTACACCAGCTTTAGGGCAACAGACGAATCATTGGTTACAATCACAATGCTCCAGCTTCCATCCCACGCTGTTCAGAAAGTAGTTAGAAAAGCCCAGGTTCAATCCTAACAAAGAGAGGATGGCACGTACCCTAAACTGGAGTAACAGCTCTGAGACTGGATTAGAAGAAGAAACTATTATTAAGTGATATTTTATTAATCAATATTTTTCTCCCATCATTAATAATTTCCCTGCCTTCCGCAGCTGCAGAGGTTCGTTAATCTCCCCCGATCTCTCTTTCTGGATGGACAGGTACATTGTGACTGTGATATTCCCTCAAGAATGACCCCACCTGCTCAATAAAGGAAAGCATAATTAACCACCTTCCAGGATCCTGGGGTTCAGGCTAAGGGTTGTACTCACTCTCATAAGGGTGACAATTTCATCCATATAGGGTCGAATATGGCTCCTCACAAAAGACACCAACATTCCTAGCTGCTGGAACAGGAACTGAAAGGAAGAAACAGGTAAGTGCTCAATGCTGCTATCCAAATGCCCGTGCAACTCAGGGCAAATCTGATTTCAAAGGCTAATCGCAAGCGCCTTTAAAAACTAAACAACATGCACAGCTATAAATGCTGGAAGTCTAGGGCCAAATTCTCTCTCTCAGCTTCAACCCAGAGTTGGTATTTTTATCCACTGCTGTGAGTATTTAAAGCTTTGGATATGCATGCACCAAACAGATTCTATGCATGCAAATTGATTAGGTGTTTAAACAACAGACTTGCAAGTCTGAACCCAGAGTCTGAAATACCACATCGCTTTATAAATTCAGACCTGGAGGCTGCTTCTGAAAGAGCCCCGATCTCTTGCCCCTGACTGCTGGCCAAACTCACCCAGATTTTAAGATACTTTGTTCTATATTCTCTCCCTCTCCCCACCAAGGCATATTGGTGGAATATTACAGGGACAGATTGCAGTACTTGCCAGGTTAACAGTTCATTAGAAAGATGGCTAATTGTACCCTGGGAGTATTGTGACCTAGACCATTCTACTGTACATTTGCTGGGTCCGATTCATGATTCACTTTGATCAAGCAAAACAAAATCATGTGCAACTATCCACTGTAGTGATTTTACTTTTGAGTTTGGTGTGAAATAATATAACAATTTGGCTGAGCACCCCTGGTCCACAAATGCTTATTTAAAACCAAACCAACCAACCAAAAAAAACCCAACCAACATTTGTATCATTTTCTATTAAATTTCACAGTTTTCATGCAAAACTTGTGGTGTAGTTGGTGTTCATAGCAAATACAGGCCAATGTGTTCCAAATTGCAAGTGGAGCTCAGAAGAATAGATTATGGGGTTTAATGAAAATCAGGTAAGTGGACCAGGGATAAAAAGCAGCCTCTTTGGCGAGGGCAACATATACATGTTTACTGAAAAATAACCCAGAGTTCTTGTGGAGTTGCAAGAGGATGTTTACATACAGTGCAGGGAACTGCCTGGTTTGTGCTTTGTACCCACCTCAGCTCTTCTCCCCAGTACACTTTCACCATCTTCTTTGACCTGAAAATTTTTAAAGAGAGTGTGCAAAACTGCAGAGCTTTCAAGCAAGTTAGGTCAGTCATGTCTAGGCGCCCAGCAAACCCAGAGCGCCAGGGTTTTTCATTCCAATCTGAGCAGTAATTCAGTCTGCTAGAAGATTGCCAGTGGTGACTGTGGTTCTATAGCAGGAATGGGGGCAATTCTGTTGCTCCCATCCCACATGTAAAACCCAATTCCAGTAACTCATGCGAGTTCCCCATTACATACACTCTTGATGAAGAGGTTCTGCTATAACCAGCCATCTTAGGCCAGATGCAGCTGAGGCCCATTCTTCTGATGCAATTTTACATTTAAGTGAAAATTGCTAGTTAAATGAGAAAGAAGTTAAAATTGCTAGTTAAATGAGAAAGAAGTGAGGTGCTGTGGAATCATTGTTCACTCAGCTGTGAATGCCAGCTGACTGCAGCAAGTCAAATTCCCTGCACAGGAGGAAAGCACACCGCTTTGCTAGAGGTTTAAGACTCTACATGTAAAGACACTGCAACAGGGCATAAACTGCAGAGACCACTGAAAGCTGTGGGACCTGCACAGGATGGCTTAAGAAGGAAGCAGAACTGAGAACTGGCCATTTAGGGGGGATGCTTGGCAGCAGCTGTTGCAATGGAGAAGCAGAAAAATTGGCACCCCTTGATGTTCTGATCAATGCCCAGAGGAGAGAAAGCAAAGCTGGTACCTCACTTTCGCAGCATGCTTGGCAGCAGCTCTTAGTGCAGGAGCATCCAAAGCCAGTCACATTCACTTTACAATGGATTCTTGTTTTGGGGAGAGGTGGGAGGGGAGCAAATTCCTAGCACACTCACCTCTCGGATGGCACCATCGCAAACCCGAATTACATTGAGAAACGTTGGCATGACCTGGGGCAGGAACTGCACACACTTCAGCCCGAGGGATTTGAAAATAAAGGTGATGGCTTGGACTACCATAGTGTGATGGTGGGACAAGGATTGGTCACGGAAGATTCTCATCAGCGCTACCATGGAGACAGCCGGGTAGAACTCATCCAGAGGGAGGTTTCCCATGTTCACTAACATTTCACTGGTACTGTAATCAGCTGGGAAAAGGTAAGGAAGTGTCACTTACATGTGTACACACAATACACACCAACACTGCACTTCAGATACAGTTGGCTAATGGGGGGGGAGAGAAGAGGAATTTACATTAACAACATGCTCAGAGGAGATGACCAGTCCATGAGAACTTAAATCAAAGCCCCGAGACCCTGAAAGTTGTATTCCTAAATTTAGAGGACAGAAAAAAACTTGGCTGCACGGATATCTCAATTTTTGCACACAAAAAGAAAAACAAGAGTAGGGGAGTGGCATCTATAAGGCATTGTGCCCCAACCTGCCCACTGCACGTGCCTCTTTGCTGAGAATCCGTTTATAGAAGGAGCTCAGAAGCTTTCAGGGTAGGAATTGGTGGAAGAGGGGAGGTATGATCACCAGAGCATTGACCCCTACAGAGCCTGGACACTTCTATAAGAAAATCTATGCACAGGGTAATGTTGCTAAACAGTCATGGGGGACCCAGGCAATGGTACTGCAGCAGTGCTACTGAGGAAGACAGAACGGTATAGCAGCACTGTCTTGGCTCACTGCAGAAGAGATCCCCAGGATTCTCCCATGTCGCTAGGATTTATGGGGTTGGGTAGAGGCACAGCTCCAAGATTAACAGTCCCCTCTCTGCAAAATGTCTTCTGTCACAAGAGGTTGGGGGAAACAGGTGAAATGTGCAGGGTTTTCTTGCTCCCCTCCCATGTTCTTTGTGCAGGAGAGGGGAGTAAAGCGATCACAAACAGTACAGCTTTAACTCTAGCTACTGGTCACCTTTCTCAGCTGCAGTTCTTCAACACAACGGCAAGAGCTAAGACAAGAGCGTCTCAACAATAACACGATCTGCCCTTTGATTGCATGTTACACCTGCTGCTCATCCCTGGTGGCCATCTGGGAGGAAAATTCATGATCCCACTCTGCTTTTGTAAAAAAAATGAGGGGATAACCCTGCCATTCTGGCCAACGTTCCTCTCCTAGGGACACACTTACTCATGTCCAAAGGTGTGAGAGTGCCAGAGCCTAGCACGTCGCCTGAGACGTTTGCCTCCATGGCTGGATGCACTGCAGTGACCGACTGACTTTGTAAAGCACTTTTAGATAGCTGGAGCATGACAGATACGGTCTCTCACATCCCATTTATAGAATATTCTGCAATACAAACCTCTCCTGGGAATAAGCTACATTTGATTCATTGCCTTCTTCCTCTCTCTTTTTAAAGATGAAATATCCCCTTCCTTCTTTTCCCATCTAATCAGGTATTTTAAATGTGGTAACCAGTATGCTAATTTGTAGCTATCGGGTAACATTTTCTCAAGTGCCTCAGTCCCATTTGGCATTGACATTCAGAGGGATTTAGGCTCCTAAGTCATTTGGTACTTGTCTAGACTTGGAAATTTACCAAGATAACTATTCCAGAATATGGGTGTATCCACAAAGAGTTACTTCGGAATAAGTACTCTGGTAAATTTCCAAGTGTAGACAAACCCTAAGGGCCTTTTGAAAATTTACTCAAACTTCTGTATCACCATATATTGCTCTACTATGAAGAAACCACATTCCTTTTGCACTCTCATCCCTGTTTGTTTGTATTAGTGTTTGGAAACTAATTTAAATAGCATTTTTTAATTCCATATCTAGACTTCATTTACACTGATGGAAATCCAGCACAGCTCCACTGAATTCTTTGGATTTCACAAAAGAAAACCTTGCCAATGGCTGAGTGGACACGTCAGTATAACTATTTCCATCATACATGTTTACAGTAAGTTACAGTTAAACAATAAAGTCAGTTATAGTGAATTTCACATCTGGAGATGCCCATAATCTGGCTACTTATTTTTGTTCTGTTCTCTTATTTTGTATACAGTGAAATTCATGCACACATACACAATCAGTTTCACAGCTGAACCCAGGGGGCTTTTTACTGCCTTACAGGATGCTATATTGAAAGTGCTTAGAAATCTATTTGAATTCAGGGACAGTTTATCACGCTCCATCTGGTATTATATTTTTTTATTGTAACAGTTGAAAGTGCTAATAAAAATTCCTGCCAAAACCAAAGTCCTGTGACGGCAGTTTGATGGTTTCATTTAAGCAAACACCTGGCAAACAGCTGCCTGTCTACGTCCTGACACCATCGCCAAGCAATTCAGCATTATTGCTCTCTGTTCAGGAAATGGGTATACAACATGGGTAACTGCAGACAGGGAGTGAGGGATGTGGGCAGAACTTTGTGCTGAAGCAACCACATGAACTTCTACTTACATTAGCACCAAAATTCAATGATAAAAGTAAGGGGGCAAAACTACTGATACTCTCAGTTGTAGGAGTTTGACATACTCCATGGACACCTAGTTGGGAAATGTTTGTGAGATGGTTTCGGCATTTTACTTTGATTGCAATCTCTGCAGGGCAGAGGCCTGTGTAATTTGTCTGTCAGACACTATGCACCCCTAGGACGCTACAGAAATAAAGGCCTAAAGCACAGAACTGTGCAATGGACAGTAAAGCCTATGTCCTGAAACAAAGCTCATTCTAGTGCAAGAACATGGAATGGAACAGGTTAGAAGGCACTTTGAGAGAGAAAAACTGGGTTTAAGTTGGTAATTGTTTAAAAAGTCTTTCTGGTTAATCTTCATTCTCAGAATAAAACCACTGTATTCTGCATTCCCATGAAAGAGGGAGAAGGGGCTAGGGCAGGGAAAACTTTCAAAGGAGTCCAACAGTTCTCAGGGAGTGGTGCGGTGACCTTGTAGACAAGCAGTCCTAAGTAAACCCCGTCAACTAAGTGTAACAGTTTTAAGGGGACACCATCAGCTTAAACAATTCCCCGCACATTTGCCTGAAATGTATGGACTATTGCTGCAAGTAGCACCCAAGATCATTACAGATAAAAAAATTAGAGGAGATATTTCTCTACTGGTCATTTTATTGTACATTTGACCACATCATGTGTATTCAGATTTCCCCTATATAGGCAATCTCCCATTTCCATTAGCCTTTCACACAGCAACAGGGAAGAGAAAGACATTTTATAAAACAGGAAGGTGCAATTGTAAAACCTCAAAATTTGGCAGGGAGATCTGTGAGAGGTGGAGAACATGAAATGACTTTCACCTCTAGTTTTAGTTAACAGGAACCCTCTAATATCAACAACAGTTACAAAAGGGAACTTGGCATGGAACCCTCAAAGTGTTTTGTGCATTCTAGTGCTAATACTGTGTGCTTTCCATCCATAGATCTCTATGCATGTCACAAACGCAGGTCAGTATCATTAGCTCTTTTTTAACAAATGATGAAACAGGTATTGAGATGTGACTCACCTGAAGTCTCAGAGGCAGAGCTGGGGAAAAAACTCAGGTCTCTTGACACCCTGTCCTATGCCCTAGCTACAGATAATGCTGCCTTTCCGTAGCTTAAGTCATTTTACTTTTGAGTGAAAATCTTGGTTGTGTGTAAAGCCCATGGAGTTTTTGGGAAACACTCTTGGTTAGGATCCATCTAGCCCACCTCTCAGTACTGACTGAGGAAACAACCCAGATGCTGCATTATGTCATTTTCATCTTTAGTTCCTGTGCTGGAATGTAAAGACCAAGGCCCTTTTAAAACTAAACAGTGCAGGGTGCACACTCTTTCCCCAGTCTCCCTCTGCTTACAAGAATCCTGGCTGGATTTAGACTCCGACAGGCTGACAGCCGAAGCGTCTCGCGACTGGTCAATCATGCCAATATTCACTTTGTGCTTGTAAGGGTCCAAAGCCCCCAACAGTCCCAGCACACGGATAGCCTAGCATGGGGGGAAAAAGTCAAAAAAGAGAAAGCATGTCAAGGCGTATCACTCAGGCTAAGGCCAACACGGTAAATGAAGCCTGAACTCAGGGCTCTGGGTGGCTGGTGGAGGGAAGGGGAAGATCGGGTGGTGGGGGAGACAGTCCCATCGTATTCCAAATAGAGTGTACTGACTCTTCCCATCCACTGAAGTGAGCAACTTAACTAGCTTCCATTCACAGCCCCTTTAGAGTCCTGCCCATTATGCCAAATTATCCCTCAATCAACCCCAACAATAGATCAGTCGTTCGTTCAGAAGGTTAGCATGACTGACCTCGCCCTCTCATGCAAGTACACAGAAGAAGTTGCTGCTGGGAAGTGAGCTTTGAGTTCCTACCTCTCTCCGAGTGCCCTGGTTCTGCTCGGTCTTCAAGAAGTTCAGCAGCACATCCAGCAAGGTTGGGTATTTCCTGTACGGCTCCACCACATAACCCGTGCTGGCCACCAGTTGTCCCAGTGTCCACAGAGCCACCTGGAATGAATATAGCCCCGAATGGTTAGTTATGATCAGGCCAAGCAGCAAGTTACTATTTGTCCTGTCCTACCAGAGCCATTTTTCTTCTTTTAAAACATCTCAATGTCTGATTTCCTTCCATGACACTGGAAGTCTCCACAAACAGGGTCTCTTCGTTAAGGGAAGGTGAAAAGTCAATTAACACATGGCAACCTACAAACCTCAGGCTTATACAACACACACACACCACACCACTCTGAGATACGACGTTTTTCTCCATCTCCTTCGGTTGGTGTTGGAAATGTCTCTGCAGCACTGAGCCTGATCCCAGTGTCTTCCACAAAAACCACTGACCTACGCTGGGTTCTCTAGACACCTGGCAGAGCATCCTGATCACAAGACAGAGTGACGCTACAATTTCCATCTTGGCAGACAAGAACGGACTCTGCGTTCCATGAGAGACTGACATTCTGAGCTAATGTTTCTTAGTAGCTTTCATAGCATACAGTGACATTTTACTGTATGCTTCTGGTCACAGAGGACAGCATGGTTTAGGGCAGATGTCATAGAATCATAGGGTTGGAAGGGACCTCAGGAGGTCATCTAGTCCAACCCCCTGCTCAAAGCAGGACCAATCCCCAGACAGATTTTGACCCCAGTTCCCTAAATGGCCCCTTCAAGGATTGAACTCACGACCCTGGGTTTAGCAGGCCAATGCTCAAAACACTGAGCTATCCCTCCCCCCTTGTCATATACGCACTTGTCTTTTCGCCAGCAAGGAGGAGTCCTGGAGCATGTCCATGATTATGATGAAGAGCTCATCCACCCACTTCCTCATCTCCAGCCCACTGACCTGTAGAGACAGAGGAAGGAAGAGCTCTCATCTAGAACTGTACAGGCTTAGTCAGCAATGATAATACCTCCACATAAAGCTGCAATACCCTTACCTGTGCCAGTTCCCCTATGGTAGCCAAGACATTATTAATCACCCCTGGATTTGGATCTGGGTCAGGATCTTTCAGTTTCACAATCAATGCCTGTTTGATGACATAGGAAAAAGTTAGAATCCTCTGAGAAACTTCTCCCCCCTGCCCTGCACTGAGCAATCTCTTCCCCGACTCCTGCACTGGAAATGCCTGTAAGACAGAGCCCCTAACAGATGCTCATGGGTGCCAACGTGTTTCAAAGATTTACAACATATTTCTATTACATCTTTAGGGTTTTTGCACATCCAACGTCAATCCAGGTCAAGCAGTTGCACACACTCAAGGTTATAGTAGGGACCACACTCCAGTCTGTTTTTTATGCCATTACAGAGCAATGAAAATGGTGCAGCTCATGGTCAGTTATTGTGTGATACACCTGTGTGCCAGAAGATCTCCCCCACCTAAAGTCAGCAGGCATTCTAAGAAGGCCCTACCTTAAGGATGGGCTCCATATATGGACGAATGAGTCGTGGGGCATTGGAAACCAAGTGACCCAACATCCTGGCGCTCTGCTCCTTTATTCTGCCAACACCACTGTGTTCCAGCTCCGTCAGGATCTGCACAAAGGGCAAACCAGATGCATTAAAGCAAAGCGAAAGCTGGAGAGCCAGCGTTCTCCACCTAAGGCAGCAAACAATAGAAGAGAGCAAAATAATGAGACTGATCCCATCCTCCTCCGCAACTCACAACTCGAGTGTCAAATGAGAAAGCAATCTCAGAAGCTGTATAAATGGTATCAGCCAAGGGTGCCCAAATGAGGCCATGGCTAATTTCTATAAAATGGAATGGAGCGCAACCAGATCCATCCCTAATGGGGAGGGAAAGCCTATGGGATTATACTCTCGGGCATGTGATACTCCACCTCAGTCCGAACAGAAGGCCCCTCCACTCAAGGCAAAAAACGTTGCACATGTTGGGACCTGAAGTTACTACTGTCCTCTCCACCCTAACATGGAAGTTGGTGACTGCAAACCTCATAGAATTCTGAGGGCCGCTGGTGCAAATAAATAAAATGAAGACATCAACACACACTAGGAAAGCATTGTCTAAGTAGTATCAAGCTGGGTTATAAACAGCCTTCCAGAAAGGGAGACCTACACTGCACTGTAGCTATTCTAGAGCTGGACAGTCTGACTTCCTTAACGCCACCATCCCCACCTTAGTTAATAAGGACTCCATCCCCATCCTTAGCACCCTGTCTCCGTTACCTGTATTAACATCTTGCGCAGGAAAGGCATGACAAAGGCAGGGTTCATGCTGCTCAGCCGGCCCACGGTGCAGATAGCCAGCTCTCGGATTTCAAACACCTGATCGTTCAGGGCCACAAAGAGAGCCTGCAGATTTTCTGCCTGGGCAAGATGGGCATCAAACCTCTCGTCCAAGGAGGCCAACACACAGTAACGGATATCGGGGTCTGCAAGAGCATGGTCACTTGTCTTCGCTCATGTTCAACTGCTGTTCTTACACAATCTTGACAGACACACTAAATTACATAACACCTTCTTTCACCAGAGAGCTACTGTCAATGAACAATCCTGCCAAAACCTTGGAGCAAGTGGCCGAGGACCCCAGTGAGTGAGAGAGACCTGAAGAATCTACTCAATGGTGTCTCACTATTGCTCTGTGCTGCCAAACAAGACACCCGGGTTTCACGTCCAGGACAGTCTGTTGCTCCTAAAGCTAGTGTGACTGGAAGCACCACAGAGAAAGGGCAAACCAGCCCCAGGTGACCGCTCAGCCCCAGGTGACCGCTCAGCCATTAACAGAATCCACCCAGCAAAAGGGGGAAAAGAGAGCGAGGTTCAACAAAAGGAGCTGGTCCCTCCTGAGTCGTAACAATTGAGACTGTGATGTGGGACAGGCTCATACAACAAGGCAAGAGGCAGGGAGTGAAATTCTGAGGCCTCCACCTAGAATAGAGAATCCCTGGGGTTACACCACTCTGCCCTTGCTCTCTGCTAATACTCCCAAATCTGGGGATGGATTCAGAGGTCTGGAATCCATTTTATTTAGAAAGAGCGATTGCCTGGGTTATCAGAAAACAAGCCTGAACACTACCACAACCCTCTGTCCAGGCACAGACAGCTGTATGGTGGCAAACCCAACACATTACCTGGGTCTGTTATCCCAACCACGAGCAGTTTGCTGAGAACGTCTGCCACCACCTGCACTGCGGTCTGGCTGACCACATGGGCATGACCACTGATCAAGTGGATGGAGGGCGTGAGAAGGCGAGAGCAGGTGCGGGCCGCCTCCATCCGGATCTCCTTGTGCTCACTGTTCAGGAAGTGATCCGCACAGTGCCGGACAAACTGGGTCAGAGAATGGCCTGGATGGGAGTGGGGAAAAGAGAGACTGGTTCTCACACAGGTTTACACCTCAGCGACAGGACTTTCCAGGGAGACAAACACGGAGCTGCAGACTGAACGTGAGGGACACCGTTACTGTTTGGTTTCGAGTTTCTCCTCCTGTAACAGAAGCAACTGTGTAGATGGGGTCAGCCTGAGCATGAGCTATGTCAGCCAGGGAAAAGGCAAGCCCTTCCTTAGATGCTTTTAAACCCATTTCTGGACTGTAATTCTAATGACAGTATATAAATATTTGTGTTACCGTGCACCCACAACGGGTGACGCTCGCCAGAAGGCTCCCAAAACGCTGCAGTGAATTCAGCCGTGGGAACACACACGGGCCATGGATAGTGTTGTGCAACCTTAATGACAGCGTACGCAGCCTGCACCGACAATACTGACATGCACGCTTTCTGTGAGTGCCCCAACGCCTCTCGCATCCGCCCTGCTGCTGGCTTCACACCTTACCTTCGAACTCGAAGCTGCCCAGTGTGCGCAGGGCGAGGGTGATGCTGCCCACATCGCTGGCCTCGGGGATGTTGGTGAGGCTGGGAGAGGCCAGCTGATGGGCAAGGCCCTTGGGCATGCCTGGGTGCCGGAGAGGTTTGTGCATTAGAACGAGAGAGAGCATTTTCAGCAGCCCGTCCTGGATGTCCTTCTTCAGCTGGGGGATCTGACGACTCAAGTCATAGAGCACAGCGGTCAGAGCTGGGCTGAGGGTGACAAGCAGGCAGACACTCATTAGGACAGGAACAAGAATAGTTACATGTTTTGGCTTCTCATTCAGGACTGTAACTTTGCCCACGAAAACATTACCTGGGGTGTTTATAATGTCACAGCAACACCTGCTATCACAGCACAGCTGCCTTCGTGCAAACTCCAGAGCTAACAAACAAACAGCTTGGATTCTAGCCCACACTGCTGTGTTAGGCGCTACCAGGAATTATCTGCATGGTGGAACTCTAGAGGAGAGTGGTGCAAGGCGCTTTGCATCGGGCTACCTTTGAACACTGCTCTGATGTATCACAGAGAGCAGAATGCAGCTGCAGGTTTATTTTAGTGGCACCTGCTGTGTTGTGTGCCTCATTCCTATACTCCATAGGCAAAGGCTACCAATCCACGTCCAGGAGTTCACTTTAGTCTATGAAGCCCTGTGCATCCTGGGAGCTAGCTGTTTGAAAGTCTGCCTTTATCCGAATCCGCCATCCTGGCAGAGGAGATAAGCTGGGACACTTGTGTTAGGAGTCCCCAGATATGAACTCTGAAGGTGGGGGAAGGCTAGAGGTAGGACAGTCCGACCTCAAATTCACTTCCCCTGTTGGTCTGACACAGCTGGAGTGCATTGACTTTTAATGTTTTCCTGTTTTCCCAAGTTTTTGCCTAAAAGGAGTGTCTGAGTGCTGGGAAGCAGGGGAATCTGCTCTTGACTTCGCTTGGACTAGTTATTTTATAGAGCAATTCTTTCCACGATGACACGTTCTCAGAACCCAAGAGACATCTCACACTAAAGATAAATTGCTGCTTGTTGCCTTCTCAGAGGAGTAACCTCCCCCCAGCAGGATGTATACACACAGACAGTGCTGGAGGAGTCTAGCTGGCAGCACCAGGCGTGGAACGGGAAGCTCAGCACAGCAATGCACCCACATGCTGAATTTCAAATACTGGCCCTGACTTCCAGACATGGGAGCCATGATAACTCACCTAAGTGCTGAACTTGAATAACCAGAGCAGCAGAAAGGCACGAATGTCCTTTTTACACACCTGAGTGTAACCAGGGTTGGATTTGATCACGGGATAAAATTGCCGGTGTTTGAAAATCGTGTCTTTTCTATGTTTCACTTTTAAGAGGAGCGTGCGAACTGGCTGACTCGAATGCACCCCCTCACCCTGGCTGCCATCCCAAGAGCGGAGGGATTCCTTCTCAGGAAAAGGGAATAGCTTCTGGAGTATTTCTATTTGAAAGGAATTTGGATTTTGGATCTAAAGATTAGTTCTCACCCCTTATCTCAAAAAGAATTAGCTTAGTAACACCGTACTGTTATTTTCATCCTGGTCTTTGGCTTCTCAATGGCATGGGTGGAATGTCTTAGGAATTTCCCTAAAGCAGGACACTCAGTGCACTATTTCCTCCAACTCAGGAAGGCAGACAACCATATCATCTCTGAGTGTTTGCGAAGGGAAAGCATTTGACAGGCTTTTCTCTAAGGCTGATTAAGAAGTCTGCTTGCTGGAGTTTCATAACTCACTTTTATACATACAATGATCACTGTTGCTCATGGCCAACAATGCCACCCAGTGGCTAATGGGAGAACTTGCTAACATATCTTATACCTACCTCAGTCCCACAGCCAACATGGGTTCCAGAAGCTCTTTGATGTCCTGCTGGATGCAGGGTCCCATAGCTCGTGCCAGCATGCTGATGCAGGTGAAGACTGTGGCATCCACCTGCATGGACTTCTGCCTCCTGAAAACAGACACCATAAGAGCTATTTATCTCAGAGTGCAATCCTGCATCTCTCTTCACCCCTCTCACTTATCAACGTCTCATGGGAACACCTATCAGTTTAATAAGCTGTCATACCCCACTGTCACACCGAAAATGGCATGATCAGCAGGTGTCTATCCAAGATCCTCTCTAACCTTCATACACTCACTTGTGGGCGAAATCTTTTGGTGGGAGTGCTGCTTTGATGATTTCAAGGACCTTGGGCAAGTAGGCCTGGAACTCAGACCTCACGGCCACAGAAAGCAATCCCAAGGCTTGGAAGGCTGCTGTTCGCTCCTTCTCCTTCTTCACACAGCTCAGGATGTGGTTCATTGTGTCTGGAAGGTACTGATCAGCTGATCACAAGAGCAGAACAAGACAATCGATGAGTTCATTTGGCCTGATAGAGCGGACACAAACTTTTTATGAGATTATGAGAAACCAACTTCCTATTGGCCTGTGTGGCTAAAAGCCCAGTGGTCCCTTTCATACGGTCCCCACTACAGAAACAGTGTAAGAGAGAACCTGGCAATAGTAGTTAAAAGACGCTTCCTGTAAGCAAGATGCCAGGCAGTTTATTACTTGTTACTGCAGTGACCGACTGGGATTTGGAGGTGAGGAGAGACAATAATAAAGCTCTAAGGTAAATCCAGTTAGAGCCATATTGACAGTGCTCCTGTTCTCAGCGCTTTGAGTGATTCAACTTTTGAAAGGCCAGCTGGGATTTTCTTTCATCCACAGAAGGGAAATCCGGATCGGACATTGTCGATAACTGGGATATAAGTGAAGGGAGTAAGAGGGTACAGCTCAGCACTGAACATGGCACGCTCAGGGAGCATGAAAATGAGGTCCTGTTTTTATTAAGGCACTGAACACGGAGTCCAGGCAAGGGCTTTCACTCTGCCAGCTTTACAAAGCAGCGAGCTCCCATCAGATGTCAAGGAGACTATCCAGAGGACAGTAATTCCCACTACTTAAAGCAGGAATCAAAGTGCCAGTCTGTACAATGCCAAGCACTAGGATTTCTGCTGCTGCATTACCTGTACATAGGTCAATGGGACCACGTGAGCTAGAACCTCCCCAACTCACCTTCAGATGCCAAAGCCCAGCTGCAAGACCCCTCACCTGTGAACGCAGAAGGCCGGAAAGCAGCCAGCCGTGGGAGTAAATTGAGGATTGTCATCTGGATCAGAGAGTTCTTGCTGGTTCTGCACTTCAAAACCCAGAGGCACACCTGAAACCAGAGGGGTTGGGCTTTAAAGGGTGCTCTGTCATCCTTGCCATGCGGGGATGGCAAGGTTTTCCACTGTTATTCCGCTGCATCGCCCCTCAGGAAGGGTTATAATTATACCTATGCCACACAGGGCTAAACTGAGGCACAGAGAAGTTAAGTAGCTCACTCCAGGACACACAGGAAACCATGCATCAGAGCCAGGAACACAGTTAATGGGTTGTGACCGTGATCCAACTATTGGGCCATATTGCCTCCCAGCAAAGGGAATGGAAGGAAGTCACACTAAGAGTCTGGTCTCTGCGTAGGGGATTTTGGGAGGCCGCTAGAGAAAAGCCCACAGCTCACCTGATCAAACTTCTCCTCCATCAGATCCCGACAACATCGACTCTCGACCAACGTTGACTTTGCTGGGACAGGCGAGGCTCCAAACCCCATGATTCCTTGATGGGGGCTGTACCCCAGGAGCCCCACCAAGGCGTTCGACTGCGGGGGCTGTACAGACTGGAAGCTGGTGAAAGGGGTGATGTGGCGAGGTTTTGTACCAAAGCCCAGCAGGTCTTTGCAGTATTTGTCGTGCACCATCTGTTGCTGCGTGATCTCCTCCATCTCCTCTCTAAGGCGCTGGGCACAGGAAAAAACACTTTCAAAGGCAGTTAAACAGAAGAGGACACACACAACTAACAAACTCATGGACCACAGGCACCCACACCAAGGGGGCTGTATGGCACGGACTGAACTGCAAACCAGACGTGACATCCAGGTGCCTTACATGCAATAGATTTTCCTGCCAAGTGGCCAGCAGTGAGAGAGCACAGGCAAAGAATTCTCCCTTTTCGGCTCAGAGTGGGAAAGAATCAGGGTCAACCAGTGAAATTCACTGAACAAGGCAGACTAGGTATGGTAGTGGCCCTAACTCTTGCGGGAAATGCTGTTCCTACCCTGCACCCACTGCCCCCTCAACCAAAGGGAAGTGGGAGGGGGATGGCCTAGATGATGTCTCAAGGTCCCTTCCAGCCCTACATTTCTATAATTCTGTGAATTCACAGTCTAGCACAGTGGTTCCCAAACTAGGGGCGCCGCTTGTTCAGGGAAAGCCCCTGGCGGGCCGGGCCGGTTTGTTTACCTGCCACGTTCGCAGGTTCGGACGATTGCGGCTCCCACCGGCCGTGGTTCGCCGTTCTTGGCCAATGGGAGCTGCAGGAAGTGGCGCGGGCCGAGGGACGTGCTGGCCACCACTTCTCGCAGCCCCCATTGGCTGAGAACGGCGAACCGCGGCCAGTGGGAGCCGCGATCGGCCTAACCTGCGGACGCGGCAGGTAAACAAACCGGCCCGGCCCGCCAGGGGCTTTCCCTGAACAAGCGGCACCCCTAGTTTGGGAACCACTGGTCTAGCAGGACTCTCAGAATGTGCTGAGTTTCACATGATTAAACAGTTCTGGGCACTAACCTGACCCTCGCTTCCAACACATTCAACCACTTCCTATGAACCCACCAGCCCTTATGAACACACCTTCATTTCAAATTTAATTGGTTCCAAGTTGCTGCTTAAATTAAACACATATCCATAAAAGGTTAGAACCTATCAGGCGACCATCCTATAGCACACACATTGAACAGACAGTGATGTATCTGTCCTACCACATACGGTCACAGGGGACAGCATAATGCAAGAAAGGTTTGAAGCTACAACTGGGAAAAGATTGTGGAGGAGTAATTGAAACTAAAGAGGGAGCGAGACCTATTCAATCACCTTGTCCATCCCAAGGGACGGAGGCAGAATTGTTCCCTGAAGGACATTCTCTAGTGCTTTTTCTAATCTAATTTTAAAAGTCCCAAGCAATTGGGTTTTCACCCTTTTCCTTCCCTTGGGAGGCTGCCCAACATCTCATTTAATTCACTGCCAGGAAGTGTTTCCACCTCCTCTGGCTATACCCTCCTATAACACCCTGCACAATTCCTCTCCTTCCTTTGTGTTTATATCCCACAAATATCTGTACTTGTTGCCCCACACATCCAGTTGTCACTTAAAGCTATTTAATGTCACTTTCCATCATGAATGAACCCTTCTGTCCCTAAACATTTGTTACTGTTCTATTAATTCCCTTCACTTTGCCACTGTTTGCGACAATGAAATGCCCTAGACCCCAGTTGCTCATGAACTTCTCCAGCTCAATCAACCCATTTTCAACCCAAATGGATTAATCGCATGTGCCCCATTTTATTAAACTGAACGCGGAGACACCTCCGTTCGGCCAACCATAGCACCAAACGCTGGCCGCCATCTTGATAAGTTACTCACCTCTCCCTCCATGCTGCTGATTCTCACTAATTCGTTGAGGATCAGTAAGGCACCGTGGATTCGGTCGTCACGATTCATACCCTTCTCCTTGGCCAAAGTCTCATCGAAACCTTTCTCTGCCTCTTCGTATGTGTGCTGAACAAAGATAATAGCAACCTTAACAGAGACCAAGTCCCCCCAATGTAGAACAAGGGAATACAGCAAGTCAGTAGTTACTGGGAGCCCATAAGTTCCAGGAACAGCTACAAACTTCAGCTGATCAACACTAGAACAGAGCACTGAATAGTTCTGACCCAGTCTACTCTGGCAGCCAAACTGTTTTCAACAGAAAGAGTGGACAAGGAGACCTGCGTCTTCCATCTTCTCTCAAGAGCACACCATTATCATAGCGTACATGGGGATTATGTGAAATGTGTGTTGAGGCCTTTCGTTTCTTGGCACCCTGGTCATGTTGCCAGTGTGACATGTGCTCAGGTCTCACTGTGTCAAATTAGTTTGATTGCATTGTTCAAGCCTCACATGTGGATTTAGAACTCATTGCCAAATAAGTACAACCCTTGGCTGCAGCGTTGTAACCTTGCCATTGCTGATTGGCTCTTTGATCACTGATGCTGACGAGACCTTGAGGTAGCAGAACCCACAAAATCTGCATGTGTCCTAACTACTGAGCATTCTGTTCTACTGTTGGCAACAAGTTACAGAAAGTACAGTAGAGCCCTGGTGGAATGGAGTGTCTCACACGCTTTTGTAGAGGGTAGTGTAAACAGTTTGGTTCAGCCTATTCTAGAGGCCAAACCATTTTCAATCCTGATTGCGAGCGGCCAACACCTAGTGACATATGAGGATCAGTCTCTTGGCTTTTGGTGTGGACACTGAGGCTTTTCTGAACTCTGGAGGAAAGCTGTTCCAAGATTAAGGAATTATTTCCTTACTCTGTACCACTGTGGCTTCTGCATCTCCTTTGGCTCCCGCTGGGTGGTGAGGATAAGGCAGGCTCGTAAGGCAGACACGGCTCCTTCTCGGATGGCCTGCTTGGGATCCCACACAGCAACAAAGATGTTATCGAAGAACGGCTGCACCTGCTGGAAGAAGAACGTGGGCACGCTGATCGCCAGCTCACGCAGGACCAGAACCTGGAGAGAGGAAGAGAGATGGTGGCGTTAGGCACAGATTGGAATTCAGAGACTGACCCCTTCCCTGTGTCTGTCCAGACTGTAAGCTTTTTGGGAGCAAGGACCTTCTATCTGCTCTGCATTTGTACAATGCCTAGTATAACAGGGCCTCATTCTTGGCTGGTCCCAAGAGACTATGATAATGAACATGATTAATGGCAGACCAGCTAACCAGCATCACAACTTCTCAGATATACAATGGTAGCCATTCCAGTCCCTGACAGCTCTCATTCGCTGCATCCACCCATCCATATACATAGCTCCCATCACCACTACTCATGAGCAGCCAGCCCTTTCCCAGAAAGGCTGAAGAGGAGTACGTACAGCTGCGTGTCTTCGACCTTCATTCCTATCAGCTCCCAGCCACTCCAGAGCCCGTTTCACCTCGAACTCCACATATTCCGCCGTGAAGGTATCACCTGCCAGAGCAAGGCGCCCGATGGCCTTGGACGCCATCTCCATGACGACAGGGTCATTGGAGGGGAGGAGGTTCCGAAGGTAATTGGCAAACCTGCCGATGCGGGTGGCATTGCCTCCCTCAACGCCGATAAGGCTTGCTGGGGAGAGGGAGAACAGGAGTGAAAGCTCTGCCACTGAGTCAGCTTGCCAGACAGTAAGGTAGTCCCTGGAGAAGAGTTAGTATTCCCTATCCATTCTTTAGAGACTCCCATTATCTCTTCCTAAGCCAGAAATCCATCAGAGAAATCAAGCAATAGGAAAGGATCACCAGCCTTTTAAAGTCAGAATTTGTTTAGTAAACAGGGAAGCTTATCAAGTCCTTTCCACAGGTCACAGATTTTCCACCCTGGGATTGTGGGCCCATTCCCAATTGACAGGCATCCACATGCAACCACTACAACTGGCCCCCTTCTTGACAGTCTCAGTAGAGGCGCCAAGGACTGAATGGACTAAGGAGACTGAACGCTCCCTCACCCCTAGAGATGGTCCCTCCAGGTCAAAGTTGAGGCACACTGACAGGGGGCAGTGTGGCTGAAGTTTGCACTGCCGGTGCCTGGGTTGTACCTGCTCTGTAGATAAAGAGGCCATCAGTGTCCAGGGTTGTCAATCAGGCACCTTTCAACAGCACTAAATTCACAGAAACAATTTTAAAGTGATACTGTCAGCTTCGAAATCAGATGCGGTCAACAAAGATTTCTTTTCCTAAGTTACTTCCACCACCTCCAGATACCTTGGGGTTGGTTTGGTTATGGTTCGTGAAATCAACCCACAAGCAGTTTCTATGTAGTTAACAAAAGGCAAATGCTAAGGATATGGAGTATTTGGTTGGAAGGGTGTGTTTTTATACAAGTTACCTGCATCCTTGTGTGTCACAGCATTTGGGCAGCTTTGCCATGTAAGAATTAAAGCACAACAGGACTATTGAGGGAGACGCTACACAAAATGAAGGCAAAAGCCATTTAGATCCCTCCACAGGGATGGGGGCTGCTGCCCCTGAGCAGGTGACTTTAAACAAAAAAGAATGAATGTTCTCAGGCAACAGGGAGTCCAGAGTCTTCGCCTCTTGTGACCACCAATAAAACTGGACACTACGAGAAGTATTTTCAGAAGAGCTCAGGGCCAGATTTTCAAGTGCTCAGCACCCACATTGGGGTCAGGTTTTCAAGTGCTCAGTTTCCAAGGAGGCACCAAAAGGGCCAGATTTTCAGAAGTGCTCAGCATCCAGCAGCTCCCATTGTGACACTTATGGTCAGATTTTCAAAAGAGCTCTACATTCCATACGCACCCAGTGCACTGAACTCTCTTAAATATACTGGGCATCTCTTGTGGGCGTGAAGTTCTCTTGACAATCCGTCCTGATAGAATAGCAATTTGAAGGGGAAGTTCACCAGAGGCTCTGAAGTCCTTCACTCACCTATAGCCAGAATGCCTCCTTTCCTCTCGTTCGCATCAGAGCTAGAGACCAGTTCAAATATGTGGTGATTCAGCTGATCGTAGAAGCGGGTAGATTCCTCCTGGCTCATCTGCACAGGAAAGGAATTCAGACCAATTTACAACCTCTCCTCCATTACACATGCCCCACATAAAAAAGGTCAACACCACTTTTCAGGGCTCCCAAACTCAAAAGCAGTAAATTAACTGTGGGATCCAAACCCAGAAGAAGCAATTACATCTCCTGCCTGTGCCCCTGCCCTGTTAACCCAGCCCCTGTTCTGGAGCCTGCTTGTGCCCATCCCACTCTAGTACCTACCTCAGCATCCCAAATCTCTACCACCCCAAGCATCCTAGCGACACACCTCACTCCCTAGCCAAATAGTACAAACGTGTCTCCCCAGCTAAATGCTGCTGCTTCCACATCTGCAGCACTCACCTCACGGAGCTCCATGGTGACATAATGCTGCAAGTCCTTGGCCGCTTTTGCCCTGATTTCTTCATTGCGGCTTTTCAGGCCGCTGGCAAATTGCTGAAGGATGGACACGGTGCTCGACATGATGGCGGCAAGTTGGGACTTGGCGTATCAAGTCCAGTGGATCCTTTGGACAGAAAACCTGTTTATTGCTTTTGGCTAGTACAGAAACCAATCACAGTTCCCTCCATCACACTGCTCCTATTTACTGCTCCCAAAGAACAGAGGGCTTTCAGATGGCATTGTAGCTACAGAGCCCCGACAAATATATGACAGGGGTACAGGCTCCTTGGATTCCACGCTAGGTCCTTCAGCGCACCCTAAACAAACCAGACCCAGCTCAGCCTCCCTGATTCCTGCAGTCTCAGCACAAAGCGTTCTTGGGTACATGTGACATGCCCATATCAAATACATGCCCAAATACCAAGACAGGGTTGTGTTTCAGAGGCGTTCCCAGACAAGCAAAGTTACAAGGAGGATAAGGACTGCTTGGTGCGCATGTTGATATCATTACTTTAGTTTGCTCCCCTACAACCCCTTTCATCCAAGAACCTCAAAGTTCTTTACAAGCCTCAACACTCCTAGGGTAAGCGTTATAACCTCCAATGTATATTTATGGGCTGAGAGTCTATTCATGCCAGCAACAGTCATTGTAATGGGATGTTTAACGTTGTGCATGTGTAGAGACCATCTTGATGGGTGCATTTTTTTTTTAAAGTTGAAAAATAAACCTTTTAGAAAGGAGGAAACTGACACACAGGTCTTCTAGTACTTTGCTGCAAGCAAACAGCAGGTGAGTAGGGGAACTAGGACCAGAACCCTAAGAGTCCTGGGTTCCTATTCCCCACTAGCCACGGGACAACTCTGCCTCATTAAAATCCCTGGGTACAGCAGATGCCCCTGAGGAATCAGGAGATAGTGTGGGATCTTTCCTGCTATCAGCAAGACTATCTGTCAGTCTTAAAGGTGCCACAGGGCCCTCTGTTGCTTCCTGCTATCAGCATCTCCCTAGAAGCCACGATCGGCTCCCCATGCTGGTACCCACACTGGAAGAGTCGCCTAAATAGGCCTCCTCTTCCCTGGTGAGGGAAATGCCTTAGCAGCTCTCCAACGAGCGGTGTTTTCCGGTGCAAAGGGGTGAATGCAGTTTCTCTACCTCGGGCAAGCAAGGCCTACGAGCCTGCGCACACAGCCAAGGGCAGAGGCCTCGCTTGCATTAGTGGGGGGCCCAGATCCCCCGCGTCGGGAAAGCCGGCGCAGAACCAAGGCCACGGTCCGAGCCATCCATTGCCCGGCCCAGACCGGCGCAGGGCCAGGAGGCCCCGGGGGTAGAGCGGCGGCCGCCGGCCCGGCTGACAGCTCCGGACACTGCTCCGCCTGGGGCACGGGAGAGGCGAGGGCAGCGGCCGGCGCTAGCCCGAGGGGAGTCGGGCACCTCCCGTGCTGCGGGGGCGGGCGGCCGGCCGGGGGAGGGAGGGACCCGCGGGAGGCCCCCTGCCAGCGCGGCTCGGCTCACCCGGCAAGCCCCCAGGGCAGCGCCCCATCCCCGCTGCCGGGGCTGCGGCTGCCGGAGGGCCTGGGCCAGCCCGGCCGGCGAAGGGGTGGGGAAGGGGAGGCAGCCCCCATAGGCCCCGTACAGGGGAGCCAGGCCGGGGTGTCCCTACTGAGGGGGAGGGGGTCACTCACCGCCTCCGGCCGGCCCAGCCGCGCCGGCCCCCTTGCGACCGGTTCCCCAGCTTGGGCCCCGGGTTTCCCCTCCCCCACTGTTGCCGCCGGGCCGGCGAAGAACCGCCAACCAATCAGCGCTGAGGGGAACGTGACCAGCAGGTGGAGCAGCCAACAGTTTTACGGGTGAGGAGGGGTTACTAGGGCATGGTGTTTCCACCCCCAAATAACTGCCGGAGGCGGGTGCAGTCGCTCATAGCCAATCAAAGGACAGATGGTGATTACTGACACTTAGCTGCACCAATGAGAAGTTGGGTGCCGCCGGATTGGTTAGAATTCAGAGCTTGCCCCGCCTTTGGAAAGCCGCATTGCTTCCGCCCTCTCTGAAGCCACAGGGCATTGTGCGCATGCGGAAATAGGGAAGAGTCGATTTTTTTTTTTTTTTAAACCATTGAGACGGTAGGACTCTTCCGCCGCGTGAACACTTGGTCCTTCTATTTCCTCCAGCTTCTCTACTGCCCTGGGTGCAGCCCGTCCTGAAGAGCACCAAGGGCAGGAGAAAGGCTCTGTTACCGTAATGGTACGTATAGAAGCGAGTCGCTTCTGTGATACCTAGTTTGCCTAACAGTGGAAACTAGCGAATAGCTACAATAACCAATACAAAGTGTTTAACATCCATGATTTACCGCTAATCTTAATGGTTAAGCGTTCATATAAACAGACTTGTGATGGATACTAATGATTCGATGTTGATGTTCAGTAATAGGTGAATATGAAGTGATAATTGAATAACAGTGACTCAGAGTAACTTTCTAGGCTTCCCCCGTGCCACTTATTACCAGATTATTCCAGTCGCTCCCACATATTAATCCCTGTGGGCGGTGATCCCCATTTTGCAGACTGGGGAAACGGAGGCTCGGAGAGGGTAAGGCTCTGGTCTTGCAGGCAGGAGTCTATGGGGCTGTGAGTGCCTGCAGCCTCCCGAGCACCAGTGTGCAGGGCTGGGGGTAGGGGAGTCTATTCTCGGTGGTTAAAGACGGGGGGGTGGGGCTCAGGACTCCCGGGTTCAAGCCACAGCTCCGCCACGGACTGGCTGAGTGACCCTGAGTAAGAGGTTTAACCTCCCATCCCAGTGCCGCCTTCCCGCTGCGGGAAGATCCCCGCCCCCCCTCCCCTATTACTGGTATTCTGGGGCTCTTCCCCATCCGCCCCGGCCCAGGGCTCCCCGCAGAGCAAGCGGAACCTCGGCGATCGGAGCCCTTGTTTCCGGAGGGGCCGGTACATCGGCCCTGGCTGGTGCCCACGCGCGGGAAGATGGCGGTCCCGCGGGCTGGTTGCCATGGTCCTGAGTGCCTGGCTCGCGCGTGAACGGAGCTGGAGAGGCCTCCCCGGGACCCGGCTCCGCAGCAGGTGAGGGGGCCCCGGAGCCGCCCCAGGAGACGGGAGAGCAGCGTCAGCCCCGCCCGGGGCTGGGAGCCGCCCCCCACCCGGGGTGCTCCCCTGGGCCCTGCCCAGGGGATGCGGAGGTCGGGGGAGCTGACCAGGGTGACCAGACAGCAGGTGTGAAAAATCGGGGGGGGGGGGGAATAGGAGCCTATACAAGAAAAAGACCCAAAAATCGGGACTGTCCCTATAAAATTGGGACATCTGGTCACCCTAGCTGAGGTGCCCCATGGGGAGGAGGAAGCTGGGGAAGGACCCCGCTTCTCCGCTGTGGTGCCCCGCCTGGGAAGGGGCCTGCCCCTCGCTCTCCATGCTGTGGGGTCCTTTGCTCGGCGGTCGCAGCTGCAGAGGTTCAGGTTGTGGGGCAGGTGTCGCCACAGGCTGGCAGCTCTCCCCTGGGCTGGGTATCATCAGTGAGTCACTGGCAAGGCCCGGGGTTTCCCTTTCCTGATGCAAACTCCCCCTCCTTTCCCAGGTCTCTCTCCAGCACCTTCTCCTGAGGCAGCTGCGTGAAGAGCATGGAGGCTGAGGATCAGACCGAGAAGATTAGCATCAGCGCTGAGAGCCCCAGAGGAGGTGACGTGGGGGAGCTGGGCATCGGGCTGCTCAGCTCTGCGAAGAGCCGCCCAGGCACCTGGAGGCAGAAATGTGCAGCCTACGTTCTGGCCCTGCGGCCCTGGAGCTTCAGCGCCTCTCTGACCCCAGTAGCCCTGGGCAGTGCCCTAGCCTATCGATCCCACGGATCCCTAGACCCAGGGCTGCTAGTGGGCAGTGCAGTGGCTGTCCTGGCAGTGCATGGAGCAGGTAACTTGGTTAATACCTACTATGACTTCTCCAAGGGCATTGACCACAAGAAGAGTGATGACCGGACATTGGTGGACCAGATCTTGGAGCCTCAAGATGTGGTCCGGTTTGGGGTCTTCCTCTATACCCTGGGCTGTATCTGTGCTGCCTGCCTCTACTGTCTCTCCACTCTCAAGTTGGAGCACCTGGCCCTGATCTACTTTGGGGGACTTTCCAGCTCCTTCCTTTATACTGGAGGTAAGAACTGCACTCCATACTCTGAGTCTGTGGCAGGAATTGTGTGTGAAATGTATGTCAGCTGGTTTGGTTCATTATCTGTGTTCTCTTCTCCAGGGATGGAGCTCAGTTTGTATTATCTGAACGGTTCCTCATTTCTTATTAGCCAGATCTAGTTTCAAATGAAAAGTAAACTTAAGACATGCTTTAAGAAATGCACCCAAGATTAATGAGTAACACTGATGTAGAGTAGGAACACAAATTTTTTTGTGGGGCTTATCAAGATAAAAATGTCTTTTGCCTCTTCAGTTCTGCAGCTGGGTGGTTGAAGAGACACCCAGTGTTTTACTATAGATAAGATTAAGCAATTTCTAGGATTTGGAGGATATCATTTGAAAGATGTAGCAGCTGTTAGTCTAACCTGATGGTTGCGTCTGTTCAGGACCAGATTCGAATATCTGTACTCACGTTGTGTAGCACCTTACTGCATGTGTAATCCCGTTGACTTCAGTGTGACTGCTTGTGGAACAACGTATTCCAGATGGTAACTGGAATCTGCCCCATAATCTTTGCTCACTGGGTGAGACTGGAGAAGTGCAGACATTGTATTTGCTTTATTATCTTTGGAAAGGGAGAATAATAATCAGTTCTGGGGCAATAAAAGAGCATGTGTAGCCCTGCCCTAGCTGAGTTTGTGTTGGCTGTTTTACCGCATTTTTTAGGAACTGCTGATCTGTTTGAGTAACATCTATTATCCTCCATAAAGTGAATTTCACTTGGTAACACTTGTTTTCCTCTTGTTTCCTGCCACAGGAATTGGATTTAAATATGTTGCACTTGGCGACTTGGTGATCCTCATCACATTTGGGCCTCTGGCTGTCATGTTTGCCCATGCAGTGCAGGTTGGCTATCTGTCTGTCTCACCGCTGCTCTATGCTGTCCCACTAGCCCTCAGTACTGAGGCCATCCTGCACAGCAACAACACACGGGACATGGAGTCTGACCGGCAGGCAGGCATTGTCACCCTGGCTATCCTCATCGGCCCCACGTTTTCCTACATGCTCTACAACACACTGCTCTTCCTGCCCTACCTGATTTTCTGCATCTTGGCCACGCGTTACACCATCAGTATGGCGCTGCCACTACTCACCATGCCTATGGCCTTTTCGCTGGAGAGGCAGTTCCGGAGCCAGAGCTTCAGCAAAATTCCCCAGCGGACAGCCAAGCTCAACCTCCTGCTGGGGCTCTTCTACGTTTTTGGTATTATACTGGCACCAGCAGGCACGCTGCCCAAACTGTAATGGCGAGAGCTGCTGTAGCCCCATGACTTGAGTGTTCATGCCAGAGCTCGGGGTGCGAGTGGGAGGTTTGTTATGGATGGGGCCAGAGCAAGAAGGCTGGCTCGAGCCAGTGACTCCATGTGAATTTTATGGGCTTTGGTCTTGTTGAGATAAGCAGTTTCTCTTGTACTAGAGACTTCCAGTGGTGTCTTAGGAACTTCTTCTCTGGCAAGAGGATTGAATTAACTGTCTCTGGCTTTCTCTCGGTGCTTATTGCAATTCACCATGTGAGCAGACAGACATTTCAAGGACTTGATGCTACTGCCATTGAATTCAAAGGGACTTTCGCTATTAACTTCAATAGGAGCAGGGTTGAGCCTTAAATGTGAACTGTCCCTTCCCCAATCTGTGAATCATCCCCATACAACATGAAGGGGATTCAGCAGCTCCACTCCTATGCTGTAGCACATGAAAGTCGCTACTGAATGTTTTATTTTTGTCAGCATCACGGTAAAGCAGATGGTGCTACTTCACTCCTCTTGATAAACTTCATCCTCACCACCTGGTCTGTTCCCTCCCACCCCCCCTTTTGCCAAATCTTGAGCTTACGCTTCCAAACATCATGGCTATATGAAATGGGGCATGGGGTGTCCATCAAGAACTGCTGACTTATGGAAGACAGCAGATTCTGGTGCTACCACTGCTAGTTCCTTTCTACCTAGGCATTTCTAAAGCACCCATTGCTGTGGTGTATAGGTGCTGAAATGGAACACAGCTGGTCCATTGCACTGAGCTTTAAGCCAAAAGCAGTGAACTTCCACTCCCTCTTTAAGTAGCTGGGGGCCAGAACTGCAAGTTGTACAGCTAAGAAGCTCACAAGACTTGGTAGGATGAAAAGTTCTGTTCTTGTTGTTAAAATTTTCTCATTCTCAGACCCTTCTGCCTGAGATGAAAGGGCCTTGGTGTTAAAAGAAGCTGTCAGGCAGGGTGACAAAGCTCTGTAGGCAACTGGATATTGACAAACAGACACGCTGTGGTAGCCAAGTCTCAAATAGCGAAGCATTTTCTAATTGTCATCCTCCATATCTGTTATCTACTTACAGTCACTTGTCACCCTATTGTAAGGAAAGCTGGTGGCAGCAAGGGAGAAAGATGGGGGCATTGCAGGAGGGAGTCTAAATTTCTGTCATGACTGTGCACAGACATCAGGATAGTGAATTATTCTTCTTGCTGATAGGTTCCTCTTCCCATTTCCAGTGGGGACCAAGGTTTTGATGACACTCCTGTGATGCATTGGTCAGTTTTGAAGTTCTAGATCACTCCTCAGGATGATGTGCTCAATGGTACTGAATATTCTTCCTGCATATCCTTCCACTCCAATCCCTGCTCTCCTGTAAGGATACTAATATACCCCTCTGGATGAATGCTATTCCTCACAACAGATGGTGTGAAACACGCAGAGCCAAATACAGCTATGGGGATACTCCACTAGAGCACAACAGGGTGAATTTGGCTCTCACTCATATTTTCCCATGATCACTGAACCCTGTTCGTCATTGGGAAATATTTTGGTTCCCTGCGTGAAACGGCGAGTGTTGATGTAAGGGCTTTTTGCAGGACTCCCTTGAAATGTCCAGATTGAATTGATCTGGACCTTGTTCTAGGAGCACGGTGCCAGGAGCACGGTGTTCCTGAGCCTGAGGGGAGGGTATTAACCAGGGCACAAGGAGCCTTTTAGTTGCGATCCGTTAAGTCCAGAAGGGTGTGCAGTGATGCATATACAGCTTGGGCGTGTTATGGCAAAGAGAGGTTATTCACCTCAGAGGGGTGACTGCTGTTCAGGGCTGCATGTAATGGAGGAGTTATGACAACTATAAAATGGAACTGGCACCGAGATGTGTTATAGGTGGTATCAAAGTGTTCAGATGGTTTCTGGTGACTTAGTTGCCAGTTGTGATTGCTTCGCAGCTGGACACCGTTACTCAGAAGCAATCTCAGCAGGCAGGTGGCAGCTTTCACCAGCCTCAGATTCAGTTATTAAAATAGGGCGATGCATGGATCAGACTTTCTCTCCAGGCTGCCCAGGGAAAACAACAAGGCAAGCCTGGTTTAAGCAGCCAGTCTGCTGCTTTGTACAGTAGAGAACTTGACTTTGGTTAGAAACCCAGTCAGAAGGAGTTGATCTCAGCTGGAGGGAGAGAGGCATCTAGCAATACTTGGCAGTGATTTTCTGGGAAAATGTGCACTTCCTATTTTCGGTGCTGGCTTAGAGCTCCAGTGGGTTGGTGATGAGCATTTGTCAAAGAACCAACTCTGCCTTCTGCCAAGCACGTTCTGCCTCAGAGACTGAGGAGTGGAAGTGATGGCGAAATCAACCCCGGTGGTGGAGAGAGCTATTTCCCAATAGAGCCCATTCTGCAAGATGGAACGGGTTGATCTGGTTAATCCCAGGGTTGTATTGTTTGTAGGTCTCTCAGCAGATACATCCTGTGCCCTGTTCTTGTTTGTTATATGATGATATGTCTAGCTCTTGCATAGCTGTAGTTTAATGAGGATTGATGTGGCAATTTTTTATGCATTTTCCCTAAGCCATGTTGCTTCTGACAGGCAGAATGTGAATAAGAAATTTGAGAGCTGTAGCTCTTATGGTGAACAGTCTAGGACAGGGGTCCCCAACGTGGTGCCTCTTGACGTTGCCGCTTCACGGCGGCATTTCAGCGGCTGCTTGTCCGGCAGCCACGGTCCTCGGCGGGTAGTCGTCCGGCGCCTGCCCCACGGAAAAGGTTGGGGTCCACTGGTCTAGGAAATGGCCCTCAGTGGAACAGCAACACGTTACACTATGGTTGATCTCTTCCTTACAAAAAGGGGAAAGACTCCTGATTAGAAAGTCTGTCTGCTAGTGGGAAAAACCAGTGCTATTGCCACAGAGCTGGAGTGAGAGGTGACCCGTTTCATGCGTTTGTAGCACCATTTTCTTGGGCACTCAAAGTGATTCACAGATGCAGGGATTAGAAGGAAACGTGTGCAGACTGCTTCCATTCGTAAGCAGCAGCACACATAGCAGACTTTGGAAGTCTTAGGGGAGAACTGCGTATGGTAAGGGAGCTGGAAACGCCTGGATTCTAATCCTAACCATCTCATTTGTTTTCCCCCAGTGGCCTTGGGCAAGCCACTTAATTTCTCCATGCCTTTGTTTTTTCATCTGTAAAATGGAGCTTGCCGTTGCCTACCTCACTGGGAGTTGTGGGGTTAATGTTATTTAATAAAGAGCTTTGAAAGTAAGAAGTGCTATATCTATGCTGGGTATTTTCTCAGGCATTCTGCTTCTCAAGCCTTACTTATATGGGAAGATCTTTTTGGTATAACATAAGGTGTGAATTTAAACCAGTAAAGTTATACCAGTATTACACCATGTGTATGCTCTTATTCTGGTATGAGAAGCCCCTTTTTGGTTTAATTTATGTTGCTTGGGACAGGATTTAAGCTAAACAAAAGCCAGGCTTGTGTGTCCACATGGGGATTTATATTAGCATCATTGGTAAAACTTTCCATATAGACAAACCCTAAGGCAACCTGTCTTGTGTTACAGCGTCTGAGCTGAGGATATTGGGTGTCCAGCACCTCTTCTGATCATAGGCCTTTTCAGCCTCTTGCAATAAGCTGTATTGCTCCATGCTGAGTCTCTGCTGGTAGCGGAGCAGATCTGTAGCACATCTGTCCATCGTATGTATTAAATGGCCTCCTGACCTCTCTTCTCGCCCAGGCAGAGGTTCAGTGAAGTATCTAAACGTTCCATTTTTAACAAGCCATGGTTAATAATTTTAAACGGTTTCGTGTTGTGTTTCTGGGCTTGGATCAGAGTGGTCTTCTGGGAGAACATGTTTCCTATGGACACTCCTTTGTACAGCTTTGGCGTGGAAGCACTGGAAAGCACACACCCTAGGTACGCATGAGGTAGGCTCCTTTGACCATAAGAGCCCCCTTGTGAACCAGGCAGCCCTGTCCTTGTATGTCGAGGGATAATCAGTTCAATTGAAAGGGCAAACATATATGTTTTAGGGCAGATGTTAATAGGTTTTGGTGATCTAATCTATCAACCGAGTCCACTTTGGAACACACCTTTCTATGCAGGGCACTGTTGAGCCTGAGCATTTGTAATACTGAGACAGACTTCAATTGAACTTTGTCTTTTTAATAAAGATAAACTTGCTTATCAACACCTGCGTGTTCTCCTGCTCTTCCTGTGTCAAAGTCCCCACTCCTGACTTCCTTGCAACTTTTAGGTGGTCGGATTTGCACCGCAGGTCCTTGGCAGCATGCTGCCCCCACCAGTCTCTCATCTGGGCCATAAACCAGGGTAAAGGAGTAGCTGTGGTCACTAATGCCTGCCCAGTACACAGGAACGCTTGAGCCTCTTCAGTCTCATTCTGCCACTCAAATCATGTTTCTCCTGCCTGGTTTCCTTGCTCTCTCTTTCATACAAGCTATTGGGATGCTTTGGGGCAGAGACCTTTAAGCTGTGTTAATGGCTAGGGTGTAAGGTTTGCGTGTCTGAATGCGGGGCTATGGCCAGAACGGGAGGCCTGTGGGATAGGGGAATTTGTTCATTTATATTTTTCCTTTTGTTGATTCTGATTTAAAGTGCCCCCGAGTTCCATCCTTCGTTACATGTATCTGCAGCAGAGCCCAGGAGCTATAAACCCTTGTGGCAGGGAAAACTGCCCCGAAGGACTAATTGTTTTTATGTGCAGCATAATGCTGCTGTCGTTATCACAGTCTGACTTTGCAGCCCATAAATAACTGTTTTAGCAGATTATAAAAGGTGTGGGGCTAATCCCTTCTTTATGTCTCCAGAGGCAGCGTGGTGTAGAAGGAGGAGTTTGGGACTCAGAGTAAGAACTCTAGTGCTGATTTGCTGTGTAATTCTAGGCATAACTCTTTGCCATTGCTCCCCTTCATTTTAGATCTGAAAAGGGGCTAATCTGCCTGATGTCCTTTCAGGGCTGTTTGGAGGCTTGCTCTGCGTACAGCTCTATGCAAAGCACTATTACTGCTAAGCTTTACTGTCGCCTCTGTCATTGGGAGGGATCATGAAGTGCCTTGTGGATGCTGGGCCAAATGAAAAGGTGATGTAAACAGTGGGGATCGGGGTGTAACTTACCTGCCTGGGGCAGAAGGCAGATTTGTAGCTGGGGTGGAGACTGCTTTTTCTCCTGTTGGCTACTGTTTCTACTTCACCCCCGATCTCGAGCCCTCTTAGCCTGGTGACAGCCCCATGGTATCACACTCACTTTCACTAGCTCAGTTAAAGTTCCACCCACGTACACTGACTTCTCTGACACCATGTAATCTGCCTCAGAATTCACCCCTTTCTGGGGCTTTAATGATCATGTGTGGGCAAGCCTAATTTTTACAAGAAGGTTGCGGCATCGTACCCTTCTCAGCCCATGCTGGGGCCTGCAGCTCAGCTGTCTTGGTGGAAATAGTACTCCCTGTGGGCAGGTCTACGCTTAAAACACTGCATCCGTGCAGCTGTGCCACAGTAACGCGGAAGTGAAGACGCTCCTACGCTGATGGGAGATCTTCTGTTGGTGGAGTTAATCTCCCTCCCCAAAAGGCGGTAGCTATGTAGACAGGAGAAGCTCTCCCGTCAACAGAGCACTGTCTATATGCGGGGGTTAGGTTGGTATAACTGTCGCTCAGGGGTGTGGATTTCCACCCCTCTAAGCAACGTAGTTAACTGATACAGGCGAGTCTCATCTTACGCTGGGGTTACATTCCACTGTCCGCGCGTAAAGCGAAAATTGCGTATAGTCAAAATTACATTGAGTGTAATGGCGGGCGGAATCTCCCGTATACTACAGGTACAGTATTTAAATTGTTCTTTTTCTTTTCTTTTCTTTTTTTTCCGACCGCGCAAAGCTGAATTCACGCATGTTAAATGCGCGTAAGATGAGACTCGCCTGTATAGGTCTGTAGTGTAGGCCTGACCTATGGAGACATTAAGCAGGTAGAGGAAGGCTCTTCTTCCTCAATTCTTTTGTTTTTAATAGCTGGAGTGCTGACTGAGTGCCTCCCCCCCGCCTCCCTGCAAGTTTATTTAATCTTCTAATGGCCTTGAAATGAGACGGCTCTGCTCTGTAATAAAGAGCTGTCAGACACATTCCTCCATGAGTGGTGGCTTGTCATCCTTTTCATTAGAAGCTCTTCGCTCCTAAGGCAGATGTGACAATGTGCCTGAGGTTGAACTTGGCGAAGTCTCAGCCCGTGACATTTTACACGCTTCTAAGCCTGGGGGCTGGATTTTTGTCCACTTTGCTCCTAAGAGAGCAAAAATGTGTGCGTGCCTTATCTATTAGGCTTGGCAGATTTTAATTTTTTTATAATTTTGACTGATAATATCCATGTTTATTTTAAACATTTTTTTCTATTTTTATCATTTAAATGTGCACAGTTGTGCAAAATTATGGGTTTTAAGCACTTGTTAATTTTTACTGATTTAAATGTTCACAGTTGCAGGAAATTATGTGGGGTCAGACAATGCAGGGAGCTGGACAATAATTATTTAATGATAGCAGACATTGAAATTCAAAAAGTTAAAGGTTGATAACCAGTAAAACACAAATTGTCAGCATCCCATGTAAAATATACAACGCATATACCCTCAAATCACTCTCTAATAAGTTCTCAAACAGCATTTTTCTTTCTTTGCCTATCTGTAAATTTAGATGATCTATGGAAATACATATTGTCGGTTTGTGTGTATGGTGAAATCGACTTTTACCAACGTTTACTGATAAAAATCTAATTCTTCCAAGTTTACTTATCTGTCCACCCACCTGCATGTGAATATGGGCCCGATCCTGCTGTCTTGAAAGTTAATGGGAGTTTTGTCACTGACTAAGGCTTCGTCTACATTACAGACTTGCATTGGTTTAGTTAAACTGGAGGCTTGCTACAATTTGGCTTAAACCCATTCCTAATCGATTTAAGATAAACTGAAAAAATTCTGGTTTAAACTGAAGACTGTCTACACAGCCTCTTGCACAGGGTTTAAAATCACACCTTTGTTAAACCAGTCTAATTGCATCATACAGACGAGCCCTTTCATTGGGGTAAGGATTGGGACCTTTCTGCTCCTCTCTATCACCAATGACTTCGCTTTTTTCCAGAGAAGGGTTGGTGAATGGCCAAGTTTAATGGAACTTCTGCTGTAATACCATTTACACAATGCTTTCTTACTGTGTATTACATCCCTGTATGTGCAATACAATAATTCTTCTCAGGGGAGGTTTAAATGACATATAAAACAGAACCTTACTAGGCCCAAGACTGATGGGAAGCAGGCAGAGCGCATATTTGGTTCCTTTCTCCTTGAACTGTCTAGGTAACTATATGGCCACCATCCCCACAGTAGCTGGATTCTGCACCAGTCATTGCTGTTATAACTAGGTCAGCTACAGAATGCAAGAGGTGAGTTTGGATGTTATACAAAGTGAAAGGAATGGAGATAGGAAGCATTTTTAAAAAACAATGTTAGTGGCTTTAATCTTCTTATTAATTTCATGGGCATCTGGAGAAACAGCCCCCATAAAGGCATGACTTAAATATTGGGAGGGGCCAGAAAAATCACTTGTGCCACCGGACAGACAGTAACCATGTGTCACGGACTCACAGATCGTGCCCACTCTTGGCCCCATGCGGTCCGTGGGGGGTGCCCCTTTCAGTGCAACAGCCCTTCTCGGGGGTCCACTCTCTCTCGGGGTCAGGCCCCTCCACCTCCTGGAGCCGCACCTCTCTGAGCCTTAGCACGTCTGTCTCTGCCGTGGGCCCCCTCAGGGAGTCCACTCACTCTGGACCCCCGGGGCCTCCACCCCCGAAGGGGTTGATGCAACCCTGTTCTCTAGACCGGAGTGACTCTCAGCCAGCATAAAACAGGAGGCTTTATTGAGAGTTGAACACAGCATAGGAAACTCTCAGGGCCTCAGGCCTGGCCTTCCTCAGCCCAGCACATCCCAGTCTCTCTGCATCCAGGTGGGCATTGCCTGCTCCCCCCTCCAGCCCAGAGCCCCCCTGCTTCCCAGCTGGGCATCTGAGCTCCCCGGCCCCAAGCCCCGCCTCTGTCCATTGTCTTCTCTCCAGGTAAACAGGGTTGTAAACTGGGGCCTCCTCTCCTCGCTTCTGTCCTCTGGCTGGAACCGGCTGGTTAGGTCACTGGGTCCTCACTCTGCAGCCCATTGTTCTCCCACTGGCCAGAACCGGCTGCAACTCCTGAGCTGGGTCTCCGGGTCGGGGTCTCAGGTCACCGGTCGCTGGGGTATCCATCCTCCAGGCCATTGGCTGGGGTCCCACGTTCCCTCTCCGGTCCTCTGTAACAACAAACTCCCTCTCCCCTCACCTCGTTAAACCAGTAACACCCAGGGAAACTGAGTCCCACCCCCTCCCCATGCAAACCATTGAAACCCCACCAAAAACAAGAAAATCCCCCACTTCGTCACACCATGCAATGGCTGTAAGGAGATGGGTGAAGAGAACAGGAATTAAGGAATAGGGTTTGCACTACTTTTTCTACTAGGGGTTCATTTACACTAAAGTCTTTCAACTTGAGTTCACTGGCCAATGAACTCAAGTGAGCTAACACGTTTGTATGTGCTTGTTCTGTTCACTCCACAAACACTTGTTCCCAGACGCACGCATTTGTGGAGTCCAGACTAGCATGTACAAACACAGTGGCTAACTCGAGTTAACTGGCTGTCAGTTGACCTATTCTAAAACCCTCTAGCATAGATAAACCCTGGACTTAGAATTTGCTGTGTCCGTAAGGTTCAAATGAAGTGTGGGTGGACTCTACTTGTGGAGTATTGAGTAAAAGTCAACTGTAATGTAGACCCAGTTCTACATGAGGAGGGCTTTGCTGATCTAGCTGTACCCGTGTGCTATACTGGCCAAGAGCTCCTAGTGCAGATACAGTTGTGTTTTTAGTAGTATAACTTATTTCAGCAAGCAAAAAGACATCCTTGCTGGTATAGTCTCATCTACACTCACTGTGCCTTTTGCCGATAGCCTCAAATGTTTGCAGTATAGATCTGGCCAAACTCGAAATAAACCTTTGGGAGCTGTTAGTTGCTGGTGGTTTGAAGAGATGCAGCTCAGTGTGTTTGAACAGTTGTCAGATGTTTTCCCCTTTATTTTGAACAGATCACAGAAATCTCAATTAACTTGAAGGGTCTGATGCCTGCACCCAAACTCTGTGCTAACTGCCCGAGCTGCCAGTTCTACCAGGGCTGACCTCCTGTTAGCACCTCTGCACTGAGATGTGGGGGATGCTTTTGCACATTGTATGAGCTACAAGAGCTAGGCTTATTCAAGTGAGTTTAGGGAGGAATTTAAGCCTTAACTCCAAGACTCTTGCATCTGAAGCTGATGCTTCGTGTCCTTGCAGCAGTGTTTTGGTTAATGTGTCCCCAGGACAGGAGAGTACTGAGCTAGTGAAGCATGGTAAATGCCTTGCCACCCTTTCTGTAATGCGTATCTTAAGTCAAGCCCCCCATCTTAGACATTTGAGATTAGTTTGTGTTCTCCTCCAAAATGTAACAGCCAGGTGTGGCCGAGCTGAACTCAGAACTATCCCAGTGATGTGGAAACCTGAGCAAAAGTCTCTCATGAGAGTGCAGAGCCCGGTTTGCTGAGCATCCTAACCGGTGAAGGAGAACTCGGCAGACTCTCCCAGCCCAGGCAACAGCTTGGGCCTTTTGCTTATGTGCCTGGAATTGTCCTGTGCTGACTCAGCAACTCCTGGTCCACTCCAGCTTCTGCCCGCTGGAGCAGAGGGTGAGACACATGGTCCAGCTTTTTCCTCTCCTCTCCAGTATCTTGGGACCCTGCAGCCTCTTCCTAGATTATAAATTACAGACCTAAAAGTCGCAATTATCCAACAAAAAAACTTCAAAAACAGACTCCAGCGAGAAACTAGATTTAATTTGCAAACTGGACACCCTTAAATTAGGCTTGAATAAAGACTGGGAGTGGAGGAGTCATTACACAAATGAAAAACTATTTTCCCATGTTAATTTCCCCCCTACTGTTACTCACACTTTCTTGTCAACTGTTTGAAATGGGCCATCCTGATTATCACTACAAACGTTTTTTTCTCCTGCTGATAGTAGCCCACCTTAATCAATTAGTCTCATTAGAGTTGGCATGGCAACACCCATTTTTTCATGTTCTCTGTGTGTGTGTGTGTGTGTGTGTGTATTATATATATATATCTTCCTACTGTATTTTCCACTGCATGCATCTGATGAAGTGGGCTTTAGCCCACAAAAGCTTATGCTCCAATAAATGTGTTAGTCTCTAAGGGTACGTCTACACTACCTGCCAGATCGGCGGGTAGCGATCGATCAATCGGGGATCGATTTATCGTGTGTAGTGTAGACACGATAAATCGATCCCCAATTGCTCTCCCGTTGACTGCTGAACTCCAGCTCCGCGAGAGGCGGAAGCAAAGTCAATGGGGGAGCCGTGGCCGTTGATCCCGCGCCACGAGGACGCAAAGTAAGTAATTTTAATTCGATCTAAGATATGTTGACTTAAGCTACGCTATTCTTGTAGATCAATTTCCCTTCCCCCCTCCCCCCCCTCCAGTGTAGACCAGGTCCAAGGTGCCATAAGTACTTCTCGTTTTCTCGTTCTTTTTTCTAGATTGTGCCATTTGTGTTCAGGTTTTCAGCCTGGATAGGGGCTGCATTTCTGCACGTTGCCTGAAGATGGCAGTGTTGTACTGTAATCATTGGAGTAGGGGGGAATAACTAAGCGATCGGCATTAGCTAAAAGAGTCTCAGTAGTGTGAATCCATTGTTTCACGTACTATAGTACTATATAGTCATATTTAAGCAGCAAGGCAGGAGAAATATTTAGTGTGTGTATGTATGTAGATAATATAAAAATTCTCACAGCAAAATGACTGACCAAGGAATAATTTATCAACTACAATTG
This sequence comes from Terrapene triunguis, assembly GCF_002925995.2. Classification (NCBI taxonomy): domain Eukaryota; kingdom Metazoa; phylum Chordata; order Testudines; family Emydidae; genus Terrapene; species Terrapene triunguis. The sequence goes on from NW_020665065.1 coordinate 11,716,944, forward strand.
AATAATAACAAAGCAAAAGCATCCTGATTGGCTAATAACTTAGAATGGTTAATAATTAAATCACCTAGTGTTTTAATATCATGTGCTGCAAAGAGCCACTTGCAGCTTGTGAGCCTCAGTCTGAGTATCACTGTTGTATGGTAACAGGGGCCATATAAGTACCTAAGACATCTAGATGATATAGTATTATCCTGCCAGCTGCGATCTCCATGCACAAAAGGAACCAGACAGAGTTCCCTCCGAATTATCCTTCACAGTTCATTCTACAGAGGGCAGAGATGGGGATGTCTGGAGAAGCTGCTCTTCTCCCCAGTGAACTGTTTCCGTTCAGCACCAGAATGGCTGCAATTTCCGATTGGGATTGACCATGCCAGTTCACCGCTGCCTAGAGTGGGTCACTTGAGAAGGGATCCTGGACTCCTAGCCCAACTGAACCTGCTTTTGTCTCCTTCGTTGTGAGAATTTCTCTGTAGGTTGGAGAGAGGTGAGAATGCTCAGCGGATCGGACGTACATTGCACTTTGGAAACTTCTTTCTTGGATAATGGTGGTAAAGTTGCCTGTAACTGAAAAGCCTCAATGACATTAGTGTATTGAGGGAAAACCGCTGGCTCAGGAGTGCCAAGAGCAGAACCCACCCCCTCCTCCATCTGCTCAAGCTCCCTTTGGGGAAAGGAAGCGGATACAGACTAGTGGGGCATCCCCAGTTAACCAGAACATAGGCCTTCTAGTCTAAAAGCTGGAAGACCAGGCTGAGCTGCTCCTGTACCGGTACAATCAGGGGAGCTGGGGTGGAGTGTAGCCTGGTGTTACATATAGGAAGACTGGGAAGGTTCAGAATCCTCCTATATCTTTCTCCCAGGCTGACCCAGAATCCCAGCTCCAAACACCCTGCACAGTTTTGCTGTATGTGAGATCTGGATCCAGATGAGAACTATGGGGCTTGGGAAAGAAAACTCTGGATGAAGGGAAGCTGCTCATGTAGAAGCCAGCAACCGTTTGTAAGGCTTGCTGGGCCTCGTTGCTTTCGTCCGGAGGGGGAGAGAACATGACAGAGCAGCTAATCCACAACTAATGCTCCCAAGCTGGCCTGGGGCGTGGCAGGAGGATCGTTTTCAAATTGGCAATGTGGATCTGCAGGTGCAAAGGGACTCCCTCGGTCATGCAGCTTGAAGGGGTAGTGCTCCTGGACAGCAGCAGGTCTCTTTGTGGAATCCTCCAATGCATCATTCACACAGTGTTGTCATCACCTTATTTACAGCGCTTTGCAAACCCCTACAAGTTAGGCCCAAGGCCGCATGATGTTTACTACAGTATACCCTGATCCATGTGGGAAGGACCTTGTGGAGAGCCCCACTGGGGTCCTTGTGTATGGATCAGGATTGGGGCCTCAGGTGAGGACGCACGCATGGACTGTACCTTGTGGTGGATGTAATTCCAAGGACTGTGCCGTTGGGAGGATTCATGAAAGGCAAGGCCTTACGTACTCCACCGCAAATGCAGGACCAATTCTACAGCAAGACTCCTGCATCCGGCGGCAACCCCAGCACGGCAGCGCTGGATATCCTGTTGCAGCGTTGGCTGAATTAACTGATTTTTAATGAAATTAAATATGAGCATGAATAATACGGCAGCACTGTGTATCCCCCCATTGTTTAACATGATATTCTGTTCAGTTTATCTTAAATGGCCCCATAGCATTTAATTTTCAGTGTGCTGCAGACCTTGGTGTTGGAAATGCAGGGCTGTATCGCGGACGTTGTCCAGGAGGGAGCTGGAGATTTTGGCCTTTGAGAGCTAGGGTTGTGGGCACCTGGGAAGGGGTGGAAGGAAGTTTGGGCTTGCGGGACAGGGATATTAGTTGGGTGTTCAGTGACCAACAATGTCATAGTTACCAGTTCTGACCCATCAGTCTTCAGACTTAACTTGCTGCTGAGATAATATTTTAATAATAATACCTAGGTCTTATACAGCACTTTTCATCGATAGATCTCAAAGTGCTTTGCCAAGCTGGTCCGTCTGCATCATTGTCAGATGAACGAGGCGGTTCACCCCTCTCAGAGCCATTGCTTCAGGCTCTCTGCAGACTCAGCTCAGGCCCTCCGTTTGCTCTCCCTTCAAATTGGGAAGGTTCTCTTTGCAGCTAGAAAATAAAAGCTTGAATTCCGGAGCACAGTTCTGCAGCTGACGATTGCAGAGGATGCAGGGCCCTGGTGGATGGAGACATATGCACACGCTTTAGCATGGCTGTGCTGTCTTTTTGTCTTCAAAGAAATTCAGGCGCTAAGAGTGAGAGGTCAGAAAACAGCTGCTGATTTGAGCCTTGTCTCAATGGGGGAAGCCATGAGTCTCCTCTGGGGTAAACAAGTGACACAGCTAAATGGCTGCAGATTAATTTCTAATGTAAGGATTAAGTATTGACAGACTTTTCTTGCCCTGGCAGGCGATGGTGGAAATGTACCTTTGAAGAGAGCCATCCAGCCCTACCTTGCATTCTTAAAGCTTTCACCACTGATGGCTTAATAAGCTTATTCTGGTCAGACTCGGAGGAATAAGCTTACAAAGGCATGTGAGCAAGTGGTGCATCATGGGTGATACACAAATATCTGCCTGTGCGAAAAAAATGTGCAGTGTCTGCACAGGTTTTGTGTAGATGCCGTAAAATGTTTGTGTTTATACAGCTGCCTTACCCCTCAGATCTCAAAGCACCCTTCCAAATATCAGTTAACTCTGACAGTGCTCCTCTGAGCTTAGTCTGTGTTGTCCCCATTTCGTGGTTGGGTAAACTGAGCCTCTGTCCCTTCATCACAGTCACACAGGAGCATGTGTGCAGTAGGGGATCAAAACACAAGAATCCTGCTCGCCAGTCTGTTGTTTTAATCACTAGCCTACCCCCTTTCCTGGTAGTTTGCCTTCAGATCACTTTTAATTCACTCACCTTTGGCTGCTTTGTTCTTGGAGTTTTGCTCCAGCTGGAATTACATATTTAAGGGATGAAATGCTGTTCTGACTTTTTGAGATTTTTCATTTTAAGGTGGAGCTAAATATCTACCCAGGTTAAAATCTATAGCTCCCAGAACTGCTAAAAAATTCATAAGGCTTAATAAAACTCTGGTACAGCTGGCTTATTGAGGCTGTATGTCTGAAGGAAACATAGAGATCAGCTCTGCCTAGAGTAACAGCCGTGCTTTACTGCCTGAAATAAGCCTTTTGCTCCTGTGTGTAACTGAGTAAGATCCAAAGTGAACCTATTTATTGGGTTTTCTTTCAAATAATCTTCCAGTGCAATCTCTAAAAACTGGCGCTGCTCCTCCTTTGTCTATAGTTGCTTCTCCTGCCTTCTAAATCACATGATTGTCCATGTCCTAATCCAGACACTTCAGCAACCAACTGGGTGCTCCCTGATGGAGAAGTGTCTGGGGTGTGATCCAGCACCCCACTGAAGTCAGTTGAAAAGGTCCCATTGTCTTCACAAGGCATTGGATCAGGTCTTGAGAGGAGGCTAGAGAGGGCTTCTGAGCCATTGGATGCAGAGAGCTTCTGAATCTCTGAACCTGGAATCCTCTGAGGAAGCATGGCTGGCCTCCAGCACTGAAGGATTGTTAAATAGCAAACACAAAGCCAGTTACAAACCAAGTTCATCTGTTCCCTTGGAAACAGCCCTGCGTGTGGAAATCTGTCCCAGATTCCAGGCTGTCGTTAGCCCCTGGGGCAAAAGATCAGCAGAGCTTTCCAAAAGGAAGTTTGCAGCCTTTGCTCAGACCCAAACGTTTTCACTTAAAAAAACCCAAACCCATCCTGACACCCGTCTGCTCTGTCCAGATTTGCTGTCATCCCTGCTGAGGCCAAAGTGGTTTGAAAAATAAAAAATCCATGACACCATTGTGTTGCTTCCCCCGTGTTGCTCGTTAATCAGATGGACCTGCCGATAACGAATAAAGATGAATGCCCTGGTGGAGCAACGCGTCAGGCAGACAGTTTGTCAAGTAAGAAAGTGAATGCTGAAGCCCTCACAAAATGCAGAGGCTTTTCTTAACCTGGGAACTGAAAAAGAGCCAGGTACCCTGCATGGGTTTGAAAGTGACAAGAGCAGCGCCAGGTTTGAAGTGACGGGGAGGATCAGTGTCATGAAGTCTGCATTTCCACGGAGGACTCTTCCATCGCCAGGGTAGCGGTGGTGCAGTCTGCCGGCACAGCAATGCTGAAAGGCACCAGTGTAGATGAGGCCTCTCTCCTATTAAAGTGGAACTTGGCTTGCAGTGAAGTTGATGTGTGTGAGGGTAAAGCGCTCTCACTGAGGGTCCTGCTGCATTTGGGTTTGCTACATGCTAGTTTCCCAACAAGGCAGAACTCCTACCTGAGTCTGTAAGACAACCCTCCCAAACGCAGCTGTATACTGCGTCGCTCTTTCTCCCTCCCCGTGTCAATGTGTTTCTAGTCCTTCTCTCCATCGTCCCTTGAAACGCTTTCCCAGCCTCGCTTCCTTACACGCTTAATGGAACTGACTTTGGCAGGTAGTTTAGGCTGAGAAGCGATGGGTTTGGTTCTTTTTATCACAAAAAGGGTCTAAAATCAGATAGTATGGAGGGAATGTTGTCATGAGACTGAAAAAAAAAATCAATGAAAACAGTTTGTTTGACTTAAATCTTTCCCTGCGGTGTTTGCAGCCTGATATTGCACCATTGTGCTGGTGCCTGAGAACACAAGGGAAGGAAAGTGACTAGTCCCTTTCATGTGAACTTACAAATCAGTTATTCAGTCTTGACACAGGAATCCATATTTCTCCTAAAGCAGGCCCTGGCTGAAAGCAAATGAACAAGCAGTGCCTTTGTTTTGGTGGCAGAAAATGGAGAAGAGAAATAATGCTTCATATAGGTTAGAGTTAACAGCACCAATTGCCTGCTTTGTACAGCAAAATGGTGATTCAGCGCTTAAATAGCAAAGAAGCTATCACCCAGCATGTGAATTAACCAGGGCGCATGACTAAGGAAAATGTTTTTGGCAGGGCTGGCAAAAGGGGGAAGGTTGCCATTGCAAATCCTCTAGGTACAGAGGCTTAAACAGTTACAGTTCAAAGTGAACTGCACGAGGGGAGTGAGAGGGTTAGTTAGTGTGCAAGTGAAAATCCAGTGGCCACAACCCTATGTAGTAGAGATGGGGAAGTTTGTAGTGGACCATAGCTGATATTATAGGCAGCAGTGGCAGCTCAGGACTGGGACCTGCTTCTTGGCTGGGCTTGGGGAGTGGGATGAATTGTCTTTCTCCTCTGTCACCCCAAATGATTGATCCTGCACAAAGCCCATTTGCTCAGGCTTTTGCGGGAAGGCGGAATTTCACCCTATTTCAGTCTTTTTGCCTCTCTCATAAGATCTGCTAATGCTACTTGCTTTGGACAGAAGAGCTCAGTTCTTCTTTAGGCACCAAAGGAGGCTAGCTGTGCAAAGGCACTGATCATGTTGGATCCAGAGCTCTTGGGGAAACCTCTTGCTGTGAAGCACTGGGAAACCTGGCCCTTTGTGCATTTGCCAGGAAAAGCCAAATAACCCAGCCAGTTTTGCAGTCCTGCTGCTGGTAGATCTGCAAAGGCATCTCCCAAGAAAGAGGGAGAAATCTTCCTGCCAGCAACTTGATTTGTGCCATGGGTAATGGCCTGTTTCTAAAATAAACTGTATGTGTTTATTTAGATTTGTACAAGCTACGTGTGTCCCCAAACTTAACATATTTGTAAAACAGACAAACTTGCTGCCTATTTTGTCGAACAGGCAAACAGCCAATTAACTGCATGCTGGGTGGTCTCTGTTTGCCAATAAGGCCACGAGGCACCGTCGCGCTCTCCGCTAATAGGCGGTTTTTCAAGTTCAGGCTGATCAGGAAGAGGGTCTAATAAACCATGTCCCTGAGCACAGTTAGCTATTGTCCCTGTGGCTGATGTAGTGACTTCCAGTGGATAATAAATTACCCTCACTATGGCACTTTGGCCATTATATGCCACAGTGAAGTCATATTTCAACCCATGGGCAGGAGATTTCTAATACTGTATAAACCTCAGCTCTATTCAGGATAAATAAGGCTGGGAGTGACCCTGCTATAGATTCACTGGCTGTTTTATGTTATGGAGCTCAATAAAGCCCTAAAAAAGTCATACTTTTCTCCAGCTGACCTTTCTCCTCCCTTAAATTAGTTTTTAACTAAGCAGTTAATTACCCACAATGAAAACTAAGGCAAGGCTGAGTTGATTTCTTCCCCATGTGATCTGCCCTCGGCTCTCCAAAGGATTAATCACCCCACGGTGCTAGAATCTCCTACCTAGACTGTTTTCTTTGCCGTGGTCCTTTGGAACTTTGCAGGTCAGGGTTACAGGAAGAGAGGGAGCTATTCTGGCAGGAGCAGTGGGGGGAGATGTAACAGGGCAGCTGGCCCATTTAATGAACCAGGGCTCAGCTCTCTTGTTCCAGTCTAGGGGTGGCCAGTTGGGCTAATTAAGAGGGTGTGGCCAGACCTGGGGGCTATCACAGGCCTGGTGAGAAGAGGCTGCCGGGGAGTCAAAGCAGACTGGTTTAATCGGGAAGACTGGGAGGTGAGAGCTGTCGCACAGGAAAGATGGTTCCTGGGGGAGGGCTGAAGGCAGCAGCAGAGTTTGCCAAAGCTGATGCCTGCTGGTTCTGAGCCGGAGCCAAGGGCCAGAGAGGGCAGAAGGAAGGAGAGCAGCGGAGGGGCTTGCCCACTCGTGTCTAACTGGCTCCCAGAGGAACCAGCAGAGAGTCTTTGGAAGCTCCCATGGGGAAGAGCAAGGTTGCACCCCAAAAGGAAGGTCTGGAGTGGCTGTCCTGGCAAAAGCACAGAGGAGGACTGAAAGAGTCCACGTCTGGTGGAAGTCCAGGATGGTGAGCATGGAGCTGGGTTTTTAAAGATTCCTTGCATGGGGTTGATGGGGGCTATGTTGTGGGGATTTTTGCGCTGGGTTGTTTGCACTGTGCTTTGGTTAATCGACTGTTGATGGAATGGAGAATAAGCTCTCATGGACTTACTGGAAACCCAAGAGGGGAAACTGAAGTGACGTGCCATGTCCAGGGCTGCCCTGAGGCCAGAAGTGGGTGCCTGGGAGGAGATCAGGAGGATTAAGAGGAAAGATCATGATGATGATGAAGAAGAGGGGAGGAGGAGAGGTCTGTGCCACTGAACTTCGGAGGCTGGAATCCTGTCTGAAGATGTGTTCTAATGTTTCTTTTCATGCAGTGACAAGGCAGGAATCTCCGGTTGCTCCATCAGCAGCAAAGGGGTCAGCGCTGCACCTCCATGGCTCAGTTCTCTCTTCAGCAGCAATAGACCTGAGTTGGAAAGTTGGGATCCATCTATATCCACATTTTCCCCCATTTAAGGGGTCATTGGGCCCTAGGGTTTGGCTCATTCCACTGCCGAGAGAGGGGAGCACTTGGGAAGCTTGGATCCAAGGCTAAACTGCCCTAAATTTCGTGGAGGTTCCAGCTCAGCCTTTCTCTGTTGGACCGGCTCTATATCGCCAAAAACCCTCCAGAAGCGGTGGCTGTGGGTGAGTCCTGCTGTTTTAGAGAAGAGCGCTTTCCCCTCTGCAAGGAACATCTCCACTCCCATGTGCATGGGGAACAGCCAGCATTTCACACAGAGCTGCCTCATCCAGAGATATCCGCGTACTCTACAAAGGACGCTCAATGTTATCTCTGTTTTACAAGTGAAAAATCTGTGGCTCAGAGATGGGAACTGACGTGCACCAGCAAATGAAATCGAACCCCCCTCTTAACCTGCTCCGTGCACTTGCCCACGGGGCTACCTGGTCTCCACTTCCAAGCTGTCCGCTGGCAAATTGCTAAGAGGGAAACTGCCATCCTCCTCTTTGCCAGGAGCGAAGGAGCCTGCAGTAAATACGAGAGCCGAAGAACTTTGCGGGAGAGCTGGGGCTATTTCTGGTCATGACTTCAGCAGCAATGTGGCTGGAGCAGTGTTGCAGAATGGCTTATGTGGAGCCAGCGGGGCTGTATGCCTGGGTAACAATCAGCTGCTCCATTTGCATTCATCCTAAAGTATCACAGAGCTACAGACATTACAATTTAGAGCTTCAATAACTCTAGACCGTGATAATACAATATGAAACCCAGAAACTCAGGTTGGGAGCAGTGTGTGTCAGTAATGGCCAGCTAGGCCACAGTGGTCATCACTGGACCTGCCAACCAGGAGCTCAACCCTCCCCACCCCCCATTTCTGTTGACCGCTACAGTGGGGGAAGTATGGCCTCCTTTGCCCTCCCATGGTACCTGGCTCATCATGTGCTGGCATGGAAGGGGTAGAGGGAAAGCTGTATGCCTCCCTTCCCCAGCCTTGCACACCACACAGGGCTGGGTACAACCAAGCCTCAAACTGCTGTCTCCCTTTCTGCTGTCAGCTGGGCAGGGGAGAGGGCGGCAGGGATCTGTGGATGGGACCATACTATGCCCAAAATGGCTGCAATCATGCGGCAGTGGCCATTCTCCTCTCTGAGCTTTGGGGTGGGGAGTGGGGTGCATATTTATGAATATAAATGGCAAATGGTACAATTTTCACATCTGGAATTATCCCCATCCCCTTGTTGCTGATTAATGAATCGAGGTAATTTTGGGGCCCCATTCCCTGTGTATCTGAGTGCTTCCCAACAATTAAAAAATAGAAAGACAATAACAATCGCTCTCCCATGCCTACCTGTAAGAAAAGCAGCTGATTATAGGGTCTCTGTTTGTGTGTTTGTGTTTGTTGTGCGTATCGCTGAGTGTGAAGAGCTTATCAAGGGGAAACATTTAGTTCTCAGCCTAGGGGATCCGTGGTCATTCTGATCTCTTGTGGCAGTAGGTTCCATAGTCTAAGGGCTTGGCTACACTTGCGAGTTAGAGCACATTAAAGCAGCCCCGGGCGCCCTAACTCACGACCCGTCCACACTGGCAAGGCACTTAGAGCTCTCTGAGTCCGTGGCTAGAGCGCTCCTGGTACTCCACCTCGGCGAGAAGCATAACGCTTGGTGCGCCTCGGGTGAAACGCCGGGGCGTCAGTGTGAATGAGGTGTTGCATTACTGTGCTCTGATTGGCCTCCAGAAAGGTCCCATAATCCCCTTAAGTCAAGTGGCCAGTCTTGTCATTGTTTTAGAATCGCTGCAGGAATGCGGATATCAAAGCAAACCATTACTGTGGAATGTTGTGTGTGAGAGAGAGAGAGGCGGGGGGTGTGGGGGGTGGAATCTGCTGCTGTCTGAACTTACAAGACAGCATGCTGACATGCTCTCAGCCCCCCCAAAACCCACTCTCTCTCCCCCCACATACACACACCACACTCCACCCCCACCCCCATTTGAAAAGCATGTTGCAGCCACTTGCATGCTGGGATAGCTACCACAATGCACTGCTTTCTGTGGCCGCTGCAAGTGCTGCAAATGTGGCCACGCCAGTGCGCTGTCAGTGTGGACAGACTGCAGCGCTTGCTCTCCGAAGGCGGGTTTAACTCAAAGCGCTCTACACCTGCAAGTGTAGCCATGCCCTCAGTATAGCCTCTATGAAAGTTCTGTCTCCAGTATGCCTGAACCTTCTCCCCTACTGGTCAGCAGTTTGTTTTGGTGGAAGGCAGCTGTTATAAGAGGCCATGGTTGCAGAGGGGAGAGATGCTGTCTCAGGGAGGCAGAGCCAGTTCCATAGTGGGGTTTGACTACCTGGTGATGAGCACATTTGGAAATAGACCAAATATACTCATAGAAGCTGGAAAATAACATGGGTTTTTTCCAGTTTGCTCCCTTTCAATTGAATATGTCCCTCCTTCCTGTTTTTCTAAAGGAGCGCGAAAGCTACTGTTTGTTTATGTGCTAGCAACAGGGGTGATGTCAGCAGGAATGTGCATGGCTGGGCAGAACAAAGAGCCAGCAGGGGGAGCTCACTCATTTTTGGTGTGTCCCACCACAATGGCGTGGTGGCCTTTAGTTCCAGTTTGCATCTCCAAAACAGTGGATTTCAAGGTAAAAGTGGAATCTGCAGGCCAGGTTTTGATGATTTTTAAGTAAGGCCACATTTTGAGCCTGGGCTACTTGATGGTGTTCGTCTGAATAGTTTGGCTCGAGCATTAATATGGGGAATCATGTAGGAATGGGACTGGAGTTGCTTGGAAGGGGTCGTTGAGTTTTCCCAAGGGTCCACAAAATGGGCACATCGCAAATGAAGACTTACCCCCAGGACAACCCCCTGCGGCAGGGCATCAGTTCAGTTCACTATGGTAAGGATTCCCAAAAGGGCACTGGCCAAAAGCAGTCTAGGGTCCTCTTCATCCTTAATGTGGAAGAGCAGCCTGTGGAGACTACAAATCCCAGCACGCAATGCTCCACCTCGAGTGGAGTGGAGGCTCACTCGGGTCAAGAAATAGCATTTGAGTGCTGGGACCTGTAGCCTCTACAAGCTGTACCTGGGTATTAAACATCCAGGCAGCTGCACTGTTTGTGTCCCTGCAAGTAACAGATCTGTCCTGGGGCCTGCATCACTTCAGGGCCCAGTTGGAAGGGGAGTCATATAGCAAGATGAATGGTGATATGTAGAGGAGAAGGCAGTGCCTAGCGGGACTGCAAGAAGGTTGTAATGCCTTTCCAGAGCCCTTTCCTGGCTGTAGCATTACAGGTGGCAGCTGAATCAGGGATGGAAATGAAACTGTTTCATTATCAGGTCCTTACACTTCAATCTGCTATAAACTGTACCAATCACTGCCAAGTGAATGACAATAAAGAGAGTCCCCTGGCTCCGTGCCTAGCTCATGAATATAATTTCACTCAGCGCTCTCAAGATACCCAGGAGGGGAGCAGCGTGCGTGTGTGTGGCTGCTGGGTGTGGGGAGCCCAGGATGGGCATAGTGGGCGGGCCTGCTGGATGGGAACGAGGTGAATTGGCATATAGGCCCAGACCTGGAATTGCTACAGGTCAGGTTTAAGATGGAGACACATGGGGCATCCAGGACTAGAGCAGCAGGAGGTTTTGCAGGGCTGGAGGTGCAAGAGGAGTTTCACGGCAGCAATCAGTTGTACCCCACCAGTGCCTGCTGTCTGACCTCATCCCTGCATTGCCCGAGGCTAGGGCCCAGCTCTCTCTGCCCAGTGGGGGCTGCATGGCTGGAGGTGCAGGTTCATTGATAGGCAAATGTAAATGGTGATCCTGAGTTCCAGACTGGGCTGTAAAAATCCCCTCCAGCCCGAATCCTGCCATTCACCTGGGTGAATGTATTTACCAGACTGCAAGAGGAGAAAGAGCTCAGCCGTTGAGAAGGAGGAGAGAGTGTTGGTTTCTGACAGATTTTTTTGTTATGCTCATAACCTTAAAATACCTTTTCCCCTTGCAGGCTGTTAATCTGTTTGTTTTCCTGCACCGTCAGCAAAGCATGCCTGTCTGGTCTGCAGTGACTTAGGCTTGGGAGAAAACAACAAGAAATTGGGGCTGCTGGGTGATATCAATTTGTATTACAATAATAATAATAATCTACTGGTGATGCCACTTACCTCATCCTCCCTGATTTAGTTGGGGGTTGGACTAGAGGACCTCCTGAGGTCCCTTCCAACCCTGAAATTCTATGATTCCCCCAGGCTCTCATTCTTTCCATTGTCTTCTTGGTTTAAAAAAAGAAAGAAAGAAAGAACAGGGTGACCATTGAGGCCAAGTGTTATGACCACCTGTCCTGGAGTCTCCAGTCTGAGGCCTGGTCTACACTAGAAAATTAGGTCTGTTTAACTACATTGGTGAGGGGCGTGAAAAATCCTCACTGCTGAATGGCATGGTTAAGGTGACCCAAGTCCCTGTGCAGACAGCGATAGGTCAATGGAAGAATGCTGACCTAGCTACCACCTCTCGGGGAGGCTGGATTGCCTACACTGACAGGGGAACCCCTTCTGTTGGTGTAGGTAGTGTCTACACTGAAGTGCTACAGTGGTGCAGCTGTGCTGCTGTAGTGTTTTAAATGTAGACCAGCCCCAAGTCTGAATCCTGGACCCTTCCTGGTTGAGAACTCGCAGCTAAGCATGTGTGAGGACTCTTGTGCTTTGTGTTTCCTATGTACTTGGTCTCGTGGTGAAGTCTCCACGTTGCAGATCGCAGGCCACTCCAAGAGTGCAGTTAACATGCTGTCAAGGAAGTTACAAGAGGCTGCAAAATTGTCTGCTTTGTGTAGTAAATCTTCCCCATTTTAACAAGCCCAGTAGGTCTGGCTGATTCATCCCTCTGTCTATGCTAACAGGCTGTGTAGGGGTTGGGTTCCCCCCCCTCCCCATCCCCCCTGCTCTTTGCACAACCTCATCATCCTCAGATATCTGAAAAGTAACAGGTCAAGAGTTTGCCTTTTAACTTTGGCTGGTGATGATTGATATTCTTTACTCCCTCCCCAGCTGACATGCTGGTTCATTCCACCCGCATCAGTGTCCTCCATCAGCAGTGTGTGCAGAGTCCTGCTGAAACAGGCAGTACCTTGAAGGCACCTTTTTCAGAGCTGTGTCGTCTTTTCATACTCATTGATAGAGCCACAGTCTGTGCTCTGTGCATGGAAAGTTCACTGGTGTCAGTGAGATCCAGGTAACTAGAGAGAGGGCAGCATTGGACCTAAAAATATTTCACTGATCAATGTTTATCTCATGACTGCACTGAAGTTACACCCTCTTACAGCAATGCTGAATTTGGGCCCAAATCTTTGCTGTCTAAAAGTGGGTTTAAGCTCTCTGTGTTTTCTGCACCTGGACAGGGATGTTGGGTTAGGCTTGTTTCCTGTGCTTTGTTCCCGCAAGGCATGAAAGATGTTGTACAAGAGCAGCTTGGGTTCCGCTGTATTTACCAGCTCCTTTGTGCTGCCGTCAGACACGTTCACACTCCTTGAGAGAGACTTTTGTTATTTAATATGGATTTGGTGTAAAATGTTTAAGCCGCCATGCTTTTTGCTAATGCTGCAGCCTTTCAGAGCAGTAACCTGGAGAAAAGGCAAGCACAGCATGAATGTAACCAAGAGGACCTGCCTTCTGAGCACTGGAATCTCCAAGGCCTGGTCTACACTACGACTTTAATTCGGATTTAGCTGCGTTAATCCGAATTAACCCTTCACCCGTCCACACTACAGAACCAGTTAATTCGAATTAAAGGGCACTTAAAATCGATTTCTGTACTCCACCTCGACGAGCGGAGTAGCGCCTAAATCGATTTTGTTAATTCGAATTAGGGTTAGTGTGGCCGCACACCACCGAATTACTGTGGTTAAATTAATGGGGTAGTGTGGCCGCACACCACCGAATTAATGTGGTTAAAAACCGAATTAATGTGCTTAGTGTGGCCGCGCACAATCGAATTTATACAACCTGTTTCCCAAATTCGAATTATCTAAATTCGGATTAATCCCGTAGTGTAGACATACCCCAAGGCTCATTCCTCTCCACTTAGATAGGAGCAGGGGGCTGTGAGAAGGGGCTGGCTATCAGGCTCCCTCCAGAGGCTGGCACCTCTCATCCTTTGGGTTTGGAGATGGCATGGGCTGCTGTTCTGAAACTGTTAAGAGAAAGGCACATATTCCAGTGCCCCTTCCAAGGATGCAAGTGAAGTGCTGAGAGCTGGTCCACCACAGCCATATCTGTGACAACCTTAGTCTCCGGTCCTGTGATGATTTTCAGATGGAATTGTTGTTTGTCTCTTGCAGGCTGTGGTTGAATTGTGTGATCTCAAACTAATTGGGCACCTTCCTAATGTCCCAGCTGACTAAACTCCGATCATAACCTTAAGGGGATTATAAATCCAATTAGCTGGAGAAACAGCCACCAGATTGAAGTGTCCCTTCTAACCTCTCATTGCTTAGTATTCCACACCCACACTGTCTCCCTGCACTGGAACTGCCAAAAGTCACCTAATAAAAGCAGATTAGAATTCCTCTTAAATAGCTTCCATAAAGATTAGTATTATCTAGTGATAATTCCAACTGCAAACCTGCCTTGAATAATGCCTGTATCCCGATGAATAGAAGAGAGCTGACAGCACCACGAGGAAAATTTGTCCTGTCCTTTTGGACAGGAGCAAAAGGGGGACATTCAGATGAGAAATCAGTGCATTTCAAAGGCCTAGGTGGAAACTTTTTTTTAACATGCTATGTATGATTGACCTGTGGAACTCACATCTGCAGGATACTATAGGAGATAACTCAGCAAGATTCAGATAAAGGATAGGAGTAATCATCCTCAGTGCAGTGCCATTAGTGAAGATCAAAATAAGGGCTCAAATTTCAAGGTTTAAAATGATCACCAAGTCAGGAAGAAATTTCCCTCTATGATTTTGTGAAGCATTCAGCATTGGCTGCTGTTAGAAAAGAGACCATTAGTCTATTACAGCATGGTTAAATGTGTGAGTGTGAGAGATGGTTTTGGCCATAAGTCCTCTTTTACTACATGGGCCAAAAGAACAGATGTCCTCAACAAGATAGCCGCAGATGAATGTGTTGTCTGAAACAACCTGCTTGTCTCCATTCCCAGAAAGAACGTGGCTCCCTAGATTTCAGAGACCGCTGCACATAAATAACTGGATTTGCAGAAAATACAATACAGGGTATGAGACAATTAGCAGAGCTGCTGGCAGTAGGAGAATGCAGGTGATGTGAAGGGTGAGGGTTAGAGGGCGATCAGGAAAGGATATCAGCCATACTTACTAGGGATGGACATCGGGACAGATGACATGTCATCTGTATCAATATTTGTGGAGCCCCCTCACCCTCTAGACTCGTGGAAAGAGCTGCGTGTGAGCCAGACCTCTTTTCTTGCCCCAGGACAGGATGGTCTCCCCAGGACAGGAAAGCTCAAAGATCCACGAACCTAGACACACAGTTCCTAGGAGCGGCTGGTTCCTCCAGCTCAGAAAGCAATAGGACAGATGGGCAGCGCTGCCGCTCCTGTACCCGTGATTCCCACCGTGAGGGTAAAACACAGAAATTGTCTACCCCCTAAGCAAGCTCTTTCCCTTGTTGTGAGCATCATTGCCCCTCACTGGCTGCTTCCAAACCTTGCACCAGGAATCCACTCCAAAGAGTTAACCAGCACCTTGCTTTATATTTCCTCCTACTGCACTTTGGCCTGGGACACTTCTCCCAGATTCTCATTCTCTCCGCAGCCTCCCCACACCATTGGAACAGATCATGAGCTCCAACATCCCACCGGTGAGCAGTTATTCGGGGAGGAGACCCATTTATCTATCTTAGGTGCTTATAGAATCATAGAAAAATAGGGTTGGAAGGGACCTCCAGAGATCAAGTCCAGCCCCCTGCGCTGAGGCAAGACCAAGTAAGTCTAGACCATCTCTGAGAGGTGTTTGTCCAACCTGTTCTTAAAAACCTCCAATGATGGGGATTCCACAAACTCCCTGGGAAGCCTGTTCCAGAGCTTACCTACCCTTAGAGTTAGAGAGTTTCCCTAATATCTAACCTAAATATCCCTTGCTGCTGATTAAGCCCATTACTTCTTGTCCTACCTTCAGCAGGCATGGAGAACAACTGATCACTGTCCTCTTTATAACGGCCCTTAACATATGTGGAGATTGTTATCAGGTGTCTCTCCCCACCCCCCCGCATCCCCCGGGTCTCAAAACTAAACATACTCGTTTTTTTTTAACCTTTCCACATAGGTCAAGTTTTCTAAACCATTTATCATTTTTGTTGCTCTCCTCTGGACTCTGCAATTTATCTACCTCTTTCCCGAAGGGTGGTGCGAAGAATTAGACATAGTATTCCAGTTGAGGCCTCACCAGTGCCAACTAGAGTGAGACAATTATCTCCATTGTGTTAGATATGACACCCCAGAATATTTGCCTTTTTTGCAGTTGCATCCCACTGTTGACTCATATTCAATTTGTAATCCACTATAACCCCAGATCCTTTTCAGCAGTACTACCACCTAGCTCGTTATTCCCCATTTTGTAGCTATGCATTTGATTTACCTTCCTAAGTGAAGTACACCTCTACCCCGACATAACACGACCCGATATAACACAAATTCGGATATAATGCGGTAAAGCAGCGCTCCGGGGGGGAGGGGCTGCACACTCCGGTGGATCAAAGCAAGTTTGATACAATGTGGTTTCACCTATAACGCGGTAAGATTTTTTTGGCTCCCGAGGACAGCGTTATATCGGGGTAGAGGTGTACTTTGCACTTTATTGAATTTCATCTTACATGCCCCCCCATCACCTTAGTACTTCACAATCTTCAATGTATTTATCTACACATCCCCATGTGGTAGGGCAGCGCTATCATCCCCATTGCACAGAGGGGGAACTAAGGCACAGAGAGGCTAAGTGACTTGCCCAAGGTCACATACAAAGTCAGTGACAGAGTCGGGCATTGAACCTGGGTCTCTCAAGCCTTAAGCTAGTGCCCGAACCACTGGGCCATCCTTCCTTTCCGACAATGGGACTCTTGACGGAGTATGGCCTAGTCAATGAGAGTAAGGGAATCAGAATCCGGGCCTGATCCTGCTGGCTGCCCCAGGCATGGCGCTCAGCACCCTCCACTACTCTGGTATAGCCCTTTGTGAGTGCTGCAGAGTCATTAACCCTTTGGAGAGGAATGCAGACATATGCGCCTGGGTGCCCATTTGGCTGGGCAGTCTGGAAAATGCCAGAGCCCTGGATGTGATTTAGCGTGGCTGTTTTTAGTCTCCACCTCATTTGTCCTGCGTTGCTGCGCTGGCACCTGGGAGAGCATTTTGCACGGAGGGAATTAGGTATGTACTCCCTGTGCTCCTGCCTGCGTTTTGAACACCAGGGTTGCTACACCCATTGTTCTTGATTAGTTTAATATACGTTGAAGCCTCCAAATAAATGCTGGGGATCAGGTGGAACAGATGAAATGTGACTAAGTTCTTGGATGATTGATACTGAGCAGGGACTGGAAAATCAATTGTGTTAATTCCTGGCCTGTCACCGGGACGGAGAATTAATGAGAAAATCTGTCTAACTTAATGGTATTTACACATTATACGGAGTGTGATAAAATTGTCTTGGGGTGCCGCTTGGCATCACAATCACAGGATTATTGCAGATCCGTAGGCAAAGATGCAGATCTAGAGGCACAAAAACTCCCTTCACAAGCAGCAAGCAAGCAATGACACTGACCAACAACAAGCCACAAGGGTTGGAGAAAAAACAGACAGGCACCATCCTCCACTCGCCACACGGCATGATCTGCTATTGATCGCAGGGCTGGGAACTGGTGCCGGACATTTCATACCATGTGTGCTGCAGTACCTGTCACCAACGCTACGCCTTCCTGTGCTACCTTCCCTCTGCCCATCTCCAAGCATTTCACAGACAGCGGTGAGTTCTGTCTCTCAGCACAGTGGAGACTGGCTGCTTGCTTAATGGATCTGAGAGACTCAAGCCGCAGAACTCCCCAGTGAGGTAGGGAGTTGTTAGTAATGATTATTGTTGATGATGTGAAGAATTAGATGAGAAAGCAGAAGCACACAGAGATCAAAAGCCTGATTTTTCAGGGGTGATGAGCTACCCACTGCTCCCACTGACTTCCGCTGAAGTCATGGGTGCTTAGCAACTCTGACAGGTCAGACTGTTAGTGACTTGTCCAAGGTCTGTCTTTGGCTGAGCCAGGCATTGATTGCATGACCCTGGATTTGTTCTCCCACTGACTTTTCATCGGTGTAACTCCATTGCCTTCCCTGGAGTTGTTCCTAATTTACATCAATGTGAACAGGCTTCACAGCTCCTGGTTCCTTGTCTCTGTGGAGCTACCCACAAGACTATCCTTCCTCCCCTGCCTAGGCCCAATGGGTTGTGGCCTTAATTTGGGCCAGATCATCAACAGTATTAAAGCCATGCCACTAGTGGGCTGTGGTGAAGTTGGCTTCCTTACCCTGGCTTGCCAAGAGAAATAAAGAAGCCAGCCCTGTGCTGCTTGACCACCTCCTGCAGAATTCTGAGAGTCTCTTAACTCCTCTGTAGCAGGATCGAAGCTACAGCCTGCCTTGGCTGAAAGGCTACTGCTGATCATGATTGATGGGAGACCGATTCCAACGCTCAAACCTTCTCCCGTCCATGAGGAGTTGGTACAGCTGAGGCAGCGTCAGGATAATTGATGAAGTGTTACAGTTCAAGTCATTTATAAACCCTCTGTGCTCAGAACACCTGCATCTCTGGTGTGCTTATGGCCATGTCCCGTTCTCCTTGCTGTTGTGCATCATGTCCCTCTATCATTCCCTCCACCCCCACCTTTCAGTCTGTGGTTTAATGGGCTGAGCAGTTAAAGGCCCAGCAGGTGCAGGGAGGGGAGAGGAGGGGTGAGGGATATTGCAGAAAATTCCATTTGGTAGGTTTTCTCCCCAAAGATTTGGTGCAAATTCTCCTCTCTCTGCCTTGGTTTTTTAAAGAGCTTTTGCCCAAGGGCAGAGCTTGGCTGGAAAATTGTGGGAGGGAATGATTTAAAGGTGCTGGATGGGAGTTGTTCAGGCCAGTGATAGGGTTTAGAGCGACAGGATGTAATTAGAGAGATGGGCCAGAACCCAACTGCCCCCACTTTCCTCCCACCCCAAACTGAGCACTGCTGTATTCTGGGGAAAATCTGGATTTATCTGGATTTTACAGCTGAATGGGCCAAATCCATTAATCTGAATTTGGATCTGGGTTTTGCAGCTCAGGAGAACCTTTATATGGGATGTAAAGTGCTTTGAGATCTGTTGATGGAAAAAGCATTTTTCAAAAAAGCCACACACAGTTTTGCCCTGGAGAGAGGAAGGAAGGAAGGACCACACATCATGTGCTTATCATATCCGAGTTCAATCCTGCATCCATTTAAATCAATGGCCACACTCCCATTGACTTCCAGGGTGTGAGATCAGGCGCCTCCAGCACTTCTAGATGGCACTCAAGACAGGTGCAGTGTAACAGCCTAAGCAGCACAGAAGTGTGAAGCATTAATCTTAGCTGCTTTTTGCTGAGTGGGAGTTGAGGTTCACAGAGGTTCAATGACTTGGCAGGCACGGGCTAGCTGTGAAATCAAGAGGCCTGACTTCAGGGTGGATTTGATTTAAATCACTAATCAGGAAGACTTGATTTAGTCATGGATTTCTACATAAAAGTGCATTCTTATTGGTTGTTATAACCTTAATCCATATTCTTCACAATTCAGAGATAGATGTAGGTTTCATTTTTAGAAGGTACACGCTATACATTTTTAAAGTGATTTATTCTGAAAACTTTTCATATTAGTTTTACAGCTATATCAGAAAATGAATGGTGGTTTGGTTATTTCATTTACCAAAGGTAATTGAAGCAGATATTTATGAAGTCATTGGGAGGTGAACTATCTCCAATTCAACAGGTTCATTATTAATATTTGGAGGATTTTCTTGCCATACTGTATTAGGAGGGGAACATCACCAGACAGACATTTAAATTGTTTTATTTAACTAAAACAACAACATTATGTACTCTGGATTTGTTTTCTTCAACAGCAAAGATAATATTTTAATAAAACAAGCATTTGAATTTAGTTAAACATTCAAGTTTTTTTAAATCAGGTTTGTTTAGTTAAAAAACAAAACAAAAATTAAATTGACTATGTCAGCCAGGTCAACATGAGAAACTTAAAATATTAGCTTCTGCAGCTAACTTAGTCGTCTTCACCTTTATTTTCCTGTTTGTTCATAATCTGGACAAGAAAAACAAGTTTTCCTGCTTTTTCAGGTCCCAAACGATTTCTCAATTTGGAATGAATTAGTCCAAAGGAAGAAAATATTCTTTCTACACCGGCAGAAGAAGCTACTGCTGTTAAAAGTGAGATTATCACTTCAACAGTCTCTGAATCCAAGTGCTTAAGTGACTTCCACCAGTTTACTTGTGTGACTTTCTTTAAACCCTCATCAGCAAACATATTTCTTGAATGGTTCTTATTCCCAAACTGGGTCTCTTTTACAGCCTGCTGTCATTATAGGTTTTCCCTTCTAGTGAGAGAATGGTATGGTAGATCTCAAATCAATGAAGGCTGCACTCAGAAAGACCTCAAGACTTTTGGAATATGCTGCTCAAAGAGTTTCACTTTTGTTTCGACTGCCGGTCCCTCCCTTCTCACATTTATCTCCAGACTTCTTCTCCTTGTCCAGATCTATTCCGCCCTCAACAAGCTTCTATTCATTGAACTTTTTGAAACTTTGCACTTTTAGAGAGAGGTAAGGGATTGACTCTGTGTACTCAAATTTGCAGAGGAACAATAGGGTTGAGGTCTGTTATTTCTCACCTCTATATATTATTTATTTATTTAAAAACATTTTTGGTGTTAACAAGCATGTTATCTCTGGATACACAAATCCACAGTTTGAGAACTGCAAAACTAAGCCTCTTTGATGGTATCTTCTAGACTGAGCACTGAGTCCCATTGGGTAGATAGAAAGATTAACCTAAATAATCTATACAGAAGCCCCTGGAACCCCATAAGATCGGGTCCCTAATCCATGAACTATTGGAACTCATTTACAAAACTTTTCTTAAACATTACATGAATATATTGTCTCATACTATAGAATTAGAATTTATAATCCCTATTCCATGATGAGATATCTTTGAGCTATAATGTATCTTAATTAAAACTATCTTTAGATAGGTTTTTTCCTCAAAAAGCATTTTATCCAAAAAATCCAACTTAAATTAAAAAAATTAAATTAAAAAAATCTGAGAAATCATTGCTTTTTATCCACCCTGCCAGACTTCTACTCTCAGGTCTGAGTTTTTAGTGTTTCCTGTCAACGTGCAGAATGCAGCACGCCGGGCTGTGCACGGAACAGCTAGCTCCTAGTAACCACACACCTCTGGCCAGCTGCGCAGTGAATGAGGCAGGGCTTTACAGGAGCCTGGCCAGCGATGCTCATTTATTTAATTTGAAATTGTCTGTCGCTTGGCTTTGTTAATTTTAAATAACAATCCAATGTCGTCCTTTACCTACACTAGAAAAAATGAACACTACCTCCTTCCCCATGGCCTACACCTTTCCCTCCCCCCACCCCAGCCCTACCAACTCCTGGGAAATTCCCAAACTTTGAGACTAATCAAGGTTGCTAAGTAACAATATCACCTATCATATCGTTCACCAGAGGGGCAGCGTGATGCATGCTACAGCACTGTACTGGCACACAGGAGACCTGGGGTCTATTCCTGACTCTGCCACTGTCCGGTGTGATCTTGGGCAAGTAACTTCCCTGCCCTGTGCCTCCATTTCCCCTCCTGGCCTTTCTCTGTTGGGTCTGTTGCGATGGTAAGCTCTTTGGGGGCAGGGTCTGCCTTTCACTAGGTGTTTGTACAGCACCTAACACAATGAGACCCTAGCATTGATTGGGCCCTCTAGATACTACTGGAATACAAATAACCCAAGTGTTTGAAAGGAAATGAACAGTTAGGAGCATCATCAATCTGTCACCGTGCGAGGGGTGGTGGTGATGGTGGGGTCTTCTGAACTCTCTCAGGAGATCTTCTCCTGAGGATGATACCCCTCTTCTTCCCCACAAACCCATTGTGGCAGCCCTCCGGGAGCAGAGGCCTGCAGACAGCTCCCTCCGGTGCCATTCCTTCAATCAGCCTGAGGATGTCGCTAGTGAGTGACATAAGGCGCCCCTTTCTCCTCAATCCTGCGCCAGAGCGAGGGACCCAGAACTGTCCGTGCCTCCAAGCTACGGCGCCAAACATCACCAGCCTGTCCCCTGTTCTTCCAGGCTTTGCCAGCGCTTGAGTTTCCTGCTGCATCCAGCCCAGCTGTGCTTTTCAATGCGTCACATCAGATGTTGGTTGCTTCAGAGACGCAGCATGGAGGACTGAGTGGGAAGTGGAAATAAAGCGCCCTAGGGAAAAGACGATGAACTCGGGAACAAAATATGGGGCAAAGCCACGAGTCTCATGGCTGCTCTGGCAGCACAGGGTTTAGCAAGGCAAGGGAGATGCATAATGAGATGTGCAGGCAGAGGAATGGCTGATGGGAACTAAAAACCCAGTGGTAGGAGGGTGGCTCTGTTCTGAGAAGAACCTGATCATTCTGATGCGTAGTCGTACACCAGGGGTCTGAGAGACTGGGTTGTGCTAGGGAATAGACTTTCCAGAGCCTTAAAATGCAGAGGCTGCCATGGAAAGGGAAAATAATCAGCAGGATAAAACAGAGTGAGATGAATTTTTCCGAAGCACAGAAAAGGTTTGGGCTTTGCCAAGATTCAAGTTTTTCATTATTTTATTCCGTCCATTTCACCCCTGCCCACTAGTGGCATCCTGGAGTCGGGGCCCTGGCCAGAACGCCACTGGCTTGTGTACAGGAGAGGGAGCTCTGTGGTCTGAGTAGGAACAGGAGCTGAGAACTCCTGAGGATTCTGCTGGTGCTTCCTTTTGTGGGTACGTCTCCTTCTGGGTCTGGTGCTCCAGTTATGAAACGGAGAGAATGCTCTGAAAACAATTGGTGGTTACTGAGGATTTTAAGGCTGCTGCTGTGTCACACACAAAGGACATTCAGAATTTCTCTGACTGTAGGGATGGAACTCAGTTTTTCCTGCTCCATAAGCCAAGCCTAGCCCCCCTACTACTTGGGCTACCAAAGAATCTCTGTTTGCTTTCACTGGAATGGGGCCTATGAGATGCTGTTGTTCAGTTACGATTCTCTCCAGCAGAGGGCAGTGGTTTGCATAAACACTCAACTCATTATAATATTATTTCCATTTTAAAGATGGGGAAATTGAGGCACGGGGTGGTGGTTGCCCAGTGAGTCAGTGGCAGAGCAGATGTAGAACCCAGGAGGTGAGGCTCTCTCCTGATAGTTTTATTCTTGGGGGTGGGGTTTACCAGCGGGGAAGAGGCAGGAGAATGTATAAGAGATTTCTCTTTCACTCAGCTTTCCCAAGAAGCCTCTGAGTTGGGAGAGAGGGAGAAATTTGCCATGACCTTACTCCCTTTCCCTTAGGATCCCCCCCCCAGGAGAAGTGACTACCCACAGCTGCAGGGGCTCTGTTCTGTACAGCTGGATTGATTGGATTTTCATAAGAAAAGAGCATCCCGCCCCCCCCCTTGAATATATTCAAGTTCACCCCTGACAAAGCGGTTGCTGCTATTGCCAGTTGTAATTAAGAACAAAATGCTCCCCGAGTAAAAAGAGAGAGAAATCCCAGGTGTCCCTAATTCTCTGGATTTCTGATAGGTATGTATAAAGTTGGCTCCTTAATTTCCAGGCAGTGGTACAACTGGAATCCCCTCTGTTTCATGGACTCCTACTGCTCCGCTCACTCTCTCACAGCCATTGAACGGGAAGATCGACGAGCAGACAGTGCTCTGCACACACATCCTGACGTGCAGGCACACCTCCCCACCCCACCCCACCCAGAGAGTGAGAGTGGAAGGGCCTCAAGATGCAGAGCTCAGATCTGGATCAAAACTTCCCCATAGTTTGAAGGATGTGGTGTTTTGGGCCCATCTGTAATACATGTGCACACAAACATACGTTTGTATATGCACGCACACACAATTGGTGCCATTGCCTGAAAACAGGCAGGTGTAACTGACACACAAAAGGGTGTGCTGAGACCCAGCATTGGGCTGTACCCATGTTTAGAGCTGTGTGTATTACTGATTTTTCGGTTTGTTTCAGTTCCAGTGTTGTTTTTTTGTTTTGTTTTAATCATTTGGGGCTGAACGAACCCCGTCATTTGACCCGAATCGAAATGGTTTGGTTTGGTTTCCAGCTTTTTAAAAACATTCTAATTTTTTTAAAAATAAGATTGAAGGAAATTTCAAAATGAAAAGTTGTTTCCAGTAAAAAAAAATATATATTTTATTTAGAAAATGTTGAAATGAAACATTTTGATTTCTCTGGAATTTAGTTTTTTTTCTGACCAAAACAATTTGGCAAAATGGACATGAATTTCTGAAATGTTTCAGTTGACCCAACTCTGCATATTTTGCTGAAAAAAATTTTGACTGAAAATTGTTGCTCAGCTCTCCTCAGGACAGGGCAGACAAAGCCCTCCCCAAACCCCATAAAAATCATTGTGCAAAGCATGTCTGCTCTGGCTGGGATGTGACCCTGCTAGTGAGCTGAAAATGCATGGAAGCTATCCAGAACTCCCTTGCATTCCAGTAGAGGCAGCTTCTTTCTCCCCAGATTCAGTCACTCTAAGTAGGTGCCATACTAGTGCAAATGCCTGTGCTCTTTTGAGCCTTCCTCACATGGCCAGTGAAGCCATCAAAGTGATTCCCACCCGCTGTGATTTGTGAATGAAAGGGAGACCCTGTCTGGCCACCGGCAGCTCCAGTGCAAAACTATTGTGGCTGAGCAAGAGGGACCTGTGTACGTGGGTGTTGCCTCCGGTCTGTGTCTCTCTTTTCTGAGATGTCAGGAAGCAGAGCAGGAGAGATGTGATGGATTTAGATTAAAGGGGAAAAAATGTCTGTTGGGGGCCAGAGGAGCAGCTCCCTGCTATAGGGAAGGCGATGTGATGCTGGAGCCTCCCTAACCACAGAGGAACTGTCCTCTTTTGTTTAAAGGACAGTTAGTGCTACAAAAGGTTATGGCCTTGTGGGCATCAGAGACTTTTCCAGTGATCCATGGGACAGGCAGCTGTCCCTGCCATGCCCTGCCAAGGACCCAGTTTCCTGGGTCTGTTCACTCGTTGACCTGCTTGCTGAGATTTCCAGGGAAGGTTGGCATAGTGCACTGGGCAGTGGGATTAGAGCCCAAACTCATCAAGGTGGGAATGACTGATGGTCACACACCAGCCCAGATCTGAACCAGTGACCTACAATTCTCCAGCTCATTCTCAGTCCTGGGTGCCATTGGGTCCCTGAAACCAACCCCCTCTCTTAGACAGGCAATGGAAGCTTTTTCCAAGGTGACTCCGAGGCTGTGGATATGCAGAGACAGGGAAAGTTCCTGTAATGTGACAGCGAGAGTTTTCACATACACATGCAAGGCTCGGTGGTCTGCACTGTTGCAACATGACGAGGTTGCACGGTGGAAGAACTCATGGGATGGCTGCAGAGCCGTTTGCCTCTAGGCTGGCAGCTTGAATCCAAATACCTTTGTGGCTCTGGGCCTTAGCCTCTCTGTCAGTTCTCCATCTGTACAATGGGGATAATAGCACTGTCCTGCCTCGCAGGGGTGCTGGAAGATTAAATACACTCAAGGTTGTGAGGTGCTCAGATACTGCAGGGATGGGCGCCATAGAACTGCCTGTCCCTATTTCTTTGCCTCCTTGAGTGATTCCCCTGCGAGGAGCCTGTCTCTCAGGAAATGATTGCTGTCAGTTGCTGGTTCTGTCAGTTCCCATGAAGAAGAGCCAAGAATTTCTCTCCCTTGCTTGGGAAGATTCCGAATCCGCACTTGTCTACAGGCGAGATTTACCTCCTTCTGTTGTGGGCTTATCGCCCGAAACTCGGCAGTGCATGATAAAACTATGAGCAAAACAGATTAAAGAATGAAAGGATTAAAATCTAAAGGGCTCATGCGCCCTGTGCTCTGGAGAGTCTGTTCAGACTGAAGCCTCTCAGAGAGGCTGCCTGTGTATTTCTATATTAGAACTGACAAGGAGAGTGTCTCTATTACTCAGGCTGAGCTGTTGTATTCCTGGACGGGAGGGGCACCTGCCTGAATCCCCCATCTCATGCAATTCCTTGTCCCAGGAAAGCCAGAGCAAAACATCAGGCCAGCGGGGCAAGGTGTCAGGATGTGTCTGGGGTGCAGTGAAAGGGCCATTTCACATGAGAGGAGCCCATGCAAGCAGGTGAGTCCTTTGGAACCTCATAAAAATGGGGCTCTTGATGCAGGGCTAAGCACAGCAGTGTGTTTTGCATGGGATGGCCGCATGGATAAGGTACTAGGCTGGGACTTGGGGCTTCAGTTTCTGACTCTGCTGCAGACAGTGTGTGTGACCTTGGGCAAGTGACTTCATCTCTGTGTGCCTCAGTTCCCCATCCGTCAAATGGGGATCATAATGCTCCCTTTGTCTGTCTGCTCTGGTCAGATTGTAAGCTCTTTGGGGCATGGACTGTCTCGATGTGTCTGTACAGCGCCTAGCACAATGGGACCTCAGTGCTATTGTAACACAAATAAAACAAGTACAATAATAATACCTTTCAAGGACTCCTGGCCGCATCAGCTCGGGCAGCATGGAGCTGAGCTCAACAGGCTCAGGATGGACCCCGGGTTCTAGGACCCTGCAAGGTGGGAGGGTCCCAGACCTTGGTCTGCAGCCCAAGCCCGAAGGTCTACACTGCAATTAAACAGCCCCTTAGCCCAAGTCCCACAAGCCTGAGGCAGCTGGCCTGGGCCATCCATGGGTTTTTAATTGCAGTGTAGACATACCCTTAGTAAGCTTCCCAGTTGCTTCTAGGTGCAACCAGGTGTGTGGCTTTAATCTCTAAAGCCCTATGTGATTTGGGAGCTTTCCCCTAAGGGTTTGATCTTGGTTCCGCTGAAGTTAATGGTTGCACTCCCATTGCCTTAGTGGGTATCGGATTGAGCCCTGAATGCTTCCTCTAACTCTGTGCACCTTTGTGTTGGCTGAAATCAGCTCCTTTTGACACTCCTGAGAACTAAATGTTGTTTGTGACGGAGATTTCCTCTAGAGTGGGACCAACTTTCCCTGTCAGTTCCCCCAGCTTCTTGGCCTTCAGCCCATGGTGCAAAGCATAGCTCTTCAGCCTAGTATTTGGTTGACTGTGGGCTGAGGGTCTGGAGGATATTCCCATCTTGTGGGATATTATGTAACATTCTCTCAGAGGCCATGGGAATGGGTATATGATGAACTACAGTAGGGCCAGGAGTCCAAGGCCCTGGGTGCCAGGTGCTGGATGAACACAGGACAGAAAGACAGTCCCCGTCCTCAAGAGCTGACAATAGATAACTACATTCAAAATACAAGAATGAGTGAGTAGGACTGGGAACCTCCTCCTAGAGATCAGAGGACCCAGGTTAAGAATGTGGATAGATCAGAGGACCAGGTTAAGAATGTGGATAGATCAGAGGACCCAGGTTAAGAATGTGGATAGATCAGAGGACCCAGGTTAAGAATGTGGGTTATATTCATGGTTCTGCCACTAACTTTCTTGGTGACCTTAGACAAGTTGCTTAGTTTCTCGGTGCTTAAGTTTCTCTAGCTGTGAAACATGAAGAATGATAATTAGAGCGGAGTATTTCATAATTAGTAGAGAGGAAGGATGGTCAGTGTATTAGCCTTGGATTTAGGATACCTGGGTTCAAGTCTCACTTGTATTACAAGCTTCCTGTGTGACCTTGGGCAATCACAAAGGCCATGTCTACACTAGGAGGGCTTTGGCGGTGGAGCTAGACCAGTATCCCCTACTGGCAAAGTGCTCCTAGTGTGGATGCAGCTTATACTGACAAAACTTTTGGCCGTATAGCTTATTGCAGCTGGCAAATGCGCAGCTTGACTGGTTTAGCTGTGTCTATACTAGGGGCTTCTGCCGACTTGGCTGTGTTGGTCAGAGATCACACTTCTTCATGCCCCTCACGGACATAGCGATGCTGGCTGAAGTCTAATGTAGGCATGGCCTTAGCCTCTCTGGGCCTCATTTCCTCATCTGCAAAATGGGATTAAAAGAACTGCCCTGTCTCACTGGGGTGTTGTGAGGACAAATACATTTAAGATTGTGAGGTGTACCTTACATAGATAGCTTCTTTTTTTTTCTCTTGCAGAATATCTATGAGCAGATCTTGATTTCCTCCAATTTGTCATTTGACGAACTCTTTTGCAGATGTTTTAAACTCTGTGGATTGATCACGAGTGGTTCTGGTTACTGATTATACATGGCAGCCTTTTTGTTGTGTTACTCTGCATAATGACTAGCATTTGTACTAAGCTCAGCCTTTTGCCTCCGTGTGAGGGTCAGCACTGGCCATCTGCACAGACTTTCTTGGTGGCATGTAGGGAACCATGCACTGTCCGTGGAAAAGCCTTCTCTTATGGAGTGGTCCACAGAGCTGGAATGTTGGGATGATTTCTGCTGGCAGAGAGTCAGATTTGGATGGGGCCCCAAAAGTCTTGGAGACTTTCCTTCATCAGAGTTTGACACCATTAGAAATTTCAGAGACGGACACTGGCAATATTTCACCCTCTCCTTTGTGGTGATAATGTTAGCCTTAAATTTGCGTTCAGTGAAATCTGCCTTTGCTCAGTTCTAAGGGTTGTGCATTTCTGGAGACGTATTATCTGGTTCCATCCATTAGATTCCCTCCATCTTACTCTGCTCCTATCTTAACGAGGGATTAATGCGTTGTCTGCCTGGTTTCCAAGTCATAATGGGAGAGTGGAAAATGATGTATTTCATGGGGTAGCAAAACTCGGCGTTAATCTTAGGGAGGCTGTTACTAAAATGATGCCGCAAAGAGAATCTCTTTATGCTTCAGAAGTCCATAATGGCTGAGGGGCTGATGAGATGTAACAATGGGAAGAAGAGAAGGGTTTATCAATAATACTCGGAGTAGCTCAGTAACTCATAAACCTTTTACTAACTTTACAAACATGAGGGATCAAATCCTAAGAGAGGTGTTTTTTTTTTTTTGGTCCTGGGAATGTCCCTATAAATCATTTCCTCTCAAAATTGGGGAAATATAGTGTAGGTTCTCTCTCTGCAGCATGGGAAACTGTTGAACATTTTGTCTTGGAGTGTCCAGATCCCCTTCAACAGAAGCGTTGGGAAGGCAGAGCATATTAAATGGAAGAATTTACTGTAAAATCATTACCCGAGCGCAGGAGTGGGATAAAGAAGGTAAACAAAATTCCACTCTAGTTTATATGGAACCTGTGTAATTTTAGCTTACAATAAATATCCTTATTTGCACCCCTCACTTCCTGCAGATGGCCCAATAAAATGCCATAGGGAAACTAAATATGCCAGTCTACTTGTGGAGGGTGGGCTAGGGGGAGGAATGGGGCTCATGGGAAAAGCAGCAGCACATTTCTCTTCTTATAGCTGCATTTCCTTCCTCCGGTCTTTCTGATGGTAAAGGACCTGATCCAAATTCCACTGAAATGAGCAGAAAGGCTCCCACGGATTACAACTGCCTTTGGATCGGGCTCAAAGTGAGAGGAGACGACATAGACCAGGTTGCGGATCAGCTGAGAGGAAAGGGGAGCATCATGCTGAGGGTTTAGATGAGCAAGGCCATTGGGGAAAGGAGGGAGTTTGTGGATTTCCAGGCTTAGGAGTAGGTTTTTTTCTTTTTTCCCCCCAAGTAGCTGCATTTCTTCCCCTACCAGGACTCTCATCCTCCTTGATCTCTCCGAGCTTTGCCCGTGATTCCAAGAGTGCATCGGCCTCAGTGCCAGCTTATTAGCAGTGTGCAGGGGCAAAAGGTAACCAATCAGATCGCAGTCCGGCGGGGCAATGAATGCTTCCCGCAAAGGCAGCAGGAGAGAAATGTGCCGGGCGCTTCACAGGCCTCATTTCCAGAGGTGCGGAGCACCTGCATTCTCATTGACTTGGGCTGGAGTTGGGGAGAGAAACACTGGTATAGACCATCGTGGAGTAGACAGCTTCCAGCTGAGGGTGCCTGTGCCTTTAAACAAATAAACGGTCTGTCTCCGTTCAGATGTAGAGTAGACACTGCACTGACCCTGGAGGAGAATGGAAAGGTACCCGGAGCAGTATGGGAAAGCTTCCTGGTCTCCCTAGAATTTACCTTTTGATCCAAGATGCTCTGCTTCAAACCTCAGTGTGATATGAAGCTACGGAAGCAGTCAGAGACTGGAGATAAAAAGCTGCTTTATTCTTATTGGACATCTTTCTCCTGGCAGATGGAAGGTGCGCTGACAGCATGGGAAACCAAATCGCTTGGTGTGCCTACAGAACAAGGGCAGTCGCAATGAAAACTTGCCTGCCACTGTGTTCCATCCTAACATGGAAGGACTTTTCTCTAGAGCCAGGAGCTCACTCCCCAGCAGCGCTTGTACAGACACTGCCAACAAAAGGTTAGCAGGTGCCAAATATACTAGGAACAGGTCTGAGAGCCATGTAATGTCTCTCATGGCAGAGAAGAGCCAGGACCTGTCTGTGATCAGTATAAGGGGGTTTCTTTATTTTGCGGCTGGACACAGACTGACCCTGTGGTTTTTCTCTGGCTTTCTAGCCCCTTGACTGACTTTCAGCCTATGCTGCCTTCCTGAGGTGGACCTGAGCAGCCATGGCACAGACTGCTGACAGCACGACAACCCTCAGATCTTTTAACATAGGCCACTGAACAGCTATCAAATGCTAACACATGTTAGTTACTAATGACCTGAGAGTAATTGCAGCCAGTGACCTCCTGCAGACTGGCTCTTTATCCCATTACCAACCCCCAGGCCCTCTGTGTCCATCTCAATATCTTCTTGCAAAGTAGCTCTGAGCATGCCCAGTAACGAGAGAGGTCAGTTATACCACTAGGGGGAACCGAGCTCACAACATTGGGATATATTTCTCTGGGCAGACATGACTGTTGTGTTGTCTGGACCTAGCTGTTCGCCTCAGAGGGTGGGTGTGGAGACGGGGTGGCTGGTAACATGCAGGGGCAGGAATTTAATTCAGGGAGAATGGGATAAATTATACCCATGGGGGCAGGTGTTAAAGACGGGGTGAAATGAGGGATGCAGGAGATGTAACAGGGACTACAGGAGGTATGAGCAGTGCTTAAAATGGTCTGAAAAAAAGTGTGTGTGTGTGGAGGGGTCTATCATAATCTGGGAGAAGTAGCTTTGGTAGGACAGTGCTTAAAGTGGGCCCCTCAATGACCTAGCTTGATGTGACCCCCTGTAACTTCCCCACATTAAGCACTGGGCATGGGGTGTTTGTTGTTATGGGTGCAGGCAGGGGTGTGGAA
>NW_020665065.1:11748215-11790569 GCF_002925995.2 Terrapene triunguis
ACAGTTGTAACTAAGCAACCCAGCTCAACTAGCAAGCAGTACAGAGAATGAAATTAATGAAGAAAAATTTTGCTGAGTAATTTCAGATCATGCATTGGTTAGAAAAAATCTCACTCTGCACGCAGATATTTTGCAAAGAGAAGGAGGCAAAACTTGTTGAGTAAATTTATTTGTTGTGAACGACATGGATTATAACCTCGTGGGGCCAGGGACCTCCTTTTCCTTGTGTTTGTGCAGCACCTAGCACAGTGGGACCCCAACCTCAGTTGAAGCCTCTAGTGGCTACCACAACGCAAATAAATAACGAGTCGCACTTAATAGTAAGGGTGCACTTATAAAAAGCTCAGGAAAGGCTAACAACTGAACATGAGCTATGCTAACAATGAGTTACAGACCAGAACAGTACGTGTCATGGATGATTATACACCACAGTAGAAGGTATTAAGATAGTTACAAGCCAGCTGTTGACCTGATTATTAACAGTTTATTAAAGCTTCTATTAATCATTTATTAGCCATTTTACGAACTATTGATCAATGTATCTTAGTATAAAGCATGACTATAATAGTGAGAACTCTTAACTCAGTTCTAATACAAATGCACACTTTAAAATGGTGGCGCTTTTTTTTTTTTTGTGGCGAGAAAGGCTGGAAGGGACCATTAGATCAGCTAGTCCATTAAACCCCTCTATTAAACCCAGAGACTTTAGTAAGGCTATGTCTACACTACAGCTTATGTCGGCAGAGCTTATGTCACTCAGAGGTGTGATATCATTAAGTTATACCGACATAAGTGCTCACTCCCATCAGCATAGAGCGTCTTCACCAGACGTGCTGCAGCGGTGAGGCTGCAGCATTGTATGTGTAGACATGCCCTTAGACTAAAGCATTTCAGACCTCAGGACTAAACTGTGAGCCACAGGCCAGGGACAGGAGAGACCAAGGTGCCGCCAAAGACTGAGGCCCCTGCAATGGCAGGGAATTGATTAGGTAAGACATGCCCACATGATCTCAGCAGGCAAATCATGCCCCGTGCTCCAGAAGAAGGCGAAAACCTCTAAGGTCCTCACCAATCTGCCCTGGGGGGAAATTCCTTCCTGACCACAAATGGGCTGATCGCTATGACCCTGAGCATGTGAGCAAGACACACCACCAGCCAGGCAATGAGAAAGAGGATTCAGGCACAAGTCACTGGTCCGTCCCATCTGCTGTCCCATATCCCAGCTGTGGCCAGTCTCTGATGCTTCAGACGGAGGTGGAAAAAAAGCCCCAGAATACATCTAGCCAATTGTGCACCAGGGAAAAAAATTCCTTCCTGTCCCCTGCAGTTGACTGCCTGAAGCATGAGATTTGATTATAGTTATTATCTTAATGCAGAGCTGCAAGTGATAGGGGCGCATGGAGGGCAATGCACACCAGGCTTTTGATGAGCTCAGTGTTACAGCATTGAACCAAAACGCAAAGTACTGATGGATTCTGCATTCGGCCAGTCTCAGCTGCCCGACATAAGGATGGAATGTTCCAAGCCAGTTAAATGACATTGACCCCACCAGCTATAAGTAAAGGAATGAACTTTATGGGCCAGATTCATGGCCACACATGGAGTTACACTAGGGATGGATTTGGCCTCCTCTGATCAATCTGAGTTCCAGGTGCTATAACTCCCCATGAGGAAGGGTTGTCATCTCTAAACGCCCTCACTTCTCTCGGAAGCGGGGTCTCTCCTAAGCCTGTCAGCCAGCGACAGCAGCGGCATGTAGTGGCTGCAGTATCATTTGTTAATTTCTTGATAGCACAATATAATGACTAGTTGCGTTCCCGTATCACTGACACGGAGCATTACTGATTATGATGATTAATGGGTTTAATTTACTTAGAAAGAATAATGTGCAATAATTCTGTTGTCAAAGCTGAAAATCTGGAGTTCCAGTTGGTATCCTGTCAGCGCTGTTGTTACCAGCCCTTTTGTGTTGAAGAAAAGTCGCTCAGACATTATTTCCTAAACGAGTTAGAATACGGGCAGCCGTAGGAATTTTTCCATCCATTAGCAAAGCTGCTTCACTGCTGGAGGGGCAGCTACATCTCCTGGGAGCAATTGGGCTTCGCTTCCTCCATTGAAACTGTTGGATTTTTTTCCTCTTAATAATATTTTCTTTAATGGTATTTTCATAAAGGTGTCATTTTAAAACAATACGAACTATATGTCCTTTTGCAGATGAGAGACATCGTGAGCTCTGCTCTTATTCTCTTTCCAGAGAAGAGGAAGCACTCAGTTATCATGACTATAAAGGGGATTCTTGACTGAGACTGCGTGCACAGATGGGCCCTGTGGTTCCCTGGTTCCCAGAGTTCTTAACACAGCTACTGCTGCACAGTTTCATCACCCAGGGCCTCGCTGTGACTTGGCCTGGCATAAGCAGTCATGGGAGGGCCTGCTGACTCACTGCACAGTAGTTCACAGCTACGCCTGTCAGCATGTTGCATGAGAATTTATTACTCTTGTTTGTAATCAGATTGGCACCCCGGTTGTGCTACGCGCTGGTGAGACACAATCCCTGTGCTGATCTGCTTGTGCTCCATCCCCTCAGGCCAGCCTGGCTTTCCCAGAGACTCCCCACTTGCCTCTCTCTCGTCGGCTGTACCTTTTCTGCCTCAGACACTTATGCGTCCCGGCTCAGATTGATCACCTCTGAGATGTGCTTTGTAAGGCATAGTAGAAAAGGTCAGATGTGACACACTCTTGATTGTGGTTCAGGGTCCTTTGTAACTTTAGTCCTTGATTTAATGATATTTTTCCAGGGAATAAGAAAAGCTGCCCAGCCAGTGACTTACGTTACATCTCCATATCGCAGGCCTGGTCTATGCATCAGTTAGGTTGATACGGCTATGGTGCTTAAGGGTGTGAATTCACACCCGTGAGAGTTTTAGCTATGCCACCCTAGCCCCAGTTGTAGATGTGGTTAGGTCGATGGAAGAATTCTTCCTAGCTCTACTACCTGTCGAGGAGGAGGATTAATTGCAGCGACAGGAGAGAGCCTGCTGTCGCCGTAGGAAGCATCTACACTACGGTGCTACAATGGCATAGGTGCAGTACCATGTAGTGCCTTTAGTGTAGACATGGCCTTCGGTGCCTTTCCCCTAGATGTGAAATACTCCACAGATCTTCCCAGCTGATGTTCTGAGGTCTAGCCACTCTGGGCTTACCATAAGTATAATACAAGGTAATCAAACCCCAAGCAGCTAGCATGATCCAACTGTGTCACCCAATCTACACAATCTTATTCTGTGTATTCCTTCCTCTAGCTCCTTTTCCTGTTGTTCTCTCTCCAGCATCCTGTCTTGTAAATGAATTACTCTTTGAGGGGAAGGGACTGGGTCTGTGCTTGCTAAATAAAACAGCACGGACCCCTTTGGCATCTGTAATGCTGCAGAAATATTAATGATTTAATTAGTCTGTGGGTCAGTGAATATCACCCCTCATTTACGGAAGGGGAAACTGAGGCACGGGGAAACTTGCATAAGGTCACCAGCAGAGCCAGAAATAGAACTTAGGTCTCCATCTTAATCGCTGAACCACACTGCCTCCTTAATCTAAGCCCGCGGTGCCAGACAGCACAGTTGTGCTGTCCTCTTTCACCAGTTAAGTCACTAACTACAGTAGTAATCCCTAGACATTGCTGGGCTGCTGCTTCTTATGGAAAGAACCACTCCTCAGCTACTCTAGACACACGGAATCTGAGAGTTTTAGACTATTTAGGCAGGAACTGTGAGGAAGATTATGATTTTAGGGCCAGATCCAACTCCCATTGAAGCCAATGGAAAGTTGTATTAGGCCGCTACTATGCTGCCAGACCCTGGTTGGGTGAGGTGCTAAATACATTTAAATTGGGTATGTTACTCTTCCCTGCCTGTCTTAGCAGACTTAGAAGCCTTGCAGGCTCTACAGAGGCAGCAGCTACAAAGTGGCTGCAGGTCTGCAGAGGGGCAAGTGGGATCTAATCTAATCTGCAATGCACCTGGGGGGTCTGGGCCTTCTAGAAATGAAGGCTATTGCTCCTGCTAGGACTGATTAATAACTGTACTCCAGGCAGTCCTGACATTGCTCTAACCAAGTTGTTCACCACCTGTCTCTACTGCGCTGCTGCAGTGCTCTAAAAAGCGCTCTTGGCCTCTGTAGAGCAGCCTTTGTACCCTGCGCCCCAGAGAGGCAGGAGCGTGGGAGTCTGGCTGTGCCAGGCTATGCCGCTGCCCTGCACCAACCTGCCTCATGTACCAAATGAGATGCAGATCCGGCTCAGAGCTTGTTTAAATCTTCAGCTGGCTCTGAAGCGGCTTGCTCTCGCCAGGAAACAGGACGCTAAAACCCACAGCCCCTTCAGCCCCTTGCTCCAAGGAACTGTCTGTTTGCAGCAGTCCATCCAGACAGAGCACTGTCTTCTAGGAGCATGTGCACGCCTTCACCCTCCTCTCTAGCTTCTCTCCCTGCTTTTGAAAGACCTTATGATTCTTACCCACACAGCAAGAGAGACAGGGTCTAAGCCTCTCACCCCATTGTTTTATTGGACAGTTTAACCCATCACAGCTCCTCTCCCCCCCCCCAGTCCAATTCTAACCATTCTGGGGCCCCTGGCAAGGCCATTCAATTGGGACCCCATCTTCAAGGCCCAAGATTCAGTGAATTGTTTCCTTCCCCTCCTTCCAACAGCTCTGATGGGGGAGGAACAGGCAGATAGGCAATGTGCCCAGAACTAACATGCATGGATTTTTCCCCAGGGGACTAAAGTTACCTGTGCCAAGCCCAACCAGCACAAGCAGCAGGTGGCACTAGGACATGAGTGGCAAGCAGCCTTTCTCTGGTGGAGTGGGACCCTGCTGTCTGCAGGTTTGG
The DNA here is from genome assembly GCF_002925995.2 of Terrapene triunguis. Classification (NCBI taxonomy): domain Eukaryota; kingdom Metazoa; phylum Chordata; order Testudines; family Emydidae; genus Terrapene; species Terrapene triunguis. The sequence continues at coordinate 11,753,103 of NW_020665065.1, forward strand.
GAGCTGTGGCTGCACTGGCCCTGGGTCCTTTAACACTAGGGATGGCTGGTGTAAGCAGGCGCAGGTCCGTCTGAAGTTAATGGCCTCAGGATAAAGTTTCATCTGCACAGCCTCCTAGCTAATGCTAGCCAAACCCCTTCCTGCGCTTCCTTCCGCAACACACATCTGGAGATGCAGCTGTTTTGGGAAGCTTTCCAGCTCTAAAAGTTGACCCCCTGCTTGTGCAAGAACATCCTCCACTCCCATTGACTCCTCAGGGAGATGCAGGTAGTCAGCACCCGGTGGGATGTGCACCCTTAGACAACAAGTTCTTTTGGGCAGGGACCCTGGCGTTTGTTCAGCCAATGTTACCCATTGCACAGTGTTCTATGCATACCTATGGTGCTTTTCTATAACTCCGCACAATGTTTTCTATTACCGCTTCCCTGCTTTCACACCCTTATAACGTCCTGAAAATGTCACCTTTGGGGTGGAAATATTCCAGGCTTGGTCTCTGAATGAAGATGAATTGCTGTGGACAGTTTGAGTAAAATGCCTGCAGCTGTGTTTGAGCTATGGGAGCACGAACAAAATACACTTTCCTGTTGTAAACTATAGAGAGATTTTAACTACTGTCTTTGAACGGAGCCACAGCAAAAGCAACCAAAGTTTGAAACTTAGCATGGATGCAGTCCACAGGAATTCGTTTAAAGGTGGGCTCTGCGGGACGGATCCCGCTCCCTTTGAAGTCAGCCGAAAGGGTCTCACTGACGTCAATGAAAGATGTATCATGAGTGGGCAGCTAGTGAACAAAGCGCTCATGTGAGGCAGGCTGAGCTAGTGGCAAGAGCACATCCGTGGAAATTAGGAGACCTGGGTTCTGGTCTCAGGTCAGTCTGTGACCTTGGGTAAGTCATTTAACCTCTGTTTCCCATTTGTAAAACAGGGATAATAATCCTTCCTTTCTCCCACTCTTTGTCTATCTGGTCTGTTTTAGACTGTCAGCTCTTTAAGGCAGGGATTGTCTCTTATTATGGGTTTGAACAGTGCCAGGCACGATAGGGTCCTGATCTCCGTTGAGGTCTCTAGGCGCTACTGTAATATTAAAAAACCCCTGTTTGAATACATGTGTTGAAATCGCAACCTGATGGTGAATATTTCCTGGGCAGAAAAAGAGGCTGCATTCGAAGCATACGTGATTTAGCAGGAATCAGTGACTCTGCGCTAATGCTGAGGATCCCTGACTCCCTCCCGACCCCCACCCCGTGGGTGCAACTAAATCCCTGGCATCCACATCCTCTTGCTTCATTGAAACAGGTAATAGAGGATGCTCTTTTCGCAGGCTTGCCGGAAGATTTTTAATGACCTGTGTACTTTTATTATAGAATGGCTCAATGTTTGCGCCATCAGGCTCTTGGCCTCTTGGCAGGGAACAGACAAACTAACTGGCCTCCATCCACTTGACTAATCACAGCGACTTTGTTTACTTTTTGCAGTTTACCTGATCGATAGTGGCATTGGCTCTGCAGCTTGGGCTCTGTGCCTGGCTCCCTGACCCTGACCCTCTGCCATGTTGGCTTGTGTCTGGATGGAGGGCGCGGCGGAAAGAATTTGCAATGGGGGCAGATGAGTGCTGCTGGCAGCATCTTAGAGAGAGTCTTGAAAACCAAAGGCCAGATTTATCCCAGTGACATTCTCTGCTCCCTTGCCCCTCATGTTGTCACTGATGCCAGTGCAGATTGGGTGAGGGATGCTACCAATCAGAATGGAAGCATTTGACATCCACTTGGCACTGGTGGACGTGATGAGACAAGGTGCAGAGCAGGGGAGAATCAGGCCTGACAAAGTGCAGGAGCATTGCCCCTGCCTCTCAAATACTTGATTTAGAGAATGCAGAGTAATTATATTTTCATAGATTTTAATGCCAGGAGGGCGTATCGGATCATCTAGTCTGACCTCCTGTGTCTCACAGCCCATCACATTCCACCCAGATACCCCTCTATTAAGCCCAAAGGTTTTAGTCAGACTAAAGCATTTCAGTGCTCGGGAGGTGAAGCTGTGTGCCACAGTGAGAGAACAGGAAAGACCAAGATGCCACCAGTACCAAGGCCCTTGCAATGGCAGGGAATTGATTTGGTGAGCTATGCCCAGATGATATCAGCAGGTGAATCCACCCCATGCTGCAGAGGAAGGTGAAAAACCCCAAGGCTCCGGCCAGTCTGCCCTGTGGGAAAATTCTTTCCTGACTCCAAATCTGGTGATCAGCATGACCCTGAGCATGTGGGCAAAACCTACCAGCCGGGCATCTAGAAAGCGGATTCTCTATACCCCTTCAGGGCCCTGGTCCACGCTGTCCTTGTCCTGTCTCCAGCTGTGGTCTATCTCTGACACTTTAGAGGAAGGTGGAAAAAAGCCTGAATACATCTGACCAGCTGTACTTTGGAGGCAACAGATCGTTTCCGACCCCTGCAGGCAACCAGCTGAAGCCCTGCGATTTTAGTATAGTCATGGTCTTAATGCAGAGCTGCAAGCGTTCTGAGCATGTTGAGGGCAATGCAGGCAATTCTGTTCTGCCCATGGCTGATGAAGGAAGGGAATGAACTGGGGGACTCATGGAGTCTGTGAATCTAAGGCCAGAAGGGACATCCACGACCAGGCAGCCTGGCCCTCTGCACACACAGGTCATAGAACGTCTCCCACAAGATGGATTGCAGCATGTCTTTTAGAAAGAAATCTAATCTCATTGTAAAGACTCCGGGGGGGGGGGGGGGAGTCCACCTCCTCCCCTGGTGAGCTGTGCCAATGTTTAATTACCCTGGCAACTAGGAATTTGCATCTTATTTCAAGGCTGAATTTATCTAACTTCAGCTTCCAGCCTTTGGCTCTTGCTGGGCCTTTGTCAGCAAGGTTGACGAGCACCCTGCTCTCAGCTATCTTTTCTATTCACAGTCACCAAGTCGCCTCGCCGCTGGGGAAAGGTGTCAGAGAGCCGCCTCGAGAGAATAAAGTCCTCTATTTTCCCCAGTGGCAGGTGCAGCCTGGGCAGCAGAAGCAATGAGACACCATCCCCATGTCTGACAGAGATGAAATCTTGGGGCACGTCCGCACTGCAATAAAAGACCCGGGGCATAGCCACAGCTGGCCCAGGTCAGCTGACTTGGGCTTGTGGTGCTCAGGTGATGGGACGCTAAAATTGCAGTGTTGATGTTTGGGCTCAGGCTGGAGCCCAGGCTCTGAGACCCTGTGAGTGGAGGGCGGTCTCGGAATGTGGGCTCCAACCCAAGCCTCAATGTCTACACTGCAGTTGTATAGCCCTGTGAGCCTGAGGCCGGCGCAGTGGCTCCCTGAGAGGGAGGGAGGCTGGGGAGGCTGGTGCAGTGGCTCCCTGAGGGGGAGGGAGGCTGGGGCGGCTGATGCAGTGGGCTCTCTGAGGCGGAGGGAGGCTGTTGCAGTGGCTCTGTGAGAAGGGGGGAGGGCAGTGTTGTGACCCCCTGGTATCAAGGTGCGGTAGAGGCTGGGGAGGTGACTCCTTGAGGGTGAGTTAGGTGGATATTTATGTGGGAATCAACAGGAGTAGTGCAGTGTGGGGTGGAGAATAAAGCCACCCACCCTGATCCCCTCCCTCCATTACCCAACCCACGGCCCGTGGACGCTGGATGCCTCGAGCGGAGCGTGGCCTGTTTGTGCTGACATGCTGTTGATCTGAAAACTGCTGTGTCTTGGAAAGTCAGAGCAAAGGTTGGTAATTGAATCCAGCAGGCGCGGGAGCCTGCCTTGGGGGCTGATTGGTATTCCGTTCTGGTGCAAAGTGCTTAAGAAAAAACTTATTAATTTCCCCTTCTACAAAGAGCAGGAGTGCGACAGTAATCACAGTATCAAGTCATAATAATAAAAAAAACTCCATTGAAAATAGCTGTTAAGACTCTGGAGGGTTCAGCAGGGAAAGATTGTATTAAGATAAAGTAGATTATAACACCAGCGGACATTAAAGGTTGTCATTGTATGGTAAATCACATCAGGAAGTCACAAAAGCTGCTCTTTACACAGTCAGGGATGAAATGCTCTGATATAGCCCCTGATTTATACTCTGCTCCCAGGCACCTCCTCTGCGCACCCCCCCAGAAGACAGGTAGATGTGGGGAGGGGGAAGAAGGAGACTTGATAGGCAGGCTGAGTTTCCGAGCTGTGGTTTAAAGGGGTAGGGGCCTGAGAGCAGGGAGGGCAGCACTGGCTCATTCCACTTCTTCAGGGTGCTGGGGCTAGCTGCACGTTTACTGCATTGCAGATGCATGGCTAGAAGCCTCCCCACAACCCCGCTCTCCTAGACACAGTATAGCAGTGATCTGATCAGGATACGCACAGTCTGAATGCCTTCCACCCTCCCAGCCATCCTGTACTCTTCCCCCCCCGCCCAGCCACCAAAGCCATCTCTCTGCCCCTTCCCCTACAGCATGGGTACCCTGCCACCCCCAAACAGACCCCAGTAGCACCCAACACCTTCCCTCCGCAACATCCCCTTCCAGGAGAAGCTCCCATAGCAACGAGCACATGTAGGGTGGAAGGGCAGGGGTTACGACTCCCCAGGCACAATGCAGAGCAGCCATCCACTCCATCTCCTACCATCATTCCAGGATTCTGCCCTGATTCTATTACAGCTAGAAATGCGACCAGACGGGCCTTCCATCCGGACATTTCCTAGTTGGCTGGTTTCAGATCTGGATCTCCCGATGCCCTTGAGCCCCCTTCCCCCCTCCCAGCTCTGCTTCCGTGACAGATCCACAGCTGGAAGGAGCCCTGTGTCCTGGGCCCAACGTAGATGAGGCCCAAGATGGCAGAGACTGCGCAATTTTGGTGCAGTTAAATTCAAAGCGGAATTCTATGCAGCCTTGAACCTGAACTCTTAACCCTGGCCTGGTTCTCAGCTTCTCAGCCTCACCTTTTACAGGAACCAGGTTTTGGTGCTGGCTGGCGGGTTGCATGCCTGCAGCACCTCCTGCAGCTAGGATGAGCTCTTGCTACCTTTGTTTGGGAGCCCGGGGGATGGCCAGCTGCAGCTGGGGGTGGTTAGCCATTGTGGTGAGTTAGCATCTGAATCTGCTGGGGATCACCTACGATCTGCAGGTGAGCTGAGAGGCGTGTATGAAGTCTGAGAGCTCCCTAAGACCAGGTTGTGACAGTTCACTGGGGATGGGTTACCCAGGCTCAGCACAAGGGGCCCGGAGCTTGTCTTTAAAATAGAGGCAATGAAGGGGAAGGGACTCACAATGGAAACCTGGAAGGCTAGTGTTTTGTGAGAGGAAGGACACAGGCAGGTCCCACCTCTATCCCCCCATTGAAAAGCCCCCCCAATCAAACCTCCCCCTATGCCAACACCTCTTCAACACTCAGCATCGCACAGCACAGCCTCGCTTCTTGTTTTCCTGCTTGATGGCAGCACCCTGACTGACAGCAGCATGGTCTAGTGGTCTGAGCAAAGAGTTAGGAGAGAGGCCGTCCTGCGTTCCACTCCCAGTTCTGACATAGACCCACCACGAGCCTCGGTGCCTCTGTTGAATGGCGATACTGAGGCTGTCTGACTGACCCTCTCGGGGGGAGGTGAGTTTGTGAAGTTAGGTTAGTCCCTGTTCGGAGAGTCCTAGGTAAGAGCTGCCCACGGGCCTGAATCTGACCTTGTGTGTAACTCTACTGTACACGAGCAGGAACTGGTGAAGTTGGGGCCATATTGGTGTAAAAGCAGCGTGAGAGGGAGGATCAGTCCCCATCTGTCCAAGTCTCGTTTGGAATCGTGACCCCTGCAGGAGGCTTCTTGCCCTGTGCGTGGTGGCCCTCAGAGTGGGCTGGCCATAAAGCTCAGGTCAGTCTAGGGGGATTTCTCTATTGGCTCTAGGTCCTTTTTGAAATGTACAAAATCGAGAAGGCTGTCAAACTCTGCTCTCTGCCAGCTCCCGATTTCCTGTTTCTAGACTCTTTTCTGACCTCATTGGTGTTACACTGGAGATAATTCCATGTAGCGCCACTGGAGTCCACCTCATTTATCCTGGTGTATGAGACATCAGAATCAGGCTCTGAGACAGTTTCAGACCAGCAAAGAATGCAGTGCCCATCCTAGACAACGGCACCTATACCTACAGGGTAATAAGAGAATGCAGCACTGCTGCCTGGCAGGGAAAATGGGAACCTTGTGGTGATAGAGAATGCAGTGCAATGACATGGGGAACTCCCGAGCTTGATATTTAGTGTGCATGTTCCTAAGAGGTCAGTGCAAGGTTGTCTGTGACCTGCACAATTAAAAAGAGAACCTCTCTGCACAAATGCATATCTGTGCATATTTTCTTTCTGTCAGCTGAGCAGGGAGGGGAGCAGGGCTGCTCCAGTTGGGTACTGTCTCACTCCTCACAGTCAGAGCCCCTGTGCCGAATTCACTGATATGACTTGGGGAAAGCTGGTTGTCTCACATGTCCTTCTGCATAGATCCAGGGTTACTTTGGGAAAGCAGGTTGGAGCCTTGACTCCACTGAAGCTGACTGAAAAACAAATGTCCTCACCACCGCAGTGGTCCGCAGGCAACCAAAATCAATAGAATCACTTTTTTTTGTGGTTTCATCTCTCCCCAAATGACCATTTTTTGTCTTCAGTTCCAATTTCCCATGCAGATAAAAGGCTGTTGTCACAGCATTCCCTCCAAGAGTTATTGGACCACAAATTGCCATACAGAAATGGCATCGGGGCTAAAGTCACCAAAATGCATGCCTTTGCCAGAGCGGTGCTGTTTTGCCATTGGTGCCAGTGAAGTGTGTGCTTGCTTATGGACATGACTGAATGTTGCCCTGGTAGCATTCACAAATGCTTGTTAAACCGTCACGCCAACATCCCACTCTCTCGGTCTTTTGCATACATCTGCTCCCAAAGCAAAACAGTGTCACTTCTCCCAGCGCTTGACACTCTGAACGTGTAAAGAGCCACAGAGCTGGTTTCATTAGTGCCCCTGGATTTTATGAGCCTGAGAAGTGAGGGGAAGGCATATTAAGGGTAATAGACTTTTGCTGAGATGGATGTTAGTGCATGTGGAGTAACTAAGCCAAGCTGTTTCGCTGGCTAATATGCACATTTAGGAAACAATTTGAGAGTGTGAAAACATTTTAAAGGCATGCTAATTTCAAGCTGGAGAGAAAAATGTACACCCGGAGAATCGAAAAGCAAGGGCTGAGAATCGGGCAGGCAGGAACTCAAACAAGTCATTTCTTCTGTTTAGGATGCTGTGACACCGACATGCCCAGATATGCCCAGGCGTGCCCTGGCAAATATATTACATCTGTGTCTGACTATCTTCCTGATATTTCATCAAAGGACATTGTGGGATGTTTGTACAGGAAACATTTCCAGAGTTATGTAATATGTAGAATATTGGTTTCCAAAACTGGTGGAGTTGAAACTTGTCCTGTGAGGCAGGGTAGGTCTCAGAGCTGACTCAATCAAAATTGAGAACAACTGACATCTGTCAGCCCAGCCCAGAGTCTACAGTCTGGAGTAGATGCAGACTTGATTTGATAAAGACAAAGGTCTGGGACTGTATAAGAGAAGGAAAGAGGGCACAAATGGAGGTGACATTCTGCCAGCAGGAGTGTCTCATGACAAGTGGGTCCCTCCCACTGGATTGGACAAGCACTGTAAGGGCTGACCGTTGGGTGAGAAATAAGAGTGTGAAAACATTTAAAAGGAATGCTAATCGCAAGCTGGAGAGAAAAACGTGTGCACAGAGAATGGAAAAGCAAGGGCTGAGCATCGGACAGGCAGAAGTGAAATAAGTCATTATTAGACGGGAAAGTAACTTGTTAAAACACAAGCAATAGCCTATACTTATTACGTTTTTCTTAGACCTGTAACCTCACGTTTCCAAATTCTCTTGCTTTGCTTTTATTTGAACCTTTACCTCAAGCTTTGCTAAATAAACTCCAGTTTGGGTTTACTATAGAGATGGCTAAGTGCCTTGTGCTAAGGAGAGTACTGAACTAAGGTGAAAGCTGTAAATGCGTGCACTGCTTCCAGCAGAGGCAGCAGATCAGTGTGCATTGTGGATGTCCAGAAGACAAGGGACTAGACACTCGAGTATAACAAAGTGGGGTGTGTAAAGCGCTAGCCTGCATTGGGAAAGAACAGGGCTTGTGGAGCCTGGAGCGGAGCGCTTGTGTTGCCCGATAGTTTTGTGTTGCCAGCAGCACAGATGAGGGTCCTCCTGCTGAAAGCAGGTGGTAGCGATTCACCCTAGACACCTGGGTTAAGCCCCCAAAGTGTGTCAGTTGCACTGTGATCCTTGTTGAAGCACTGCAGAAATGTTGCCCATGATGCTGCTTAAGGAGCTCTTATGGGGTAGAGGAAGAAGCAAAATGGATAGCTACAATTCCTAAAGAAAGGTGAGTGTGAAACATGTAAATAATAAAACCCGATATGTAGTGCACACTGGGATGGTAGAAGGAGGCTGTCTCCAGTATGTTGGCCAATCTGATTAAATCAGGTGCTTGACTTCAGCTAACTTGCTAATGTCCAGATTTTCTAATTCACCCAAGGTACTACTGAGCTCCTTGGAAAATTTGACCCCCAGTAGTGAGTGCTGAGCCTACCTGAAAATTCTGGCCAAAATGTATCAGCCCCCTCTGCTGGAACTGGACGAATACTGCAAAAATCAAAGTCTACGGACTTCTGAATTTGTAACAATTCACTGCCACCAGGTTCATTCTCCTTTTGTGTTTGCTTTCCACAGACATTGGAGCGATTGCATTTTACCAGCACAGACCTCCTGGAAATCAGGGTCCAAAGTCATGTGCACAAGAACTCATGGAAATCAACGTTTACATTTGCACATGTGAGTATTCATGCTGGGGAGGGGCACTGTTGGGCTTGGTTCGTCCATGTCTCTACCCTCAGTTCATGGTGGGTGCAGTTTCACCTGAATGGCTGTGCTGTCTGTCCCACTCCACGCCTGCACTGCTGACAGACCCAGACGTTCCTTCGCCAGCGAAGAGTCCATTGCTGAGGCTGAATCCAGCGAAATTCTGCTTACTACATTGGGCCTTTTATATGAAATAACTCTGGTTCCAGTAACTCTGATCCCTGTAGATACCTTCCATTTAAATGTGCAGTAGGAAGCAATTATACTTCATAGATGCCAAAGCTTCTAGATTAGGGTGACCAGACAGCCAGTGTGAAAAAATCGGGACAGAGGGTGGGGGGTAATAGGAGCCTATATAAGAAAAAGCCCCAAATATCAGGACTGTCCCTATAAAATCAGGACATCTGGTCACCCTATTCACTATTAACCTCTCTCCACCCAGCGGAGCGGCTGCTCGCCATGCCTCTGTTTCCCATTGCATACCAACGTCTGAGACAACAATGAAGCCTAGGGCCTGAACCTGATCTCAGACAAGTGCAAATCTGGAGTAACTCCACTGAAGCCTATGGCATCACTTTGGATTTACCCCAGTCTGGCCCCTTGCCCTTGAGAGGCCAAGTAAATTATCTCCACCAGGTCACCTCTATTTACTATCGTATTATGTCTGCCAAGCCAGGGAGGGATTCGTTTCCCTTACAACAGCAATGTTGGGCTGACCTGATCACTGTCTCCTTGCCCCAAGTATTGTACAATTCTAGCCTCAATTCCTCTCAGCTGATTTCCTTGGAACCAAGATGAAGTTCACTGGTCTGCAAATCCTGGGAGTTTCCTTAGCTGCTGCTGCTGCTTTTCCCCCCAAACAGCACAACAGATACCCAGGGCAGGAAGGAGCCTTCGTAGTGAGGGGCTGGGGGCATTGATGGGTTCGGTCAGGGAGGGAGGAATGAATGGACAATGAGGACATCCAGAGTCCAGGGTCCCGAAGAGATGCTGGGGTTAGGACTGTAGGTAGGTAGGCTCAAGAAGGTGTCTTTTGAACAGTGAAGGGCAGAGAGAGCAGGTCTCCCTTGGAGAGCACGGGGCAGTAGAAACTTGAGCTATGCTAGAGAACAGGAACGATTGTCCATTGTACTCAAACCCTGCCCCTGACTAGACATGGGCTCAGGTCAGAACGGCTGGATCCAGCTTTCCAGAACCCTCAAGTTGTGGGGAGTTTGGCTGCATTTCTGTGGTGCTGAGAGAGATGGCAGGGCTTTGCGTACAACTGCGCCAGGGGCCTGAATTTTCACAGACTCCCCCAAGCCCAAAGACCGGTCTCTAATGCGTCTTCATTCCTGCAGCACAGCAGAACTGAAGCCAAGAATGAAAAAAGGAAACGGCTCTTCAGTCTGAGCAATGAACAAAATCGTTGTGCCAGGCGTTTCCCACCTGAGAATTACTAGGAGATTTCCTCAGGCGGGCAGCTTGCCTCTAGGCCTGTCTCTCCCCGGCCGGGCATCCTTGATGTGCTGGGAAGTTTCTACAGATCCCACCCGAAACCTGCAGAAGTAAATAGACTCATGAGGCTCCACATTCTGAGGGGCTTTAGTTCCACCATCTCCTGTTGTCAGCAGCTTAAGGAGCTGTGTTATTAAATGGCTGTACAATGTTACCTTGTGCCAGTGACAAGCATATGAGGCGGGGAGGGAGGAGGTGCACTCCACCAGCGTATCCAAGTCCCTAACATTCATGATTGCCTGGATTCCGTGGGCGATGGATGGATGGGTGCCTGAGTGACAGCCTGGGGTATGTTCCCAGTACAAAAGAGCAATGGGAAACAGAGGAGCAGCCGAGTCCTATGAGCTGCATGGAAGAAGGGAGTTCAGCACTGGGTCTGTCCCAGGAAAAACATCAACAGTCCGCATTGTGGATGGGATTCCAGGCTGTGCTGTAGGTGGGAGGATCTTAGGGTTAAGTAGCTCTCCAGACACTCCTGGCTCTTCTCCTGCCTGCACCAGTGCTGGAATATCATTAGCATCTATTACAGTAGCACACAGAGGCCTCAATCAAGACCTGTGCCCCACTGTGGCAGGCACTGTACAGACCCAGTCACTTCTCCCACTCAGTTTACGGTGTGGATAGACAAGATGGATAAAGGGTGGGAAGGGAAAGAGAGTCACAAAGTGACTTATTCAAAGGCACCCAGCAGCTCAGTGGCAGAGCTAAGACTAGAATCTGGATCTCCTGAGTCTCAGGGTAGCGCCTTGACCATTAGCCGGCCAGTACTCCGGCTGGGATGTGTTTGTGTTTTTAAAGGAGAGTTGAGTTGACATGATGGCTCGACAAATTCTTTGTCTTGGTGCCATGATATGGGACACCTGGGCAAACACCCAAAGTCCATCATGGTTCAGTGATAAGGAAACTGGAGAAACAGCTGTGTCTAGTGAGGGGAAACACTTGGGGGAATGCCCAGGACTACTTGTGGTTCAAGAATGGGGGTCCCTAAGGCTTGTGGTGGATTAGTGATGGGGACCACCTGGGGCTTACCATGGTGCAGGGATAGGGACACTTGGGACACACCTGAGGCCTCTCACAGCTCTGTGATTAGCGCACCTGGAAAATCATAGGGGGCTTATTATGATCCCATGACAGGGACATGTGTCGAAACCCCTAGTGCCTCTCCTAGTCCCATGGTGGGAACAGCAGGGGCTTGTGCAGTTTCAAGGCTGAGGGTATCCAGGGCAATGCCCAGGGCATGGCTGGCATTAATAAAAGAAGCTTGGGAGAAAGTCTCCCTCATTATTGAGGAGCAGCTATGTGGCAGCCCACGTTCCCATTGGCTCATGGGGGAGGAGGTAAATGCCAGTGTGTTTATGTCTCCTAAAGGGCAACCTCAATTCATTGGGTAGGAACAGGAACTAATAGAGCAATGAGACTCAGGTAATGCAATTCCAGTGATAGAATCTAACCTTTCAGCCCCTCCTGGGCGACGGAATGAGGAGGTTTTTTGTCTGGGAAGCTGCAGAGCGACCTATGGTCCCTGCCTTCCAGTCTGCCTCCTGCGCCATGTGGCAGGGCACATTGCAGGGGTGTGGGACGCCAGCAAGGGGGTGACAGCGCCGTGGAGGAAATAAATATACCTGTGCCAAGAGCTGCCCCCAGGAATGGGCTCGCTATTAATAACAGTAATAACATATGCCAGGAAGTGGAGGGAGCATTTTTTGTAAAATGTTGATTATCTGGGGCAGAAACAAATCGCACAGACAATTTCATTCTTTTATAATGCCCCACAATGTCATTTTCTTTTATTACCATTCACTAGTTTTTAATGGGCCAGCTGCATCGGGCTGCAGATCAGCAGATAAATTGTGGGGCTGCATGGAGGAAAATGCACAGTGGCCCCAGATGGCTGGAGAAGGCAGGTCCAGACAAAAGCTGAGCTGGAGCCTGGTCTGTCCAGACATGCCACACTTGCCCTGTCCTCCCCCAACCCCACAGCCACTGCAGTGGAACAGCTGGGATGCAGCCCAGATCTCTGCAGAGCAATTGGGAAGCAGATGGCAAGGAAGGCTGATTTTCTGTCACCCTCCCAAGTCAGACTGGCTGGGAAAGGTAGAAGGAGGAATTGTGCCCTGTGGAAAGGGAGAAAGAGGGTGGGAGAGGTTCTTTTAGTTCACACAATGCCTGGGCCAAAGGCCAAGGTCTCACTGAGCTCCCATTGATATCAATAGGGCTTTACCTGAGTCAATCCTGAATTAACTAGAGTGACCCCCACAGTTGGATTTGGCCCCAAGTATGTAAGTCTTTGTTGGACAGAGCTAATAATGGAAAAGATAACCCACTGGCCAAGGATCTAGAATGGGTCTGAAGGGGTTAACCTGGGCAACAGCAAAGGCCAGTGGCTCATCCTCCATTAAACTCCTTTCCTCAGACAGCATTTACACAGCCCTCGTAAGCTCCTTCGGCAAAGCCCTCAGCTATTGAAGTCCTTTATTTTTCCATTGAAAAGGAAGGCTCTGAGCAGAGGTGCATTGGGAAGGGAACTGCAGTGTGCTCCTTGTGCATTGAGATAATGAGAGCCTTTCCTTCTATCCCCCTAGGGGAGGAGCTTCTCTGAGTGTAATCCCCAGCCCCCAGGACATCCCCTCCAGACAGGGACTTGGCAATCAGCAAAGGGCACACTGGCCTCCCTAGAATTCATCCCAGGTTTTACACGGAACCCAGTGCATGCTGGGATAGGACTTCAGGAGTTGGGGCAATGCTGCCAGGCTGCCCATGCAGGACAGCTATGACCCATCCAGTTGCTAGCACTGAAGCTCACTCAGTGCCTTGGTTTAAGGAACTCCTGGTGAGCTGAGATATAACGCTGAGGTCACTTACAAGCAGGTTTCACTCCGGGTATATGGCGCTTCCTGTCAACCCTGATGGAAAAACTTGAGCCCACAAAATGGGGAGGAAGCAAAGGGACCAGTGCCAGCTGCACTTTTAGCACAACTAGCGGGTGACTTAGCCAAGAAATTCTAGAGACAGTGATCCTCCTCTCTCCAGCATCCTTCCCAGTGATGGCCTGACCCTGCCGTGGGTGAGCAATGCCCCAGTAGCATAGTTCATGTGTAAAATGTCAGAGAATGTGCCTAGCACCTCCTGGGGCTCATTCTGCTCTTATCCCCGGCAGCCAGCGAGGTGGTTTTGCTCTTTCCCTCCATATTGCTAGAGTCAGGGCATCCAGGGAGAACTAACCAGGCCCCCGCACCTGCGTTATCCACGTGGTCGAGATCATGTTGTTCTGTGGAAGCAGATCTAGGAGACAAACAAGAGGCAGCTTCCTTTGTTACTTTGGGCCCATGACACGAGGCTCTCTTTGTGCATCTTATTTTCAAACCACAGGGAAAGCAAATGTAATTACAAACCCGAGTCCCCCTCTTCTTTCCGGCCCGGGAAGAGCAGTCCTCTCCCCTTTGATGCAAGATCAAGAACGAATTCAGCTGCCTGAGTTGTTGAATGATTATTTATTTAAAATGAAAGGAAATTACCTTCAGCACCGTCAGTTGCCAGGCCAGTGAGGAGAGCAGCAGGGGGGTAGAGAAAGCAGCAGCAGCAGCGTTTTATTGGGCAGCTTCGCATGCACAATGAACAAAGGAGTCCGGGGGCACCTGCATCCTGGGGATGAGAAGGATCCACTGAAACCCAGGACGCATTGCCACTAGCAGCCGCACAGCTGGTATGGAGGGAGAATGTCTTGTGCAGCCCTCTAAGCAGCCTGTGCCCCATTGCCTGCCTACGTAGTAAATTAACACTCCTCCCACCTTTCACTGGAGGAGCTCCAAGCCCTTTACAAAGAATTAGTTAAGCTTCACAACACTGCAGAGATGGAGGTATATTACTGTGCCCATTTACAGAAGGGGAAACTGTGGCACAGAGGGGTGAAGTTTCTTAAGAACATAAGACTGGCCATACTGAGTCAGACCAATGGTCCATAGCCCATTATCCTGTCTTCTGACAGTGGCCAGTGCCAGATGCTTCAGAGGGGATGACTAGAACATGGCAATTATCAAGTGATCCATCCCGTTCTCTAGTCCCAGCCTCTGGCAGTCAGAAGCTTAGGGACATCCAGAGCAAGGGATTGCAACCCTGACCATCTTGGCTAACAGCCATTGATAGAGCTGTCCTCCATGAATTTACCTACTTCTTTTTTGAACCCAGTTATACTTTTGGCCTTCAAAACATCCCCTGGCAATGAGCTCCACAGGATGAGTGTGTGTTGTGTGAAGAAATACTTCCTTTTGTTTGTTTTAAACATGCTGCCTATTAATTTCATTGGGTGACCCCTAGTTCTTGTGTTATGTGAAAGGGTAAATTACACCTTCCTATTTATTTTCTCCACACAATTCATGATTTTATAGACCTCTGTTAGATTCCCCTCCCCCCCCAGTCATCTCTTTTCTAAAATGAACAGTCCCAGTCTTTTTAATCTCTCCTCATATGGAAGCTGTTCCATACCCCTCATCATTTTTGTTGCCCTTCTCTGGACCTTTTCCAATTCCAATATATCTTTTTTGAGCTGGAGCGTCCCATGGATTTATGTAGTGGCATTTGGTGCCTAACATTGTGTTAGGAACGCTCCAAGGTCACACGGTGAGTCAGTGTCAGAGCCAACTCCCAGTTTCCTGCTGTAAATCACTAGGCTACACATACCCTGCATTGAATAGCAATTCTTGGTATCAGTTGGGCTGGGTCTGAAGAAGCTGGATTTGCCCTTTGGTGCGGGGCCTGTCCTTGCTGTGTGTCTGTACAGCGCCTAGCACAATGGGGTCCCGGCCCATGCCTGGGGCTCTGAGATGCTACTGCAGTCCAAGTAAATAACTTGCAAAACCCAAAGCGGGTCTGGGTTAGATCGACATTCCTGTTTATCAGAGTCATCCAATGTCTGGGTGGGAGGAGGAAGGCCTGGAGGTTTTGGCTCATCTTTTCCCGAAGCAGCCGGATGCTCTCTGCCCTTGCTGTGTGCATTTAGCAGCGCAGACAAAGCCATCCAGGCTTGAAAGCCATTCTCTCTTGCCCTCTGTCAGTGCCATGTGCGGCCTGAGGCACCGTCTGAGGCCTTAATGAGGCCCAACTTAAAGGCTGACTTAAAAAATAAAAGATTCCTTTATGCTCCAGGCTGCAGCTGGAGCAACAAATGGCTAATAAAAGGCTGGCGCCTGGAGGAGAAGCCTCCCCTGAGATTAAGGGGCATGCAGTCCTTTGGGCGATGTGTAATGTCTGAGGCTTCATTGCCCTTGGTGGGGGAAGCTGGATATGATCCCCTGGCCAGGGAGATAAAAGGATCATAAACCAGAATGGCACCACGTCCTGCCTGTGATGCAGCCGGCACCAGGGGCTCTGCTCAAGGTGAGACAGACGCAGCCCAGCCCTGCTTCAGGCTGTGAAAGCAGCTCCTGAAAGTCATCCTGATGTTTTTGCATCTGGTGGGGGTGGGGGAATAAACGAGGTCAGCACGGAGGTTGCTAAGCTGACTGGGAATGGCTGAGCACTGGGGGAAAGGGAACGCACACTTGAGATAAGCCTGAATCAGAACCCGTCTGAACCTCCTTTTCTCAGCCGCACTGACCCACCACGCCTGCTGTTCTTCTGCATGCTCCTACCCTCAGCCCTTAACACCCGCTCCTTCCACCTGCTCTAGCCCCTCATGTCCACCCCAACACCTGACGTCCACATGTTCCTAACCCTTGCCCCCTCGTGCCCATCCTCTGTCTCCTACTCACCCCTATCACGTCCTGCAGCCCCCTGTATCCTGAATCCTTTTGCTTGCTGGATTATTTTTCTTTACCAATTTTGCAGCTGATTTATCCTCCATCTTTCCCCAGCTGTGGGAACACACACTTAACCTGTGACTCACAGCAACGTCAGTATCTGCCTTTGGAGCAAAAAGACATCATGTGCTTTGTTCTGCTGTTTGCTATTGCAAGTTAAATTGCTTTTCTTCCCTCCACATCAGATGCTCCTTTCTTTTCCCCATCTCTCTCCGCGTGTCCAGAGCAGGTTCGGAAAGAATCACAGTCTCTTGTTTGCTGATGGAGTCTTGGTGAAAGGAGCTTTTGTTGCTGGGGAACATTCCACCTCTGTCTATGGAATTGTAGAATGGGGCATGCAGTGAGTGTGGATACATGTGTGTGTTTGTGTGGGGGAGGGTTGGATCGTTGTGTTCCTTTTGTGTGTACCTTCCCGTGCTTGTAGACAGTGCGCAGACTTATGTGTGAGAGCCTGTTGAGGTGAGCTTGTGTGTCTCTGGGCCTGTGTGCGTGCCTGCACTGGTATGTGTGTTCCTGTGTGTTTAAATGTTTCTTTGTGTCTTTGTGTGTACCTCTCTGTGTGCTTGCTTGTGGTTGGGGCTGTGCGTCTAAGCGTGTCTACGTGCTTGCACACACGTGTGTGGGGTGGGGTGGGCTGTGAGGGCCTGTTGAGGAGTCAGCACTGGGTTGGAATACAAAATTCATTGCACATTAAAGGAAGCTGCGGGTTGCTCTGCATTGTTTCTTTGACGTGCAGGGCATCATCTTTCTCCTCTGCAGTGGACAGCCTGGAACAAAGGCAGCTGGGGCTGGCTTCCTAGCAATTAAAATGGCCTAACAATCAAAACTGTCCAGTTGTTGTACCCAGAGGCAATTAATACCCGCCACAAGGCTCTGTGGCTAGCAGAGGGAGAAAGCTTTGTGATTGCTGCTGGTTCCTCGGACACCAGAGAGCTGTGCCCGGCTGTGTGAGACACTGTAATTTGTGACTTAAAGCAGGCCCACCAGAGTCACTACAAACACCGGAAATGGTTTTCAGTGTCTGTCATCTTGTTTTATTTTTGTATCTCAGAAGCACCCAGGCACTGAGAAATCTCAGCTCTCTCTCTCCAGCTCTCTCCTCTGTTTCTCTTCTGCCTTTGCATGATGGAGCTCTTGATGGATTCCTGGGTGACTCCCACCCGGTGCTGATGGATTGCTACTCCCGCTTGCTGTATGCTCCAGCTGTCTCTGCCGTTCAGTCTGCTGGATTGACAGGGCCCATAAATCACCCTGGAAGGCAAAGCACTCGGAGCGTGCCAGCCCTGTCTGCACGGTGCTGACGCACCACAAGCCTCGCTGGCAGCAGGGTGGACTGTGGCGGGTTTGGGAGGAGACAGGGATACTGAATCCAGCTGCTGGTCTCTTATCACCTCACTAATTAAAGGAGGCTGGGGTACGGGGATGCGGAGTTCAAGGTCTCTTTTATTATTTATCTAGCCCAGGAAGCCTTACAGAGCAGGGCCCTGTCTCAAAGAGCTCACAGCCTGACTCATGGCAGAGACGGGATGGCTGCTCCTATGTGCGGGTCCTGAGGAGGAGGGAGCGAGTGTGTGCAATGGGAGAGGCTGTCCCAAACCCGGGGTGGGAGGTGGGGGGAAGAAACTGGGAAGTGGGCAGGAGAGTGGTAGAAGGAGATGGAGAGAGCAATAGAGCAGCCAGAGGGGTTGGATTGGTAAGCGGGGCCAGCGTTCTGCAGAGCCTGGAAGGAGGCTGAGGAATGTAAGCCCAATGGGGACAGAAAGGGAAATGAGGCTTCGCTGACTCTGTCCTGATCTCCATTAGCAACGGGCTTGGGCCACGGGGCTCCACGCCAGCAGCCGATTTCAGGGCCCTATCTCCGGCAGAGAAGGAGACAAAGGATTCAGCGAGGAAGGAGGCTTACTGGGAGAGGCAAAGGGCGGGAGCGGGGAGTAGAAGGGAGTGAGACTGCCGGGGTGGATCTTGCTGGACAGAGGAGACTGAGCTTGGTGTGGCAGAGGAGAGGGAGGTGTGGAAGTTTAGACTTGAAATTAGACGACGGTTTCTAACCATTAGAGGAGTGAAGTTCTGGAACAGACGTCCAAGGGGAGTAGTGGGGGCAAAAGACATATCTAGCTTCAAGACTAAGCTTGATGAGTTTATGGAGCGGATGGTATGATGGGATAGCCTAATTTTGGCAGTTAATTGATCTTTGCTTTTGAGCAGGTAAATATGCCCAATGGTCTGTGATGGGATGTTAGATGGGGTGGGATCTGAGTTACTACAGAGAATTCTTTCCTGGGTGCTGGCTGGTGAATCTTGCCCACATGCTCAGGGTTTAACTGATCGCCATATTTGGGGTCGGGAAGGAATTTTCCTTCAGGGCAGATTGGCAGAGGCCCTGGAGGTTTTTCGCCTTCCTCTGCAGCGTGGGGCACGGGTCACTTGCTGGAGGATTCTCTGCACCTTGAGGTCTTTAAACCACGATTTGAGGACTTCAATAACTTAGACATAGGTTGGGGGTTTGTTACAGGAGTGGGTGGGTGAGATTCCGTGGCCTGCGTTGTGCAGGAGGTCAGACTAGATGATCATAATGGTCCCTTCTGACCTTAAAGTCTATGAGTGTGCTGCGGGCTCTTGGCTGGTATGGTCACTAGTTCACCCAGATCAGTGCTATGCCCTGTACTCAGCCAGTACTGCCAGTTAGGGAGGTTCTACTTATATCATGTCCCCAGCAGGGCCCGTCTCTGAAATCTGCCTCGTGTTAGGAGCCTTTCTGGTGTAAGCCCAGCTGCATCTTACTTTCAGGGGTGCATCCACAGCCCATCTGCTGCCAGACCCTTCAGGACCTGGGCCTCAGCAGCGAAGAGTCAGTGGGTACATCTGCACTTGGAGGGGTGATTCCCACCTTGAGGTGAGATACCTGCTCTGATTGAGCTAGTGCACTAAAACTGGGCGATAGCTGTGGTGGTGGGACGGGCTAGCTGCCCTGAGTATGATCCTGTCCAAGAGGCTGGGCGCGTACTCAAGGCAGCTAGCCCCTCCTGCTCCCCGTGCCGCCGGAGCTGCACTCTCTTTTAGCATGCCAGCTGGATCAGAGCAAGATTGGGTATGCCTCCTCAAGCTGGGAATCCGCTCCCCAGCTCCAAGTGCAGACGTACCCTGAGTGCACCAAGGAGAGATGGAGGGAGAGGAGAGAGGTCTGTGAGTGGCAGCAGGGCTGGAGTGGGCAATCTCTGAGTGAGCTGAGTGAGGTCGCGTATACCTTCCAGACACCAGGACAGCAGGAGACTTGGACTTTCCACCCCTTCATTTCAGGGGCTCCTGCCTGGGTCAGCCTGAGCTGAGATCTTGTTAGATCACACATGCGGAGCAATGTTGGGTCAGCTCAGGCCCTGGATGAGAGGACTGGCTGGGTGCTGCAGGAGGATGGTTGATTCAGGTTTTGTCTTCGCTAGAGGTTTAACTAATTGTGGATCATGAGTTTTCTTCATAACACGCTCCCTGTCCAGACTCCAACACCCCTCAGTGGGGCCATCGTTGGGCCCCACCAGGAGGCAGCTGCCACGCTCTGGGCGTCCGGCAGAGCACGAGTTAGCTTGTCTTACTTTTTGCAATGAAAATGCGCAGCCACAGCCAGTCACAACAATCAGTAGATCACGGCCTGTCAATTCCTTTCCACCAGCCCCCTGGGCACCTAGCTCACCAACTACCTGTGCTCTGTCTTCTGTCTGGAAGTCACCTACCTTCATATGCCTCTGCTCAGCCTCCTTGCTCCCACCCTACTGGCAGGACCTTCAGCTTCCCTTCTCTGCGCTGTCATTGTGCAGACTGTCCTGCAGAACACAGGCCATAGGACTTCCCGGTACTAATTCCTACTTTGAGTCCAATGGCTGTGCTTGTTCTAGAGCAGTTCTTTTAGGATAACATCCCATCTTGATGTAAAAATTACCAGGGATGAAGAATCCAGCATGGCCCTTGGTAAGATGTTCCAGTGGTTAATTGGATACATAGGAATAGTCAGTAGCACCCTGACCAATACTGAGCCAATATCCCAGTACGGTGCTAGAAGACACTGTGGTTATCAGAGGTCCTCCTGACCATCCATCCTATCTATGCCATAAAGGAGGATTTAATTATAGTGCTCTATGGGGCCCGCTGACTTGTACGCTCATTGGTCATGGTGTAGTGAGGCGGTGTGGTTCCCTGCTGCCCCGGAGAGAGACGAGCCCCTCCGGACACCAGAGTGGGCGGACCCAGGGAGCTCTGAGCCCGCCCCCCAGAGGGTCAGGCGTTGCCCCAGAAGTATAAAGGCCCGACCTCAGGGCTCACTGGGGAAGCAGCCGCCGGGGAGGCCAGACGCATCCGGCCTAGCTCGCGATTGGGAAAGCCCAGCGGCCTGTGGAAAACCCGAGAACTGGCCTGCCCTGCCCTGCACCAGCTACCTGGAGGAGTTGCCGAGTCTACCCCTGGCCAGCTATCCTGAGGAACCCATGGTGCTGGACCCCCCTGAGGACACCACCCTGACCCAGGCACCTCAAGAGGGGGAGTCTGGAAGTAGCCCAGGGGCAGCCGACCCTAGTCTGGCTGCAGCACTGCCAGACCCCATGTCAGCGTGTTGCGGTCAGGATCCCCACTGACGCAGCAGCAGGTCTTCTGCCGTTGCTAGGGCCCCAGGCTGGGACGCCGTGGAGTGGGAGGGCCTGCGTTCCACTCTCCCACCCCACCACCCAACTCGCCGGTGGCCGTCTCCCCCTCGCCTAGGGCCTGGGCCTACTGTTTATATACTGTTACTGCTCAGCCCATGCCTGAATGCCTGACTCACCATTGCCCTGCCCTGCCCTAGGGCCCGGGCTTACCATTATATACTGTTATTGCTCAGCCCCTGCCTGAGGGCCTGAGCACCTGACTCCCCATTGCCCTGCCTGGGCTCACTGGGTTTATTTGTACCTTCACGAAGGCCGTGGAGGAAGGCTCCTGCGGCCGGACTAATTCCCCGCAAGAGCTATTCCGAAAGGTAGTGAGACGATGTGGTTCCCTGCCGCCCCGGAGAGAGACGAGCCCGGCTAGCCTCACTACACATGGATAACAGCAGGCTTTTGTATGCTCCATGTTGTATAATATCGGGCAAAAAAAGAGAAAGGTCAACACTGGGAAAATCAAATAGTTTTTTCAGCTTCAAAGAAGAAGAGAAATAATGGGAATTAAAAATAAAGGTTAAAACTATACAAAGTAGCTGTCAGTGACCGTTTAACGAGCTGTTTAGTGTTCTCAATTCCACACACTAACACGTGTCTAGACACAAGGATCCTCACACATACATGTCTGAATATACATGTATAAGCACACGTGCATACGGACACATTCACACAAACACCTTTGCACAGGCACACATGTACGCACACCAATTCATGTAACTGTATGTACTCTCAGAATCACAAGATACACGTGATTTTCCACACATGCATTCATGCACATGGTAGGAATGTCTGAATGCTCATACAAACATGAATGTACATACACTCCCATGAAGGCACTTACATATACACATGCAAAGATGTGTGCCCATATACATATATAGAAACGTGTGTGCACACATAAAAACATGGATGCATATCGACATGACAAAGAAAGAGCCTGGCTCCTACTGAAGGCATTGATTTAAACAGGAGCAAGAACAGACCCAACACACATGCACACAGACACATGCCCCAACACATATGCAGGCATGCACATAGACACATGCTCCCTGGGGCCAACTGGAGGCTCAGATCCTGAGGATCATCGCTCCCAATAGCCTCATCCCTCTCTTAATAAAACAGAAGTATTCATTTCCTCTGTGAATCCACACTGCGCTGAAAAAGCCGGAACTCCAGTGAAGGCCACCCCATGCAAAGAGTGGAGCTGAGTTAGAGAGCTTGAAACTTGTACGTCAGATTTGAAAAGGGGGAATAAGCAGGGAGGGAGAGAAATTAAATCCCGTTCGATGGAAATGAGAAACTAAATGATCCTCTTCACAACTGACTCCACACACAAGCAACCACAGATCGGAGGGATTGCTCCAACTGGGGAAATGTCAATTGCATGGAAATGTCATCTTTGTCGCAGAGCTCTCCTGGGGCTGCTGGAAACTGCAAACTTGACTACATTAATTTTCATCTCTCTTTCTCTCTCTATTATGTTTTTTAATCTTTTAACCTTAAAAAAAAATCAACGCGAAACCAACCACCTTTTTTGCATTCAGTAAAAATTTGTAGCCGTAATTGTGCGAAAAGGTTAAAGAGCTTCATTTAGAAAGGTCACTCTGGAAATCGTTTGGCAGACAGTTTCGCATGCTACCTGCAGTTTAAAGAGAGAAGATGGCGCTAACTAGCCTCCTGCGCCAGGGCTGATGGCTTCCAGTCCTTCCAAACGTTCCAAAAATAAACTGGTGGGCATTATTTTTCAAACTGCCCATGGGCTCCGAGCCCTTGGAAGCTTCACAGCATAGAAATTTGCAACGCGTGTCCAAAGGAGGGAGAAGTGAAGGTCCAGATAAACAGAAGAAAAAGAGCCAGCGTGTTTAAAAATAATTCCCTGAAGTGGAACCAACTGGATTTTTTAATACAACAGCAAGAGGGAGAAATAAGCACCTCCAGGCTAAGGAGATTTATGATCCGGAACTCATGGTGTCTCCAAGGCTGATGGAATGAGATAGTTGCAGCCAGTGTATGAAAGCCACATCAAAACCTTAACCATCTTTTCTACCTCGTCTCTTTCATCCCTCTCTTGCTAACATTTCCTAATGGTGTTCTCCATATTCCTCTGCCCTCGCATGGCACTCTGCTAAACCCTCATTAATTCCAAAAAGAAAACAGGGACTGTTCCCCGTTGTTGAGACAAGGGGATGCAAGGCAAGGGTGTGGGGAGACGAGCGTAGGGATAGCCAGGAGAGGGGAATTACACAAATTACAATTGATTTTCCACCATTAATGAACCATGAAGTGCTTGTGATTGCATCTTGAAAAGATTTATAATTATTCATTGAATCTCAGAAGATAATTAAACTTCATTAAACCCCAGTCATGACAAGCTTTCATAGTAAGAACAAATGCTGGTGCAGGATCCAGATAGGAGAGGGAGATAGAACACCGGGAGCTGATAAAAAGGGGGGCAGGGGAGAGGGATTTTCTATAAAATCATTTTTTTGCTTAAATAGGAAACTGCTGTCCTAAGTGTTTTTCCCTCCTTTTTTTTTTCTCATTCTCTTTACACTCCCTGCTCACACCTCCTCCTTTGCCTGGCACTAAAAGCACCTTCTATAATCCAATTACACATTTCGCATCAGTGACAGTGTGAAAACAGCCAGGGCTTTAGTGCTGGTTGGGGACAGACTAGGTTGCAGGTCCTTGCCAAAGTGGCTGTGATGTGCAATAAGACAGTGCGGGGGGGGGGGGGGGCAGAAGGAGGTTCAAGGGGGGATGGACAAAAATAAGACATTCTGGGTGAGATGCAGCTCACCAGGCCTATGAACCATTTAGGACCAGGTTTTCCAACTAGCTCAGCACGTTGGATGCACGTTGGGCGCGAGACTTTTTTGTAAAATCCAACCTCAATTGTGAGCGAGCGAGAGAGAGAGAGAGAGAGGTTGAAGCTGCAAAGTGACAGATGAAATCTTTATGATGATGATTTTTATTTTTGTGTCTGGATTTGAATTGGTGGTGAAAGTTCCCAACAAAAATATCTCATGAATATTCAACGAAAGTGCCAGCAACGCTTTACAGTCATGGATTATTTATACGCAACATCACCAAAGCTTCATAAATAATGAAACAGCTGCAATCGCCGCTGTGTTTTATGTTCCTCTCAGCCTGCGCGAGAGTGGGGAAGATGTGCCTCCCTAGCACTTTTCCATGCTGTATCTGCCCATCACATGCCAGCAGCCAAGAGGTTGGAAGGAGGGAGGTGATAATGCAAAGTGGTGGGTGACAGTCTGAGGGGCAATGGGGGAGTGGGAGTGCCTAGCACAATATGTGCATGGGAAATGTGGTGTATGCGTGTGTGTGTGTGTACGCGTGCATTAAGGTGCACCTGTGTCCTTCGAGTGTACATCTGAAGGCGTGCCTACAGGGGTGCACTTGTGCAAAGAGTTTGCCTGTGTCACTACGTGTGGCCATACCAGTGTGTAGAAGTGTGCACGTGAAGGGAGGGGGGATTCCTGTGAGCGTGACCCTTCTTCTGTGGGCAGGACTACCTGTGTGTGAAAGTGTGTCTGGGCGTGGCCATGCCAGTGCCTATGTGTCCATGTCCTGGGTAATGTCCCATGCAGAATCCCACCCAAACCCCAGTAGTAGCAGAGGTTCGGGGGTCAGGAAATCATGTCTTCACCTTTCCTCTCTCAGGGCAGGACACTAAATGAACCAAGTGTGGTGGTTTCAGTACATCCCTATCACAAGAGCCCCAGGAAGCACAGCTAACTGCACCCCCTCAGGAGAGTCCCAGGATGACCTGAGTGGGCCTGGGCAAAGGTGACGTGCAGCAGGGTGCACCTTGCCTAGAGCTACCAGCTCTTGCATTTCCCTTGCTGAAGCCCTTTGCTGATTTCTCAGTGCAAACCCGTCCAGCTCCCGTTTCCCAGCCACGACGCTCCTGGCTTGCCTGCATCGCATTGCTTGTTACACTTGGTGCCCCTGGGACTGATGCAATCTGGTAGCAAGGAAACATGGCTCTGAGAAACAAGTTACTGAGTTCCCCTCCTCCAGCCCGGCCCCTCTGCTTAATGAATAATAGAATGGGGGAGAGACGTCACAGCCACCTCCCTACACTCTAGACAGCTTGCATGTGCAGCTGGCCGTGTTGCAGCCTCCACCCCCCACAGCTCCAGGGGTCACCTGTCCAGGTGCCATTGCTGGTTACGATCCAGAACTCAGCAACAAGGAAACACATGGAAATGAGCAAAGAGAGACCAGAGACCTCCACCATCCACACGCTCCCCTCCTTTCCCAAAAGAGTAACCTGAGGCCCTCTCCTTGCAGCTCCCGGTGGGAAGCACTAAATGGCAAATCAGTAAAAGTGTCACTGGCTGCGGTCTGACAGCTAAGAGGGATGATTCATAACTCCAGCTTGGTGGTGGTGTATTTATCCCCCCTGCCCCCAGCCCACCCTGGAAGAGAAAAGAGATAAATTGCTGCCATTTCTTTTTATGGAACGTATAATCAGGTGATGACATAGAGAGTCGCCTCGTCTCAAAGTCATTTATGATGAATAATTCATTGGGCTAAAATGTCTGAAAAGAAGGAGCTTGTCTTCTCGGTGCAATGCCTGGGGTAGGGGTTTCTGCTGGCAGCACCGCTCTGGTGTTACAACACAGACAAATCCAGAATGGGACCCAGCATTCCTCTGGCATGTTCTCTTTGCTGAGATACCCACCCTGCAGCCACTCCTTGGGTAAAGAACACCCCCAGCACTGAAGCGAGGGATGCTTTCAAGGTTGGGGGTCTGAGAGCCAGTTTTCCTTCTGGGACTATTCTTCCCATCCTCCCAATGCTACTCTTGAAGTTTCTCTTCCCTGGGAGAAGTCACTCCGGCAGAACCTGTCCTCCTCCCCAAAGGAAATAATCCCCCAAGCAACTCTCTTACTGACAAGCAAGAGGAAGCTGTTGCAACCGTGATTTTCATGAGGCGGAAGTTGAGGTTGCTTCTCCTTCACCAGAGGATGATGGGGCAGCTGCCCTGTCTTCCCTGGCCAGCACAATACCTCTTTGCTGGAAGAATGGGGAATGCAGCTGTCTTGAGGTTGTCTCCATCCTGTTTGTTAATCAGCCAAGGAGATCTATGCAGATGATAATCGTCTCAGGAAATCCTGGAATCTCACATCCCTGTTTTGGATTCCCCAGTAAAATCTGCCTGAATCCCAGGATATTTTTTCTCAAGCCCCACTTATTATACGGTAAATGATGAGTGAAGAGCAATAGGCTTGACGTTGAGCCTGGATGAGCATCTAGAAGGTTAGATGCTTGTCTGAACCTCTTGGGTCAGCAGAATGGGCCTGGAGATGGCTCACAGAACAGGCTTTCTCTTGAAGTTTGCCTTTCCCCCAAGCCCCTTTTCTCATGGTTTTCCATAAATCTGGTTGAAAAGTTTTTCCCCCCCACTGAACAAAGGCCATTTTAAAAAACATAAAACAAAATGTTCCTGAAAATTGTTGATTCTTTTTAAAAACGTTTCTTTCTTCGTGACTTTTTATCAACACCGTTCCCTGCATTGATATTTGGAATGGTGATTGACATTTTCTTTTACCAAAGCCTGGGCTTTTCAGGTTAAAGCAAGTTTTTGGTTGCTTGTTTCCTGCAAAACCTGGTGTTTGGTAAATGAAAAATGTTGATAAGGGTTTTGCAAAACGTTTTGGAAAAAATTAAAAATAGTTTTGCCTTGAATCCTGCAAAACAGAAACAATTTAGAAATGTTTCATGTAGGTTTTCTTTTTCTTTTAATTTTCTGATTGGCTCTGGTATCTGGGCACTTCCCATTCCAGATGCAACAAAGAAGAGCAAAAATGCCCTAATAACGACATGTCACTTAAAACAAAACCTCTCACCCTTTCTAGTTATTTTTTTCACCTCAAAGAAAGAAGTCTGGTTTGGCTTTGAATTTGGGAGGATGGTTTGGGGTGGAGGGGGCTGCTCGATCCAAGCAGGCTCCCGCCCCCCATCACTAAATGGATGCTGGTGCTTTTCCAGATGGATCACGTTAGGAAAGAGAGGATGCTGAGAAGGAAGAAGGTTTCTGTTTCCAGATGATCAGCAAGCAAGGATGGAAAAGGCCATGCTGAAGGAGCCCTTGACAATTTAACAGGCTGCAGCTAGGGGATTCAAGGTGTACCCCTGCTCTTTTCCCAGCTCTGGGATTGCACAGCTCTTTGTTTTGCAATGTGTGGCAGGGCCTCAAGAAGACATCAGCCATCTGTTCATTGGATTCCTGGCTCCTGATCTGTCTGAGCAGATGCATTGGAAAGCCCTTACTATTGCTCCTGGAGCTGTCCTAGTCAATCTGGCCTTCAAATCCACTGTCTCGGGGCTCTGTTTATCATGCTAGTTGAAGAGTCAGTGGCTAGAGATACACTGAGTCTGTGTCCATGCAACAAGAGGAGGGGCTGGCTGGCTGGTGGGACTTTGGGATGGCTTTCTGGGAAGTTATTAGGCCTGAATAGTAAATTGCCTACGTTTGGATTCATCAGAGAGCCCACAAGTCTTCCTCTACACTGTATCCAGTCATGACTTGCCACCCATAGCTGCATGGGTTACCATGGGTCTACTTCACGCCACCATCGGGAACATTTCTAATGAACACTTTGTCTTCCATAGTGCCTCCTACCTGAGGATCTCAGTGCTGTGTGCAAATTAATCTCCCAGGGAGATAGGGAGGATTATTATTTTATCCCTATTTTACCAATGGATAAACTGAGGCACAAAAGATCACACAGGAAGTTTGTAACAAAGCCAGGAATAAAACCCTGATCTCCAGGCTCTTAGATCTGTGCTTTAAACACAAGCCAGTTCTCCCCACTCCAGAAGCAGCATGTTAGGGGACCAGTTAATGATGAAAGATCTTTGTTACAACAGCCACTTCCATTCTCTCTCTCTCTCTTTCTTTTTTTGGTTTGCTTTCCAGTTGTTTATTGTCAGTTTAAATCCAATAATACAGAGAAATTAAATTACTTTGTAAATCTCTGATCCATTCCACGGGGACCTGGCCATGTGTCTATCCCAGAGAATGGCCCAAACAGGTAAATTCAATTTACAGGACATTTGTAAGATGTCGGTGAATGAAGCATGAGCTTGTTATGTCCCTGGACAAATTAGTTCTCCATGGGATGCTGCTAAAGGAAGAAAAGGAGGAGCAATAAACAAAAAGAAACATTATAAACACGCGACGCTGGGCTTCCCTGCCTTAGTGCTTGGAGCTGTCTCTGCTATAAATTGTATTGATTAAGGAACCTATTGAAACTAACTACTGCCATTGATTACCTTCCACTTATTTCTTTCTTTGCCTCTTGAGCACTCTGTAGATTAGCAGTGCGGAGGCTCTGAGCCGTCTCATCGCGAGCAGCTTGTGGGCGTCGGAAGCGACGGAAACTGTTGTCTAGTGTGGGCCCCTGTCTGCTGGAAAGGGAAATCTCCCCGCCACCCTGCTCCGTGACTAGCTGCAAGCAGAGAGAGGGCTCCTGGAGTTGGGCACCAGGGCTAGCCCAGGGAACTGTGCCAGATGGGTAGTCTCACCAAAAAAGGTTAGGCCAAGAGCTTCCCAGAATGCAATCAGCTCCTGCCCCATTGTGGGCCTGCTGGTCCCATCCTGGGTACGGGCAGTGGACTGTGACACCCGTCCTTTGGCGCCCTGTATTGTGAGTCATTGTCTGGTGATGGAACAGCCACATAGGAGGCAGACACGATGTCAAATCCTCTGAGGTAGGCATGGCCCTCTTGAGCTCCTAACTGATCCTGCAGAGACCCAGGTAACCTACGGGAAAGGCGCCGATACAGCTGACTTTACAGTGACTATGCAGGGCCCTCTAGGCCCTGTCTATACTAAACAAAAAAGCACTGCCAACGACTGCTGTTTGGAGCACCTTGAGCTTATGACACCCTGCAACAGCCATCCCAGGTGTTTTTCCAGTGTTGTTTGCAACCTGGTCCTTAGCTTGGGCAGTGTCGAACTGCTGTCAGCAATGGTGTCTCACCATTCTGGTTGGAAAGCCACAAGTGTTGCAGCTGCACCAAAAGCCCCTATAATAGGACAGCTGATCCAGTGGTCGGGGCGCTAGCCAGAGATGTGGGTTCGATTCCCTGTTCTGCCACAGACTCCTTGGGCAAATCACTTAGCCTCTTGGTGCCTCAGTTCCCCATCTGTAAAACAGGGATAATAGCGCTGCCCTGCCACACAACCGGGTTTAGTGTTTCAGACTGAGATCCCAGCCATATCAGCTGATGGCAGCCTGCAGGCAAAGGGGCAACCTCAGAGCAAAATCTTAGCAGGGGGGAGTGAAAATGCATGAGTGCTACATTGCGAGCTCAGCAGGACTGAGGAAAGTCAAGGTTGGGAGGAGGATGTGCTGAGACCTGTGGGGCAGACAGCATCACTCCGACACTTCTATCACCCTTTCCTGGCTTCCCAATGCATCTGCAGAGAGCTGACCGGCTGCCTTTAGATGGCTGGGGAGAAGTTAGGCCAGGTCTACACTCAGATTTTGCCCAGATTTAATGTCAGGTAGGGTGTGATTTCCTATTGAAGTAGTTAAATAAGTTCAATCCCTTGTGTGGACATAGTTGTACTGGTGTAACTGTGCCTTTATACCAGTACAGCGTATTCCCCTTTCCTTACTGGACTAGCAATACTGCTATAAGCACTGTTATCCTGGTATGACTGTGTCCGTTCTAGGGGTTGGCCTGACAGAACTAAGCCAGTGTGATTAAAGCAGTTCAATGTTTGTGTCTAGACAAGACCTTGGTAAACTGCCTGGTTGGGGAAAAGAATGTCTGCCCCTCCAGGGCTGGAGTCTGTCTGTAACTTGCTTCTGTTCCTTCCCTTGGTCCCTGGGCAGGGCCGGCTCCAGCATTTCTGCCGCCCCAAGCAAAAAGAAAAAAAAAACAAAACGCGATTGCAATTGCGATCTGCGGCGGCAATTGGGAAAAAAACAAAAAAAAGCCGTGATCGGCGGCCGCAGTTCAGCGGCAGGTCCTTCGCTCCTAGAGGGAGTGAGGGACCTGCCACCCCGAATTGCCGCAGGTGCCGCCCCTCTCCCTTGGCCGCCCCAAGCACCTGCTTGTTAAGCTGGTGCCTGGAGCCGGCCCTGTCCCTGGGTGTTAAAAGCTGAAAACTCATTGCTTGCCAGGCTCACCTTTATAAAGGGAATAATTATTGTTTTAGCGGAGACCTTTTTCTTTTAAAGTCTGATCAAAAAGAATCAAGGGCTGGATTCTCCTCTTGCCAGCACCAGGGAAAGGCAGTGGAGTTACGCTGGAGTATACCTGGAGTCAGTAAGAGGAGAATCAAGGCCTCAAGGCCAGGGGTTTCAGAACTGCTTTGATGCCAAATTCCCATTAAAGTGAATGGAAAATGAGAATCCAGGTTGCCCCAGCAGCTTTGATAATCTCAGCCTAAGTCTTTAAAAGTTCATGTACTTTCCCCTCCATGACTTCTGGTCAGTTTCAGCTCTTAACTTTCCTAACTGCTTTAAAACTACTCTAAGTTTCTCATCTCTTTATTCAACGGGGAGCCTTTCTTTTTCTTTTGTCCCTTCTCTTTTCTCTTCCTGCATAACAGCAGCCAGCTGGCTACTTAGGGCAGGAGCAGTGAGGGCATGCTGGGTTCAGAAGAGAGGCCTCCAGCATCCCCTGCAGCCAGATCCCCTCAGGCTGTGATCTTGTCAGATCTTGCAAGCTAAGCAAGGCTAGGACAGGGTGAAAGGCTCCAAAGGAAACCGGTGTGTTGTGGGAAGCAGCGTTGGGAACTAGTTAGCTGTGTCTGCACTGGGTCTTTTCTCCTCTTCATTTTCACATCTGTTGCTACCCAGTTCCAACAATGGGAGGGGAAGAGTGGAAAGGGCTTCCAGAGAAACCTGTGTTCTTACCATCAAGTTGAAGCATGGCCAGCTGTCATGATTTTTTCACAAGTTTTGCAATATTTGATGTTATTCTTAAATCCCCAGGGCTTGGAGTCCTGTGATTAAGTGAGAATCTCTGCTTTTATTTAAAAGAAAAAATAAACGTCCAGCCCACAAGCTTGGAAATGTGACCCAAGTGCAGCCTAAAGGCTGAGAAACCAGAGAATAAAGAAAAAGAGACCAACATGTATTATTTTTAAAAAAATCTCAAGATTTTTAAGCCAATCGTATGATGTTTCAGGCCAGAATCAAAGATTTTGGAATGCTGTGGGGCTGGCAATACTGGTGATGCTTAGCCTTGCCCAGAGCAGGGCCGAAAACCACTGTGGTAAAAAACACCAAAGGCTGCTGGGGCCTGGGCTACACTAAGGCCAAGACTTTCCAATATAATCAGTGATTTTGGGGGCCCAGACAGAGAAACCTTAAAAGGGCCTGATTTCCAGGAAGTGCTGAGCACCCGCCCTCTGGAAACCAGGCCTCTTTATTGTGCCTTCAGCGGGGCCCCTGTGAGTGGGTGGCACTGGTCCCAGTTGGGCTGTAAGAAAAAGCACCTTGGCCCTAGAGAGGAGCCTGGCTGAGTCTGGCTTGAGGGTCAGTCAGGAAAGGGGAAGAGAAAGCAGACATGGGGCTCTTGTTCCTGCTCCCTGGGAATAGGGAGACAGGCCATAAGCCAGGAGGCCTGGGGAACATGAGCAGCAGGAAGTCCCCTGTGAGAGGAGGCACTGGGAACCTGCTAGGGGAGAAGAGTCTGTAGGAAGGGAATCCTGCCATAGGCCCAAAGCAGCTGGAATTGAGAGAGGTGAAGGGGAAGATCCCCTGGGAGCTATACCCCAGCGTGGGCTGGGGAACTGTTTGTGTGTGGGGGTTGCCTAGGTTTGAGAAATAAAACTGCCTGGCAAAGAGACGCTGGGCGATGGGCGTAGCAGTGGGTCCTTGGTGGGCTGGGGACAAGCCAGCCCCTGCAAATCACTAGTCATGCTTGAAAATTCAGGACTAGTGCTACCGCTTTTGCGCGTAGTGGTGGCGCTGCCCTGATTAGGGTTGTCAGATGTCCGAAAGCCGGAACACCCGGTCGAAAGGGGATCCTGGTGGCTCCGGTCAGCACCGCTGACTGGGCAGTTGGAAGTCCAGTTTGCAGTGTTGCTCAGCAGGGCTGGCAGGCTCCCTGCTTAATTCTTCAGCAGCAATTTGGCGGCGGGTTCTTCACTCCGACAGGGACTGAGGGACCCGCAGCCGAATTGCCGCCAAAGTCCTGGATGTGCCGCCCTTTTCCACTGGCCGCCCCAAGCACCTACTTCGTTCGCTGGTGCCTGGAGCCGGCCCTGCCCTAAGGGGACACAACCCCCACTTTGAACACCCTGGCATCTAGCACAGTGGTTTTCAACCTTTTTTCATTTGCGGACCGCAAAAGGTTCGAATGGAGGTGCGGACCCCTTTGAAAATCTTAGACATAGTCTGTGGGCCCCAGGGGTCTGCGGACCACAGGTTGAAAACCACTGCTCCAGCAAGCTCTCCGAGAGAGCTGCTAGTGCAGGAGCACTCTGTGTTGGAAGGGATGTAAAGCTGAATTCCTGGCCTTGGGGTCATTAAAGATCTGAGACACTTTTAACTCCTGTATCCTGGCCACATTTCAACATGGGGGAAATTGCATTCTGACTACCGACCCCCCCCCCCCCCAGGGGTTTTGGTTGGATATGTTATTTTAATTCCTTTCCTTTCCTAAACTCTTGTGCTGTGGGCCAAGAAACAGTGGTTGTGTCCCGCACCAGTGGTGCCTGCATTTCATTGACATGGGTGAAGGGAGCACTTTGTATGTAAATTGCTGAATAACACCATAGAAATGCACAAGATATTTATTGAGGATGCAGAAAAATTGGCATGCTCATTCTAGGATGGTAGGAGCCCACCATGCTACACGTGTCTCCTGGGGTCACTCAGTAGCTTGGTGCACGAGGAGATTGATTTGATAACATTCGGTGGTGTGTGTGTGTGCAGGTGCACTATTGTTCTAGCCATAGTGATAAACCCATTCCCAACTGGGACTTCACAGTTGCTGATAAAGGAGACTGGACGCAGAACCACCTGCCCTGAAAGGAATCCCTCCTAGTACTTGAGCTAATGGAGCATCCCCCTTCCCTGTGAACCATAATAGGGCTATGACACATAGCTGAGCTGTTCTGAGTGTATCTATTAGAGAGCAGTGGCCCTCCACATACTTACTTGTCAATTCGTTTGACTATAGTCAGTACATCTCCCCGGCCAGGTTAAAGCTGTCACGCTCTCTGAAATTACAGTCGTGAGCTGTGGCCCTTTGCCCTGCTCAGCACTCTGTTTTGATTGGCTGCCTCTTCCAATTTAGCCAGGTGGTGGAGTAGTAAATAAAGGCTGTAGCTGGCAGGTACAGAAAGGTTAGATTTGCATAAAGTGGCCCCTGTCAATTCCCCTGTTTGTTGTTGCCTGTTCTCCAGATGGGGATTCCAAGGCGGAGAGAAATGTCAAATGGAAACAGGCAGTTTCTCTCTTTCTGTGGTTTCCCTGTGGCAGCTTCTCACTGCTCCTTGGCATGCAGGCTGCTCAGGGGCTTTCTGCACGCACTCCCGGCCTGTCCACCATCATTCTACCTATGGCCCCGGCTGTCCTCCCATGTTTTCTGACTGTAAATGAAATCCTTTCTGTGCACTCCCGACCGCTGAGTCACAGTGCTGAACTGACTGGGCAAACCTGCTTGGTAACAGCTTCGTTCCCTGCATGGCTCAGTGTGTCTGCATATCCTCTGGGCCTTGGCGGGTTGAGAACCATGCGGATTCTCTGAGAGAGACCCGTCTGAGGCCCTGGGAACCATGTGTGACCCTCTAGGCTGAGGTCTCAATCCTGCAAAGCACTGAGCCACTCCTGGAGGTGCTGAGTGCTCTCTACCTCTGATGAGGGTTATGGAGCTCAGCGCCTTAGATTGGGCTTGGCACTTGCCCAGGCAGTGAGCTCCAATCTCATGGTGGCTGCCCAATCGGTACTCGTTTCTCGCTCAGGAGACTGCCAGCTCTCACTGATGCCGGGGCAGGTTGGCCTAAGCAGGGCCCGAGGAGAAACTGAGTCAGAGCTTCAGGACTGGGCCTGGTTTTCCAAACATTCGGGGTTTGATTTTTAGGCTCCCCTTCCTAGTTGCCACTTCCTGTTGTCTCCATGGGGTGTGTGTGTGGATGATTCCTTCATTCTTTCAGCCCATAGTAGCGGAGTGAAGATGCTGGTGGATCACTCAGTTCCCCTTTCTACCCTGCTCTTGGTGCCCTCTCAGTGGGGAGGGGTAGATAACCACCCTTTCCCTCTGCAGCTTCTCCTGGGGAGGCAGACGTGGGGGGTCCACCCAATGGAGAAACACCCAGCAGCTGAGTGGGGAGGGGAGGTGTGTGCGCAACCCCCCTATGGATAGGAAGGGGACGTTTGCTAGTTCCCTCTAGCCAGGAGACACAGTCACAGGCACTAATGGCTGTTAACAGGATCTCATCCCCACACGCCTGGCTCTTATATGCATCTAGAACGATTTCTTGAGAGACTGATGCCCAGCTCCTCAAGGCAGCACCAGCACAGTCTGGGTTGACCTACTCCAGCTGAGGGTCTGGCCCCGGGTGAGTAATGTAAACATCCATATCACTGCCTCCCTTCTGCTCTGCCTCTGTGTTGCAGCCACCTCAACTTCCCAATTGCCACCTGCCCTCCCCTATCCTCCAAGCAGCCTCCATCTGCTCGCGGAAGAGTCCCAGCTACTTCAAGCACTAACCATTTCCCAGTTCTTCAGCTCAGACCCAGCTACACCCAAGGACTGATTAATCCCTGGGGGGGCTGGTGGCTCTGTTGGCCTTACTACAGGGATACTCGCTGTGTCTGACTCTGGCTGAGAACTGTGCGCTGCTTTGTTCCTGCTTCTCTGCTGTGTCCAGGACACGCATTGCTCGGAGGGCCTCCTTGGTGCTATTATTGCAGCACGCAGCGAGGCGGGGCCTAGGGGGAAATCTAGATGTAATTTGGTTCTAAATCACTTCCTCGACTAAGCCGGCGCTGAAGGTCCCCTGTAATGAAACTGTCAGGCTGGCAAGGTCCCGCAATCAGAAAACCCCATGGAAAGGCAGGCTGGAGGCGAGAGCTGGTCATTTGGAGGCAGTCTCATCCAGCTGCCTGTGTTTGGGTGGAAGGCAGTGACACCAGCGGGAAGAGGCAGGGGGTCGGGATCACTGTTTGGAGGCTCCGTGCAGTAGGAGAGCGGCCCTGGATAGCACAGTGCAGTGTTTTAGAGAGAAAGGGGAAGGTACCTACGCCCAGGCAATGTGCAAACCACCAGGCAAAGCCCTGTATTTGCTCCACGCTGCTTGGAGAAAGGGAGCGATGGGATTCACTCAAGAGCCCTCTCTGCCATTGTCAGTTCAGAACAACTCTGGACTCTCCGTGAGCTGGGTCTTTGCCAAGGCTGTGTGGATGGGCCCAAGCCCCAGGACGTTTGAAGCTGGAGCCCAGTGGAGGTGTGAAGTGGTACTACAGAGGTGTGAAATCCCACATCACAGAACAGCCATAGCGCTGTGAACACTAGCTCTGCCCTTTCGGCTTGGACTGGAGAAACTGGCCTCCCTCCCAGTCCCCGCGCCAGAGTTCTGATTAGGTAGAGCGATGGTATGAAATCCCGCCCCGGTTCCCTGGGGCAGGCTCTGTGGGGAGCAAGAGGGTCTCTGGGGCAGCAGTGGGGTGGGGAGAGCCATGGCAGGTGCAGAGCAGGCTAGAACTGGTTGGGGATTCTTCGGTGAAATGTTCTTGTGTCGGATAACGCCGATGTCTCAAAGCCAAAACGTTTCACAGGAAAGAGATGGGGTCGATGCACTTCCCGTTTCAAACAGTTTCTGGGGAAAAAAAAGTTTTGAAATAATTGAAACGTCTTATTTTGATATTTTCAAAACTAAAAGTTCCATTTTTTGGTTCAAAATGATTTTTCATTTAGAAATTTCAGATAATTTGTAGGGAAAATGTTTTTAAAAAATCAGAAATGATGAAATCAAAATAAAACGTACTCACTGACCCGATCTAAACTTTTTATTTTTATTTTTTGATTGTGAAAATTTTTGAGATTGTGACTTTTTGACCTGATTTGGGACACCAACATTTTTTGAAATCTTAGAAATGTTTGTGGGTGGGGAAAACCCTCTCCCACCTATCTGTAGTGGAGAGCCAGCTCTGGGCTGGGGAACCGGTCCAGAGAACAGCCTGGGTGTGTGACCCTGGTGAGTCTGCTCATGAGAATCAGCCTGAGCCCAAAGGGAAGGCGGCCCCTGATCGATGACTGAAGGATGAAGAGGGGCAGCAGGGGATGGACGCACGGTGCCCATTGGGTCCTGCGTTGCGTGCTTGGGTGGCATGTGATTGTACGTTGTGATGGCTGCGGGAAGGCGAGCAAGGAGCAGAACTGCTGGAACCTGCGGCTGAACGGTTGACCTGGGGATCAGATTCAGGGAGCACCCAGGATTTAGGCCAGCACTGGGCCTATGGCAGCAGACTCCAAACGCTGCAGAGAGCCGGACTGGCACTGTGGGCTGGGACTGGGGCCGGGGCGGTTTGGACTCTGAATGGGTTTGTCCCCGCTCTAGGTGAGCGCTGCTGATAAAGCTGAGTGTTTGCACTGATAACGGTGCTAGAGTGATTCCTGGGTGAATTCCTGCCTCCCCGAAGGCAGTAGGGGGGTCTCCACCCTAAGGCAAGCAGTAGGAGTCTGGAACCCAGCCACTACTAGGAAGGGGAACCGTCACCGCACCCAAACTTCCCCAGAGTTTAGGAGGGCTCCAGCCTGGGGTTCTGCTTCACCCCACCAGGGAAATGGGCCAGCTGTGAAGATCCGGGTCTGCATTTCCCCAGAGTCCAGATCCAGGGTTCTTAAAGGGAACGCAGCCATCTGTGGCTGGGCAAGCACCATGGGCCTAGCCTGCTGCGCTCTCATGGACACCTCTGCCAACAAGGTGGGACTGGGCCCTGTGTGGGGGTTACGGCTGCACTGGTGGCACTGAAATGCTGGCTAGGAGCATGGCCCGAGCTGTGTCCCCCAGGGCCCTGTGCCCAGCAGTGCATTGCGGGGCAGCAGGTAGGGTGACCAGGTGTCCGGAACACCCGGTCGAAAAGGGATCCAGTCAGCACCAATGACTGGACCGTTGACTGTCTGGTTGGCGATGCTGCGCAGCGGGGCTGCCAGGCTACCTGCTAGCCACTGCGCCACGCAGCTCCCGGGAAGCAGCCGGCATGTCCGGCTCCTAGGCTTAGGGGCAGCCAGGGGGGTCCGCATGCTGCCCCCACCCTCTGCCCACAGGCGCAGCTCCCATTGGCCGGGGTGGGGCAGGGGACAAACTAGCGCGCCCAGCAGGCGGCTGTTGAGATGTCGTGGCACACAGCTCTCCCGCTGCTGCCGGCCCTCTTCTCCTCGTGCTCCTCCTGTGGCTGGGCTCCAGCTGCGGCACGTGCCCCGCGGCGACCCCGCGGTCTGTTGCCCCATCGCCGGCACCCAGGAGTTGGAGTATGTATCCCCATCTCCCAGTGCTGGGAATGGGGCTGCACCTCCATCCCCCTCACTGCATCCCTCCCCGTCCCACCCCCCCGCACCCCCATCCCCCTCACTGCATCCCTCCCCATCCCAACCCTCCTGCACTCCCATCCCCCTCACTGCATCC
>NW_020665065.1:11790969-11925429 GCF_002925995.2 Terrapene triunguis
AGCCTTCTGCCTCCCCCTGCATCCCCATCCACCCCACATCCCCTCCTCTCTCCTTCACTGCCCCCTCTCACCCCCACCCTGCTCTCATCCTTGGTCTCTTTCCCTCGCCATCATCTCTCCTCCACCCCCACCCCATCTTTTCCCCTCTAGCCGACCCTCCTCCCTTCCCGGCTGGGTGTCTCTGTGTAGGCAAGTGTGTGCATGCATGCACTGTATGTGTGTAAGAGGCTGTGTGTCTTTGTGTAGGGAGGTGCGTGTATTGCCGCCTGTGTGTATACCTGTGTGAATAAAATTTGCAGCCTAACTCTTTGACTTTTATTCCTTTTGCTGGCTTGCGCACAAAAAAATTGATGACATAAAATGTGTGTATTCATTTCATAACAAGTTATTAAAAGAGACGGGAACTCTAAAAGAAAAGGATTATTTCTTAAGAAGTGAATGTTGTTGACTAGTAATTGCAGAAGAGCCGATGGATCATACATTTCTCCCCACCTTTGTCTAGTTACATTATAAACCCTT
Source organism: Terrapene triunguis (assembly GCF_002925995.2). NCBI lineage: Eukaryota > Metazoa > Chordata > Testudines > Emydidae > Terrapene > Terrapene triunguis. The sequence goes on from NW_020665065.1 coordinate 11,791,489, forward strand.
TGTTGCAGACTCTCTCTTTTTATGTGTATGTGCAGCACCTTCCACCCTGGAGCCCTGATATTAGTTGGGGTCTCTCGGCACCAAACAACAATTGTAATAATAAAGAATGTGGACGTACATGTGTTAGTGCATGCTAGATGTGTACACATGAATACGTGTATCTGCATGTATGTGTGGGAGTCAGTTTCTACAGATTTATTTATATAGGTATCTGGACAGGTGAATTTCTGTGGTTGTGCTCTCTGGATTTGTATTTGGGCTTCAGGAGTGGGCCCTTAATGGACCCATTGCAGCTGTGATAATGTGTGGTCCTAATTCCCCCTCACTGCATCCCTCCCCCTCCCCCCCCCCCCCCCGCACCCCCATCACACTGGTGCCATGTCCCAGATGGGCACCTGGGGCTTTTGTCTCAGTGCAAATCCACTCCCACCGCTGCAATTCAGCTCAGGCCAAAAAAATCTTTATTGGCCCGACGAGCTGCACGGGCATTACCAGCGCTTCCAAGAGAAAACACCGAGGAGCTGTCAGGGACCGAGACAACGAGTCAAGTGTCTGCCCTAGACGGGGCTTCACAGGAGTCGTTGGGGCTTGAGCCCCGCATCCGTTTGTGATGTGAGAGCAGGCTGTCACATCTGGAGCTAGCCATGCCCTCTCTCTGCACTGCTTTCCAGCCATGGTCTCTAACAGGAGGTCTCAGTAGAGGCTTCTCTCTCTCCTCTCAGACCCCTTGGTACTTTGGAGTGTGGGAGCATAAACCTCTCTTGGCTTTGATCCCTCCTCTGTCACATAGGCTGCACTGTCGCTTCACTGGGTGGCCCACATTTTCCAAGCAGCTCAGCGAGTCCTGAGCGCTTGAAAGGCTGGCCCTGAGCTCTGTAGGTTTCCACGCAGAGCTGTGTTGCCCAGGGGCTGACTCTAGCTGATCTTCTATTTGGCAAGAGTCTGTCTGCCCGTTGGTAACCTGCCCGAGTGAGGGCTCTGTGTGGAGCAGGGCTGCCCGTTTTGCTGTGGCTGGCATTAGACACTGAGCAGCAGGGCTCCGTCTCTCACTGGACGTCGCCTCCATGTTTGACCCTGTTGCTTTGTGGGCCCACTGCCCATATTCTCCTGAGCAATCTCGGGCCATGGTGCCATGGGAGCCACCATTACCAACAGTGGGGCGCTGTTGCCATCTCTGTCCTCAGAACAGCTGCCAGCCAGAGCAGTGATGCCACCCTGTGCTTCAGCTCAGCAGTTATTTATGTGGGTGGAGGGTTGGGCCCCCCTGGTCAGACAGCAAGCAGTGAGCCGCATACACTTACTAAGGAGCTGTGTGCATCCAGGACCGCTTCCCTCTGAGTCCCGAGTGCTCCCCTGGACACTGGTTCTCCCTTGGCTCCCCATCCCTGTTTTTCATTCTCATCCACCTGAGTCTTATCCCAGCTCCCAGCAAGGCAGATTGCTCGTCGCTGCTGCTTTGATTACATTTCTAGCCTCCTTTCCAAATCTATTTTCCCTGAGTTTGCCCAGAGAAGCTCTGCGGTGGGAAAGGGGGGGGGGAGGAGATTGAAGGAAGTGTTCTCCCTGGAGTTGCAGCCCTCCACATCTGAAGAGATGATCAAGAGTGGGAGAGAGAAGAAAATCGCCTTGGGGTGACCCTCGGGCTCATCACTGATAATTGCGCGCTGGATTCCACGCAGGGGCAAAGATTAATATGACAGTGTTTTCTTTCTTTCTTTCTTTCTTTCTTTCTTTCTTTCTTTTTCTTTTTCCAGATCATTAGTGAGCACTTACACCTGGAATGGATTTACCAGCGGAAAATGAGAGCTCTTGTTTCCCAGGACTTGTGTTGACAACTACACTGGGAGCAAGAGGGGGAGGGGACATTTGTTGGGTTTTCCTCTCCCCTCCGTGTCTGCCTTCTCTCGAACCTGGTGAGGAAGGACACTGGGGAAGAAAAGCAGGGGCCGAACAAGCCCCTTTCAGTGGTATGGAAATACTTGGGGCATGGAGAGATCTTCATTGACTTCAATGCCAGAAGGTAGTGTTTGAGCATCTGCATAACACCGGCCATGGATGATTTATAGAGTGAAACGGGTGGGGGGCGGGAGAGCCTACCCTTGATAAATAGATGGGTTGGCATGTCTGTGGATGGGGCCATGCTGTGTGGAGGTCTGAGCCCCATCTCTGCATGGACAGAGGCTCTGAGGGCCTGATGGTTGCTCTCCTGCACCTTGTGTCATCACTGACTCTAATGCCATGTAGGCGAAAATGCTGCCAGCCTGGAGCAATAGCATTTGATGCCCATTTGGCACTGGCCTGACTGGAGGAGGGGCAGGTCGGTGGTGAATTGGGCCTAAATGCCTCCCACGAAACAAAGGCTTCTGAAGTGATGCCTGAAAGCAAAAGGGGTTTTATTTCTGCGGGATTACCTCTGAAGTCTGAGCTTTGCAAATCACAAGCCAGACTCCTTGGAGAGCTTATTATCACATCTCCTTCCACAACTGGCATCTCCTGACGGGCTCCGTGTAAACTGAGGAGCTGTTGTTTTCAATCTCAGATTAAAGCCCTCCTGCCTCCCATCCACTGTCTTTTATTACAGCTGTGGGCAAGTGGCCTTTGCTTGGCTAATGAAGCCGTCTGTGGTTTTGAAAGCACTAGCATGCTGCTGGCACTCATTAAGTGGTTCCTGTAGGTGATGCCTCTGCCAGCACCAAAGAGCCATTTAAGCACCTGTGATTCTGTGAGAAGCAAAGGGAACAGCTCAATGGGGAATACTCCAGGGCAGGTAATTAGACATGGCTTAGCTTCTTGGTGATAACCAATTGCACCATGGGAGTGGCCTAAAGTAGCAAAATGCAGCTTTGTGCACCCTCCACATCCACTATGTACATGCACACGTCCACCTTCATGTGAATACATCTGTGTACATGCACACACTTGCATACATCTGCGTATGCTTAGGAGCACACGCAAACGTGTGCAGCACACACTCAACTCATGAAGTCTTGAACACATGCCCATTTTCCTTCATTAGTTTGCACGCACATATGGATATATAGATGCCCGAAGATACATGATCACAGACATGAACACATGCAGATATGCATGTACACCTGCATGGATATGCACACACTGCAGAAGCTCAAGAATGGCAAAATGATAAATATCGGTTGACAACTGGCATGCTCTGTTCGCATTTTCTGCAGCTGCAAATCAAGCTGCACACAAAAATGATGAAGAGTTGAGGTTGCTAAGAGTGCATTTTCCAGCTGTACCGCTTGGTCTCCTTGATCCTTCGTAGAAGGGCACACTAGTGAATATGATGTTTTGACAGCCTGTTTTGTTTCCTTGCCTGGGCATAACCTTGAGACAGTGGTTATACCTAATAAAATGATGTAGTCAGCAAAAGATTTATGCAGATCTTTCTTAGTGATTTTCTCAGCATCCAAAACAAACTGTACCACAGTGGACAAATAAGCATTTCTCCAAGATCTAAGGCCTGGATTGCGCCTAAATATTAGATCAACCTAGCTACATCGCTCAGGCCTATGGAAAAATTTGTGCCCGGTGTGACATAGTTAGGTCAACCTCCTAATCCCACTGTAGACGCAGAATTCTTCCATCGACCCAGTTACTGCCTCTTGGAGCGGTGGATTAACTACAGCAATGGAAAAACTCCTTCCATCAGTGTAGGAAGCAGCTACACTACAGTGCTAAAGTGGCCCAGCTGCAGCTGTAGCTGCAGTAGTGTAGACATACGCTAACTCCTATGAATTCAGATAAATGGACCTTGCACGGCTATCTTCTGTGGTGCCATCTGGTGACTCTCGGTAATGTTGCAGTGAAAATGGATCATTTCAAATATATTAAACACCAGCTGAACTTTTTCACACAGAGATTTTGTGATAGAAAATCATCTCCTTGGTTGCAGACTCTTCCGTTAGACAATGCACCTTGACGTCACACATCCTGAGCCAAGCTGAGGTCCATCATCTCCCGGTAGAACTCATAATTGGCCTGGGGAGCCATTGTGGGACACAAAACCGACTCTCAATGGAACTGTTTGCAAAGATTTTTCACAGTCAGAGCTGGCCATGTTCCCTTGAGCTGCAAAGATGCTCAAAAAGGGGGCTTGGATTTCCATGGCAACAGGCTGCATTCTGCGGACTCTCACAGCTTGTCTTTCTCCGGATGCGTCTGTTGCCCATGGCGCTCAGAGTTTCAGGGCCAACAATGCGTGAGGGACAAAGATGGCATGGGCGTGTGTGTGTGAGCCGGACACCCAGAGTTCAAGGCTGGAGGACACAAGGCACAGTGAAGAGAAGGTTCAGGTTGAGATGATACAGCAGAATGCTCCCAACTCAGACATTGGCTCAAACATAGGTTAGAACAGCAGCCTGCTAGTTAAGCCATCACCCTGGTTACCAAGAGGCTCGAAGGGATGGTAGAATAATGTGACTGTGCTCTTCACTAGTCCCTTTCATCCGAGGCTCTCGCATCAGCTCATTCAGCCTCACAACATCCTCTGTGAGGCAGGTCCAGATGGGGGAAACTGAGGCACAGGGTGATGAAGCAACTTAGCCAAAGTCCCACAGGGTGTTAGTGGCAGAGCTCAGAATAGAGCCCAGGAGTTCTGTGATGGGCTATATACACCTCACTGTCCCACAGCTGCTAAGGGGTAAAGGCACAGAATAACTTCCTCCCTCTCCAGCTGGGACTAACTGGTTGACCAGCAACAGCTGGGTCAAGAGGCTGCTGCCCAGACAGATGGGGCTGGCTGCCAGAGGGGCCGAGAGCTCAGAATCAGCAGCAGAATGATAGTTGCCAAGGAGCAGAACCAGAAACCCTTGAGGGCTGGGGTGAGGAAGTGGATGCCCTAAGCAGGTACCCCTTCCCCTGTATTCCATGAGCTAGAGGAGGACTGGACTCTGTAGGGTCTTGCTACCAGGCCTGGGAGGAATATAACATAGCTGGAGTTGAGCTAAGAGGCTAGGTGAGCAAGGTCTTACAGGCCTGGTGTACTTCTAAGTTAGCAAGGAGTTAGTTAGGAGTAAAGACATAGCAGCTACTAGCCCAATTGCAAAGACAATATCACATGTGCCTCTTAAATGCCACTTACTTGTCCCATGTTGTGAGCTATTGGAATGTAGTGACTCTGTTCTCTGGCAACTGTTCCAATGAAGCAGATGGGCCATTTATTAAGGGAACAGCCTTTGGGGTTGCCCTGAATCTTGGACACCGTACAAGTCTGCAGGTTATCGTGCAAGTTTGGGGGTCTCCTAATTGGAGAGGGCCAGAGCTGTGCAAAAGGTTTTCACAGGCTCGTTGTCCATCGCAAGCTCAAAGCCAGGGCCAGGTATGTTAGCAGCTTCACTGTAGCTCATGAGTTGATCAAGGGAGCCTGGGGTGACTTATGGGGATTGAAATCCCTCTGTATTCCTGGCTTGGGCACAAAATCGGGGGAACACCTTTGGGTTCAATGAAGATTTTGAACCCCCAAGCTCACAGTGAAAGTCACGGGCTGCATGAACCTCACGTGAACCAGAGCCAAAGAAAACATTCTGCAGGAAGCTATGTCTGCTTGTGAGCATGATGTGAAATGCCAGATCTGCCCCATCCCCTTCCCACTGAGCTCCAAAGAAGTTCAGAGCTGTAAGTGCAGTTTCAGCCCCTTCTGTGACAGAGGATCTGCGCGCGAGGGGGAGTGCGAGATGAGGATCTGAACAGGGGAAAGGAGCCTTGTGCTGAGAGAGGCTGGTAGCTGGGGCTGGGGAGTGTGTTCTGTTGCTGGGGTGGAATTGAGTTACAGGACAGAGTCTGGTAATGAGGTGGGAGGTGTATCTGGTGCAGTGTTGAGGTTAGGACAGACATGGTGATGGGAAGGCGTAGTGGTTCTCAAACAAATTTTTGCTGTGGTCACACATGCAGCCACAGCAAATTCACAGTGGCCACCGTTTTGCCAGCTAAAATATTATACTAATGACTGTCTAGTCATGTGGTTATTTAGAAGTGTCATGTCAATAAAATAGCAAAGCTTTTTCATGTAAAGAATAACATGTACTGTTAATACCACCACACACTTACACAGTTATTACTGACTATATCATTTTTAAAGTTGGTAACTAAATTTCTCATAAAAAGAACAGGAGGACTTGTGGCACCTTAGAGACTAACACATTTATTTGAGCATAAGCTTTCGTGGGCTACAGCCCACTTCTTCGGATGCATAGAATGGAACATATAGTGAGGAGATATATATACACATACAGAGAGCATGAACAGGTGGGAGTTGTCTTACCAACTCTGAGAGGCCAATTAAGTAAGAGGAAAAAAAACTTTTGAAGTGATAATCTCTGTATGTGTATATATATCTCCTCAATATATGTTCCATTCTATGCATCCGATGAAGTGGGCTGTAGCCCACGAAAGCTTATGCTCAAATAAATTTGTTAGTCTCGAAGATGTCACAAGTGCTCCTGTTCTTTTTGCGGATACAGACTAACACGGCTGCTACTCTGAAACCTAAATTTCTCATATATTTTTTGTAGCAAACTATGATGTAAATATCAGTTAGCTTCTTTTTTTAGTTATTATTATTTCAAAAGATTCTTGAAAGGGTAAATAGTTCAACGCTTCTCTCTTCCAGAGCACGGTGGAAGGCAGCCTCCAGGTTTTGGTCAGTAAGCTTGTTTCTGAACTGGCTTGTCAGAAAATGAAGCCCGCTGAATGCACGTTCACATCTAGCTGTAGTTGGAAACACCGCGAGTCACTGTAGCCACACGCGCATGTTCTTTGTAGTGAACTGAATGCTCAGGCAGGTCCCACCAAAAGTCATGGTGGCCTCACATGAAGTTGCTGGTGGCCTCATGCAGCTATGGTGGCTGTGCTTGAGACTTGGTAGGCCACCTGAGTCCATCCTCCTGTTATAGCGGGGAGTGAGGGTTGGGATCAGAAGTGGGGGTGTTATGACAGAGACCCTCACAAAAGGGAGGATGTTGTGCCGGAGGGAGTTTTGCAAAGGGTCATGGGGATTGTTATTCGTGTGATTGGAGGGAGGGAATCCCGGCTTTCTCATCCAGCGCGCGGCTGCAGTAGCACTGAGGCAGTAGTTCTGGCAGGAGAAGGGGATGAGAGGGGGTGGGTGTGTATTGTGCCAGGGTCTGACTAAAGGAGCCTGTGGCTATGTCCACACTGCATAAGGTATGGGATTGACCTCGACTAGATACAGCCGCAAGGTAATAACTACCCAGGCCTCCTCTCCAACTGGGTTTTACAGGGAGTTGTAAAATCAGCCCTAGTTTTTGCAATGAAGAACCCCCTCCATGTGTGAGGAGAGGGGGAGTGAAAGAGCTTTGTGCCCTGGGGGGATGGACTGGTGCTGGGGATGCCTGGGGCCGGGCCGCTGTCCACTGGCGGGCAGCATTTGACTCAGCATAGAGCAAGAGTGTCTAGTTTTCTCCAGAGATCTCCGCAATGTTTATGGCTGAGCAGGAGCGTAAATCTTATTGGCTCTGAGTCCTTGGCAGATAATTCTTTCCTCCTCCTTCCCCACCTGTCACTAAGGTGCTGTTTAAAGCTTACAGATGGGTACAACCCAGGGTGCTGAATGCATAGAGACACTTTGAGGCGAAGCAGGGGCTGAGACGTGACCTCTTTGGCAATCAGTGTGTTGGCTCTGGCTCTCTCCCCACCTCGGGTCCTGCAGCCTCCTGTCACACCAGTCTGCGGGATGCTCATTGCCCGCCCCCTCTAAAGTCCCCTGCGAGGGCAGGAGTAGGTCTGCTCCGTGCTCACAATCCGGATGGCCCCAGGGGGCCGGGGATGGACGGGGAGGCTACGCCTCTGTGATTCCGTCTTGGGCTCTGGTTTGGCTCTTGAGGTTTACGAGGCCATGGAGGCCTCTCAGTTAATTACAGCCGTCACAGTCAGTCTCTCACCCTCTTCATTAGCCCTCCAGCCAGGGTTGGTGACATTTTCATTCCCGAGGCACTGGGGGAGGTTCCGGCTCACACGGAACTGGAGCTGGCAAAGGAGGCTGGGATGGGACAGGGCTATGAAATAATTCATCCCATCCCCCCAGCTGTGGGAGGAGAGATGGTAAAGCTCAGGCCCTCGCCTCCCTGGATGGAGAGATGCAGAGAAGGCACCTTGAGTAGGGCTGGTTCTTGCAGCATCTCTCCCCGGTTGCCGTGGCAGCCAGATAGATGCAGGGCAGTCCTCTAGCAGGGCGCCACTGGTGCACGGACAGGGCCCTTGAGAGGGGGCAATTGGTTGTTCTAATGCATTATGTTGGGGCCAAATGTAATGTATTGAGTCATTACGGCATTATCTCTTCATTACGCTGAGAGCTGCTGCTGGAGCACAGGGAGGAAAGCCCGGGGCCAGAGCCGGCGAGGAGGGGAATTGACTCATTAGCTGCTTGCAGGAATCGGGCTCAGCATCCCTGCTGTCAGGGAATGGTGCTGTCGCTGCATGGGGCGTGAGATGCTGCTGCAAAGGGCAGTGTTTGTTAGAAAGTAGAGGTGGGCTCGGGAGTGCACATGTGTGTCGGGGTGTGCCCGTGAGAGCACATGCACAGGATATCAGCTGCACACACACCGACCCCCTCCCCACTCATGCCCTGCAAGAACAAACACACGTCCCCAAGCCTCCCCTTCACACACTCCTACCCTAACCCTACAATCCCCTCCCAACCTACTCTCATACCAAGAGACACATACAGATCTGCCATTCAATCTGCTGACAACAATGTACAACACACAGTTACGTCTACACAAGCTCACTACACCTCTGCGCTTACTCCCAATAACATACACACACGAGGACATCTATGTGCAATTAGTCTCACGATACACCCCAGCTGTATACACCCCCTATGCACACTCTACCCCACACAGACATACACCCCTCCCTCCACTCATGAACCTACCCCTGGACGCACACACCTGCACACGTCCACACACTCCCAGCATCAACAAACTCCTACCCTGGCACCTACAGTGCCTCAAGTGTATCCTAAAGTGTATCCCTTTAACCTGCACACACGACCCACACCAACTCACACCTTCTTGCACACCCCACCCTGACAGGTCCCCCTTGCTGCTGAGAACAGACTGCCAGGGTTCCCCAGTTGAGACTGGCCGGGCTGCGCCAGGTCTCAGGACATGCCACGTGCTCTGTGAGAGATGGCGCCCCCAGCTGGCCCATACATCTGGAGCAAGGGGGCAGGTAGGTGCGGAGCCCCCTGCCCACACTCGGTCACATGAGATTGGCCCTTGGTGGGAGCTCGGTACCTGAGGGGATTGATAAAGGGATAGGAACAATTCCTTTCTAGCATGTAGGTCTGAGTCCGGCCGAGGTTGGTGGTGACTTACCGGCCATGGCTGTTCGGTGGCCTGTAGATCTCAGTCTAGCGCCTCATGGGCAGGTGACCACATCACAACCTCCTCACATGTGTACACACACACACACGAGTGGCACCGGCCGGCCTCCCCAAGACTGCCCGCCCTCCCCACTCACTCCTGGGGATGAGTTCTCCTGCTCCAGACGCAGGCACCTCTGGGGGCCTGAGGACTGGGCGGGGGGAGCTTGCATGGGGCTGCCTGACTTGCAGATGAGCAGAGAGGCCTTCGATCTCTGGGGCTGCCAATCCAGCACCAAACTGATGAGGCTGTTCCTCCCAGAAGGCCCAGGCACCTCAAAAAGGCAGGAGACTCCCCACCTCTTCCCCTGCTATAGCAGGCAGAGCGCTGGAGAGGTCCCTGCAGGGAGCAAAGTACGGATGCTTCCAGCAGGCCTCTCCCTGCCTCTGCTGCCAGGGGATTGCTGAGTGGGGTGTTCAGCACACCTGTCATGCTGCCTGTGGGAGCAGTTCAGGCCTCCTGGGGGGCTGTTCTGGGCACAGGGGCCTTGCGGTGACTGGCACAGAGAGAAACGCCCATGGAATAATGGTATGTGGAAAGCACATGCCTCACTGCGTCACGTGCTTTCTCCAGTCACGACCATAAAATGGCCTGCAGCACCGGGCAGGATAAATCAAGAGCACGGGGATCAGGCTGTCTTCTGGGTCTGCACAGCAGTGAGCACTCGCCTCTCAGTACCTGCGCTGGGCCACAGAAGGGCCCAGAAGTGAGGGGAGCATGGCAGGAGGACTAAAATTCCTGGCATGGCATTAGAGAGTCTCTGCACACCCACTGCCGCCCCCTGAGAGATGGCCAAAGGGGAAGGAGATTCGAGGGCTCTGAGTCCATTTCCCTGGCCAGCCTCCCACTTTGACATTTCTCCCTCTGGTGATTGGAATAAAACACATTTAACACAAAGGGTCTCCTCCTACCCCGGCATCTGAGGCAGATGCAACCCCCTGAAGCATCAATGTCATGTTGGGGTGGGGGTGGGAAGGTGATGCCACTGCTGGTGTGTGTGTCCTAGGCAGCACATTCCACTAATCCTCTCTTAATGTGTCAGGGCTCTGGCGGGGCTTCCTCACAGCAGTGTCCTGTTGGTGTCAGCTGGGACTCTAGTGCTGTGAGCTTCCTCTTGGCAGTGCCCTGTCATTGCCCAACTGTGACTCCAGTGCTGTGATCTTCCGCTCAGCAGTGCCGCGTCAGCACCAGCTGTGACTCCTGAGGCAAACGCCGCCAGTGGCAGAGTCAGCTGTCCCCAGTGGCACAAAGCCCACCTTTGATGCATAGCCTGGATGCCAAGAAGCAGCTCTGGCACTTGCACGCTGGGTTAAGTGAAGCGCTGGGATCAAACAGTCCTAACTGCATCACTCACTCTCCAGCTGCTGGTCTCTGGCTGCGGATGCGTCTCTGTCTCCCACCCCCCACCCCCCAGGCTATTTCGACCCTCTTTGGACATGGATCGGGGCCATTAACTTGTTCACTTCATGCTGGCGCGAGCACCATAGACTCCTTGCTGGACACTATATCAACACAAAGCATTTGCCAAGATTTACAGGGCTCTTCCTGGACCGTGGAAGGTAAAAAATGTCCCTTTCAAAGCAATAAAATATAAAATGGGACCCAATTTCTCTCCAGGGTAAGAATCATTATGTTTGACAAGGCTGTAAAACACACAGCGCTACAGCGTGGGGGTGAGAGCCGGAGTAAATGCTGCCTTCGGAAACCTCCTTCATTGCAAGGCTGGGATATGGTTCCCTTAAAAGCAGGGCCCGAGGGTCTTGGGAGGAGGTAGTGTCTAATTGGCACCTCCTCCTGCTCTCAGCAAGGGATGGGCAGCCCCCTTTCTTCCTGCCCTCCACGAGGCCCAAGTCGAAGGCTTTCTCTATGGGCATGTCTACACTGCCAGTGAAGGTGTGGTGGTAGCCTGGGTAGGCATAACCACAGTGCTACATAGCTTCAATCTAGCTAGCAACACAGGTAAATATAGTACTAGAGTCACGGTGGCATAGGTTTCAACACAATCTAGCAACCTGAGTACAAACCTTACAGGGAGCCTGGGTGTGTACTCTGGTTACTAGCCCGTGCCACGACATCTGTAGTAGTGTTGTTATCTGTGCTAGCGACATAAAACTAGCCTGGGTATGCCCACATGCTACACTCACACCTTCACTTGCAGTGTAGACATACCCTCTATGATGTTTCACTCTATATGCATCCGAAGAAGTGGGTTGTAGCCCACGAAAGCTTATGCTCTAATAAATTTGTTAGTCTCTAAGGTGCCACAAGTACTCCTGTTCTTTTTGCGGATACAGACTAACACGGCTGCTACTCTGAAACCTCTATGAGACTGGTTTAACTAAACCCACCTTAAATCAATCTAGTTAAACTGGTGCAAACCCCTAATGTAGACACACTTAAACTGGTTTAACCCTTGCTTAAATCAGTGAAGCTTAATTTGGTGATTTACCAACACAACTGATTCAAGGCAGGGTTAAACCGGGTTAAGTGTGTCTATAGTAGGGGGCTTGCACTGGTTAAACTAGACGATATATTTTAAATCAAACCAGGTAGACAAGGCCTGAATTTCAGTTGGTCTGTACCAAGGCCAGGCAGGCCCCAGATTGACACTTCATCTACATGAGAAAAGGAGTGTCCAATCTCTGCTGATCCGGTGCTGTCCATTGTTAATCTCATCTACACACCAAGGTGTGTAAACTTTGTGCAGAGCATCTCCGCCTGTACTTTGTTAGTGAAACCTGGGCTACAGTGCTCTGATTTCAGTGAGATTGGATGCGGGGGGAGACTGTTATTGCTGCAGCCTTTGGGAGGGAGGAGGAAGAAGAAAGAGGGCACATGACAGGTACAAATAGAAAACTAAAGCGAGATGAGAGATGTAGCTGTAGGGCTCTGTCATCTCCTTGCCCTCACAGGGGTGAGCTGCACCTTCTCATCCGCCGTGCTCTGTAGGCCATGTGCTCTCAGCAAGGATGTGGGAGAAGCATCGTCTTTGGGTCTCTCTCTGTTTCATGCTGACATCTCCAGTTCTTAATAAAATCAAATTGCCTTAGGACTGGAAGGTTTTGAAGTTCAGTTTTAGGAGGTGAATAATAAAAAACAGGAGTTAGAGAGCAAGAGAGAGAGCGTGTGTGTGTGTGTATTAGACTGTTGTTGTTCTAAGATCCCCACCCTCTTCTCCCCAATGCCTTGCTGTATCCTGGACAGACACTTTCATCTTGCTTTGATGGTACCTGCCACATATACCACTGTTCCCCTCCCCCCTAGCATATTAGAAGTGTGTCCTCCTTATATCAAGGCTGTCGAGCTAGGAATCATACCCAGGGAGAAATCCCGCGCTGGTGCTTTTTTGGGATTCCCTTGGCTCTCCTTCCCACAAGGCTCCCTCTTAGCTGTTATAGCTAGGCCTGGTCATAAAGGCCCAGATCCTCAGCTGGTGCAAATCACCATAGCATCATTGATATCAGTGGAGCTATATCACCCGATACTAGCTGAGGACCTGGCCGATAAGCCAAGCAAGAGATGCAGGGTAGTTTGCTCCTTAAGGGCTTATCAGATCCAGCTGGGAAGGGGCTATGCCACAATGGGCTGCGAGCACTGAGCTGGAAGGAGGTTGGTTCCTGTGACTGACCCTGGAGCAGAGTACAAGGCTGGTAGGTGCCGGCTGCTGGTGTTGGGTAGGGGAATAGATTTGTTTTGTGTTACTCAGTGAGATTCTTTGTGTGTGAGAATTAACAAATGGTGCCTTGAGGGAAGGGCCTGAAACAGACTTTGGTGTGGTGTGTTAGTCCATCCTGCGCTTGGAGAAACTGGCCTACAGCCCCCAAACTACCTAAGGGCCCGAGGTGGGGATTTAGAGAAAAGTCCCGCAGGATTCAGTAGGGGTGAAACCGAAGGCGTTCTCGAGGCAAGGTGCCAGGGTTTGAGAGCAATGACTATGAAACCCCACAGCACTGAACAGAGAATGACCTGCTTTCCAGCGAGTTTTGGAACCACCTTATAGAATCCTTTAGCGGGGAGAGAATTGTCAGGTGTGCGCTACGGGTGATTCAGAAGCACCCAGATGACCATTTTCTATGAAATTCATAGGATTTTTCTGTGAGGTTCTGCTGGCTTGATCCTTTGGTCCCACTATCAGGGATGGGGAGGAGTTGGCTTCCCCTCCAGTCCTGCTGCTGAGGGAGAAACTGGGCCCTCTTTGCTTTCTGTTTCCGTCCCAGTACAAAGTGGTTGGGATAGGGCTGGGGAGAGCTGTATTGTGCATTTCTGAGCCCTTATAGAGTTCCTTACGACATAGACCCAACAGTCTCATGGCTGGTTTGGGGTAAGGCTGACTGCGGGCCTCTACTGCATTGTAGAGACAGGTCAGGCAATCTTTGCAAATAGAGTAGGAGTTACTACAAAAGAGGCCTGTCCATTGCACTGCATCCCTCAGGGAATTCAGTTCAAACAGAAAAGGGCTCTGAGGATCATCATAAGCGTAGATGGTAAAGGCCTTTTTAGGTTATCGAGCCCATCTGCCTGCCAGGGCATGAGGTAGGGCTCTATCGTGGAACCCGTGTCCCGGTGAGTTGCTCCATTGACTGCAATGGGACTGTCTGTGCGAGTAAAGACTGCTTGCCTGAGTCAGGTTTTGGACAATCCCATGTCTAGTGCTCCTGATAGAACCTTCAGACTCTTCTCTCGTGCGCCCGAATGTGTGCGTGCCTGGTATGTGGAAATGTATATGTGCCTTGTGAATCGGTGTGTGCCTACAGTTCTGTGAAACTGTGTGAGTGTGCACGTGTGTTTGTGTGTGTGCGAAGGCATGGGTATGTGTGCATGGTTGTTTAAATGAATACAGGAATGCTCCCACATATACAGGTTAGTGTCTGCAATTGATAACACTAACTTGCTTGTTAAATGCTCACTGACAGCGACTTGGTATAGCTTTTAACTTTTTTATTCTTAATTCCCATTATTTCTTCTCCTCTTTGAAGCTGAAAAACTACTCTTCTCCAATGGTGCCCTGCCGTCTTTTTGCCCCATATTATCCCTCCCACCCCATGTTTCCTGTGAAGAGGAAATAAACAGGGCTCCTTTTTCTTCACTTGTGCAGGTGCCAGCATCGCTGCTGATGTTGGCATGAATGCACAGATTTGTGGTGAGCTCGGTGCTGCCGAGCAGCCAGCAGAGGGAGCTCGCACATTGGTTTCTGTGGGTCAGTGAAAAATGGTGGCCTTTATTTATTCCTTAGAAAGGATGGAATTAAAGAAATAAAAATAGAAACTGGAAAATATCTCAGCAGGGGCCAAATTCTGGTTTGAGTTAATCTTGCATAGGAATTGCCACACTGGAGATCCAGAAGTGGCCCTCGGCTTTCTTGCTCGTGAGAGCAGAACATGTTTTTGGTACCCCTCTACCAGAATGGTGTGTGGGTGGTTGGATGGGAAAGGAGGGGAATCAGCAGAGCAAAACTGGCCGGCCAATCAGCAAGCACAAAGGAGGGGAGCTGAGCAGTCTGGTGCCCCTGGGATGACGGTGACTGCCCTGCTCGCTTGCACCCACAGCTGGCTCTGACTGGATCAGACCCTAGGTCCAGCTAGTGCAGGACCTTGTCCCCAACAGCAGCCTGCACCAGATGCTTCAGAAGAAGGTGTGGGAGCCCCACTGTGGACTAGTCTGCTCTCCACGGTCTGATCCTGATCTTGAATAGAGATTGTGTTAAACACGGTGGCAGGAGGTTCATTATCCCTTCTGGAATTGATGTGAATAGGTAGGACAATGCTGGCTGTTCTTGTGGGCCCTATAAGTGTCCAATCTGGTTTTGAATCTCGTGAATTGTTGGCCTTAATAACATCCCGTGGCAAAAAGTTCCCAGTCTTATTCTGTAGGGTGTCAAAAGACATTTCCTTCGAGCTAGTTTGAATCTGCCCCTTTTAAGTTCATTGAATGTCCCTTCGGTCTCGTGCCACCAGACAGGGAGACGAGACGCTGAAGTAAAGCGATGGCAGGGAGCCTTTTGAAGTGCACAGCTCCACGGCTTTCTGGAGCTGCAGACCCATGCAGGGCTTCCAGCATCCTGCACGTCAGCCCTGCACTGGCTCCCTTCCTACTGGGCAGCAGGTTCCCATGGGGAGCAGGGTTTGCTCCCAGACTGTAGCAATTTCCAAGGATGTGTGTCAAACTGGAGGCTCCCAACGCGTGACAGAGTGTCGCTTTGAGTCTGCTTAATTCAATGTAGATGAGTAGGATATGCATCTCCAGCTGAATTATTCCTCTTCAGTAAATATGTTGCTGCAATAATCAATTGCCATGTAATTAGCACACAATAACTATCTTATTAAATCTAAATGAAATGCAAATACAATCCGGATTCATTTAGCTCCCCTGTCAGGAGCTCCTTCCCCTCCCCTCCAAGCAGTGCGCTAAGCAGTAGCTGGCACCCTGCCCTCCGGGTCGCTGTTGAACTAGTGTCCCAGCTATGCGATGGGCTGAGGCAGACTGGCGGCCAGCAAGGGGCTACAGAGAGAGCTGGGTAAAGCCAGTGAGCATCCATAGGCCATGCAGCTTTGTGTGAGCCTTGCTTTTTTTAAAACCCTTTGGCCCTTTGGGGTGCGTGTCACAGCCCAGAGAGCAGTGGCTTGCAGCCTTTTCTTTTCTAAGCTGGCCCCTTGCAGCTCGTTCTGCTCCTCCTCCCTCCATCCCCCATCCCCAATGCTCCTTCCAGCACCTGCCTCTTTGCTCCCCTGTGTCTTGCTAGCCAGCACTTGGTTGTCTCTGTGCACAGCCAGCATGCAGCTGCAGTTCCTCCTCTAGGCTGGAAGCCACAGCTGTTAAATGTGTGCTAGCTGGCCTGTGCTGTCCTGCCAGCCTCTCCAAGCTGGACTTTCCCCAACTGCTATAACCGAAGTGTGGGGCTTGGTTCATACAGCCCTGGCTGGGGCTGCTGTATTGCAGAGGTGTTAATCCCATTGTCCTGGCCAAACACAAATTCAGGTGCTTAGCAGACATTCTACTGACTTAAATTCCCGTGCAGTGTGAATTGGAGAAGGTGTCTCAGACAGTGAACTTACTTCCTGTCCTAAATTGTGATGTAGTGTTGCTGTGTGCTGTTAGCTACTTACTCTGTTCCACCCCAGAGGGGGCTGTGTTTCAGTGACGAGTGAGCCAATCCTCACGTATAACACACTCTCTAGCTTGTATAGCACATTACGAGTCCTTCAAGATAAAAGGTGCCATCTAAAAAGATGATGATTAGATGCAAGTCCAATAGGCGCAAAGGACACAGCCTGTTACAAGTAAGTGACCCAGGAAAACAGTCCCTGCAGATTTTAAACATCATGGACAAATTTCTGTCTGCAAGCCTTAAATCTTCTGTCAAGCCTTACATCTTCCCCTTAGCAAGCCTCTGTATTTTGGCCACATTTACATTGTGGGCGTTCAGATGGCTAATGAAGAACTTAATTTATAGAGGAGTTTAGCTGAAGATGGGGCTGTGAGACTGGGATTGATAACTGAGCTCCAATTATAGAGAATAAGCAAGAAGACTTTGACAGGTGTAATTCCCTGTATCTTGTGTAGGGAATTTGACTCTCTGTTTTCCCCTTGGAACTAGACTAGTAATATAAGGGGAAAAGCAATGTTTCCCTTTGGGAGGGACCCAAGGGAAAGCTCAAAGCCTTAACCACAAAATTAGTGTTAGGAATGAGGGATGGGTTGTACAACTTTTGGATCTCAAGGAACATTCAAATAGCTTTTAATTCATTGCTGATTAAATTCCTGATGGGTCCCAGGTGCAAACTGAATGCCATGGGGGAAGAGGCAGAAGGGCCCAGATTGTCCAAGGTATTTAGACACCTAACTCCTTTTGCAGATCTGGGCCAAAGCTCCCGTCCAGGAGCACACCTTAGAAGTTTGCACTGATCCTCCACCTAGAGGCGTTTAATGGGAACGCTGCTATTTACTTCAATGGGAGCAGGATCAAACTCTTTGAAGAGGAAGAATTTAGTTACTGAGCAGACATCAGGGAGGAGGAGGAGGGATAGAACTGCACAGAGTAGCAGAGACTGGGGTAAGGTTCAGTCAAAGAGCATCTGTTTGGAATAAGGCTTCTGATCTAATATTGGCATTGTGGTAGTTCCTGGAGCCCCCAGTCAGGGATGTGCCCCAGGGTGCTGGGTGCTGCACCGTGAAAAGACAGCCCCTTCTCCAAGGTTTACAGTCTAACTTGTGCAATCTACACTGAGGTTTAGTGGTACAAAGGTTTAGTGCTGGCCTGGTTGAAGGCAGTGAATACCCTGAAATAAACAATTTCTACAGTCCTAGACCCAACCACTGCACCTCGCAATGTCTGGGGCTGTTACTGCTCTCAGCACTTCTCTGCTATGGGCTAGAGCCTCCTCAGCTGCTGTAAGCTGGCATCGCCCCGTTGCTCTTGATGAAGCTGTGCTGTGTATAACAGCTGAGAACTGGCCCCGGGCTGACAAGCACTATAAAAAACGTAGGGCAGATAGATACCCTGCTTTTATTTTTATAAGCTACTCCGTCGTTGTGGAAAGGCCGGCGCCAGCCAAATCTCAGCCGTGGCATCACTTACAGCTGAGAATACGTATGGAAAAAACGAGGGAGCAATTCCGTACTCAGCCCCCCCAGGTCTGTGACCTGGCCACATTACTAAGCAAAATCAAAGGTCATGTTCACTAAGCATTTCATGTATCTACAGCTTGTATACTTTTTAATCCCGACACCTTAATACACGTAAGGCTGACATGGCAGATGAGACTGGGGGAAAGCTGCAGGGTAAGTGGGCGGGAAAACAGCTGGTTTATTCATTTTGAAACACAAACATGCACATTTTAAAATTAAAGGGCCAGATCCTGGGGTGTGGTTAAGCTTGCGAGCAGGGCCACAAGGGCGGGCATTGTGGATGCTCTTTGCACTCCCCTGGTGAGGGGGCTGGTCTGTGCTGGGCTGTTAGGGTAAGTGAGGAAAAACCCTGGAGGCTTCTCTGACTTGTGCTGTCTGCAGTGAGGAGGTGCCCTGCCCAGACCCCTTTCCTCGGGCTCTGCCAGCAGCAGGGACAAGGCTGGCACTGAAGTCTCTATGCAGGCTCTGTCCCCTTGCACTAGGTGAGCCTCCCAGGGCCAGCGAGCCTGGCTTTAATTCCACTCTGCACTGGTATAAATGACAACACAAGCTGCAGGGCAACCAAGAATCAGGCCCCCAGCATCTGCTGGGGAAAGTTTTACCCCTATGACCTTAAAGCCTCCTTTGCTTGTGGTCCCCCCTCATCCCCCGCCCTTCTGCAGCGAGGTGAATGTGTTAAACGGTGGAGCCGCTGGCTGGGAATCGTCTGGTACAGAGCCATTAGATAGATGTCCCTGAAACAGCAGCAGATCAATCGATTCATAAGTAATTAAAGTATTCCCCTTCCCCAGGGCAGCTTGGGATCTATAGCTCAGGAAGGAGATAAAACGGCTCCTCTCTAGAACAAGGGGGGACTTCCCGAGGGCTGGGGGAGGGTTGGGTGCCTGCATTGCTGGGGGTTACTCTTTTCTGTTACCTCTTTTTGCTGGAGAGATCTTCCCCTCCCATGCCATGGGCCGTAGGTCCTGTCTCCAGCAGGGAGTGTGATTGCTCAGCCCCTATCTAATTGGATGCTTTGTTCAATGGACCTTGCCCCCAGTGCCCTAGGCATTGTGTGTTTGTCCTGTTCAGCCCCACAGGCCAGGCCACCCCAGTCCAATGAGCAGCATGAAATGACCGGAGTTGCTCCTGATTCACACCAGTGTAACTGAGATCTGAATTGGGCTCTTAGCAGTGATACGGCGCCTCTCACCCAAGGGCCCCGCTTTGACAAAGGGGGATAAGTTCTGTTGTTCCCATTTTACAGAAGGGGAATCGGAGGTGCAGAGAGGCTGGGCCAAGTCCTCAGTTGGTGTAAATCAGCATAGCTGATCTGGTCCTAAATTTACCCTGGGTCAGGAGCTGGAGCCAGGTCTGCAGATGCTCAGTCCCCTGCTATAACTACTAGGTGATGCTGTCTCTCTGTAAAGCACCGTGAACCACGAAACCTGCCTCTCTTCCTCATGCCCCCAGCCAGGCTCTGTACGTCTGTCCCTCACTTCAGAGCAGAGAGGAATTGAAGTGTTTGCTGGACTCTTCCTCAAAAACAATCACTTCTCAGTGGTGGGCCCTTGGGGATGCTCAGTGAGCGGGTGGAAAAGGAGCAGAAACACAGCACGGGCCAGTTAAACACCCCAGTTCCATGCAAATCCAGGGGAAGCTTGCTGTGCTCGAGAGGAAACCCCAGGACTCCGTGCCAAGGAGAGAACTGGAGCTGGTGACTGACCATTGGCCCACGGTGAGCTCCAGCTGTCTCCCCCCACCTGCCATCCCAGGCCCTGCTCGCTACTCAGAGGTGCTGCAGCAGCTGACCAGGATGAGTGCAAGGGATGTCAAAGGGGATGGGAGCTGCCGTAAGGCTAGGGTGCGAACTGGTCAGAGAGCAGGTGTAAATGGCAGCTCACTGGGAACCAGTACTGATCTGGCATTGGGTGGGTGTGAAGCCGGTGTCACGCTCAGCTGCAGGCACAGCAGGCAACACGGTTTGTGGAAAGGTGTAAGATCAAGCTGGCCACCTGCTTGTGGTACCTCAGGCCCTCTTAGCTGCTTTTCCTGCTGCAACTCACCCTTCTGCCATCCACCGGATGCCAGATCGGGGCAGGCTCCATTCAACTTCACCAGTCACCCCTGACCAGACCCACAGACACCCTGGGCTGCTGGCAGCAGTGAAGAGGGCCCAGAGGCACCCCTGCTTCTGCCAGGCTGCATGTGGCCCCTGGGGTGTGTTCCTGGCAGATGCCCCTAGCGGATCTCTCCCAGGGTTGGGATGCGCCAAGGCGTTTATTGGAATTGGAGTTTGATGTCAAGGCGAAGGTTGTTCAAAGCCTCCCAGGGGATTTAGACGCCCAGTTCCCATTAAAGTGGATGGGGAATGGGGCCTCCAAACCCTTTGATGGCTTTTGAAAATCTCTGCCTGAATCGCTCTGGGTTCCTGTCCTCCTCCAACACTCTGACGTGGGGGCCCTGCTAGAATGCACGGACGGGAGGTGTGTCCTTGGGGGCAGGCTCCAGGTCCCTGTTCCAAAGCTGACGGCTCCTTCTCAGCGCTTTGCAGTCACTGCCGGTGCCCAATTAACATCCTCCCCAGGGAAGGCGCCGGCTGCATGTATCGCTGGGCTAGGAATCTCTGGCATTAATTTTGTATTTAAGTTGATGTTTTAATTAAACTGGCCCCCAATTATCTTAACTAGCTTTTAAATAATAACTTTCCGCTGAACCATTCACATCAGCCACTAATTGGCTCCCTTCTGTTTACATAGATCTGGCTGGCTCAGACAAACATGGTGACGGGTTCGGGGAGGGGAGAGCGCACACAAGCGCCTCTGCTGTGTTTGCGTGTGTGGTACTGCAGCAGATCCCCGGGCGAGGTGGAGACAGATGCCCTGGTGGGCACTGCACCACTTATTCATGGGCTGTGCACGCTGAGGTGGATACGCACCTCAGTTATTTAGTCTTCGGGGCGTCAGGTTGCTGGCCCAAGGGCAAATTATTCAGTGGCTGCATTCGCTCAGCTCTGGGCTCTCATGCTGACTCTGGCCTGGAGCAGGACCAGCTCTTGGCATATGCAGGGAAAGCAGGTGCTATGGCCTCTGAGAGTTCAGGGGTTCACAGCCTGGCGTGGTCTCCCACTGGGCTAGCAAGGCTGGAAGGAGAAGCAGCACAGGGCCTGACCTCTTGCTGCCCCTCAGCAACATGGAGTCCCGCCTGGACCTGCTCTGGCCAGATCCTCTCTCTGTCACTGGGGGCAGAGTGTCTCATCCTGGGAGGAGATTGGTGGGGTGGGGGTGGGCAATGGTCCTCAGATCTCCAGGCTGGATAGTGGGCACAAGGAGAAGAACAATCCAACCGCTGAGTGCTCCTGTGTGGTGAGGGAGATCTGCTAGCCAGCCTCTGTCTGGGTCTGGAATGGTTCTAACCATCATCTCTGTGTCATGTGCCTGGCTGATCCCCCTCTTCCTGCAGGGCCGGGCAAGGCTGGCCTGTCCCTCCTGTGTGTTTACCCTCTCCCTGCTCGGGAGACCGGGGCTGGCTGATCCATCAGGACAGAGGAGTTAATGGAGCCCAGGAACAGGGTTAGCGAGCCAGGTGGAGCTCTGGCAGAAGCTGCAAGGAGTTCTTGCAGCCTGAGTAGGTTTTTTTTTTTTTTAAATCCTTTCCTGAGATCAAAAATAACTTTTTCAAAGATCCAGGGGCACAGATAGAAGGAGGGATGATGGAAGCCTTCGTTCTATTCACCCCAGGGCCATCCCAGACTACTGAGACACTAACACGAGACGAGGGCCTTGGGGAATGGGCTCCTTGCATCGTACTTTCCAGGAGTTGTCCTTGTTAGTCTGGGAATCTTAGATGTTATAGCTACTTCTGTGTTTGCAGGTGTAGCATGAGCACTAAACTTCCGTTGCATCTTGATGAGCAGCAGGTGTTAGGGTGTGTGGTTTTGTGGTGCATATGTGTGATTGTTTTTGTGTGTGAGCGCACATCTGGAAGCGGCTGTCTATTTTTATGTGTAGAGGTCCATGTATTTGGCTGAGTA
Organism: Terrapene triunguis; assembly: GCF_002925995.2. Taxonomy (NCBI): domain Eukaryota; kingdom Metazoa; phylum Chordata; order Testudines; family Emydidae; genus Terrapene; species Terrapene triunguis. Next base: position 11,813,530 of record NW_020665065.1, read on the forward strand.
TTGTGGTTTGTGGATGAGTACATGTCTGTTACAGCATGCGTATGAGTGTGTATATGGGGTGTGTCTGCGTATTGCTGTGTTACTGCTGGTATATTTACATGGGCGTGTGTGCATATGTAGGCATGACGGTGTCACCGCTGTGTGTGTGCATAGCCGTGTGTATGCAGCCACACTGGTCGGTGTGCGAGTGACTGCATGCTGTTTGTTAGCGCGTGGGGGTCAGGTTCACTTTGCTACCTTGCCACTGTGCTTTATTTAAATGCTCTCTGCTGGATTGCATTCCCGAGGGTCCGATCTACATATCGTCTCGCATGCAGTTTGTCAGCCTGCTCTTTCGCTCCTTGTTTTTGTGCATTTGTTTAAAACCTCTACAATGTCAGACAAAACACTTGGTGAGAAAAGGGGTCCCAGAGGTAGCTGGCGGACGTGTGTAATCCTTCATTACTTGTGTCACAGACACAAACCCTTTCTCTGTGCTATCTGCTCCCGTTTAGAGGCCTGCGCTAATTAATAGACTTTTATTACAATGCGTATTTGAAAACAATTAGAATGATGGTGCCAGCATGTGGCTAATTCAGCCTGGCGGTGCTGATACAGCGAATCCAGGAGGCGGGGACTTAGTCTGATTGCTCTGTGTGTGTGTGTGTGTGTGTGTGTGTGTGTGTGTGTGTGAAGAAACTTAGGACAGGTGTCACTGCACCCCAAAGCTGTCAGAGAGAGACACACACATAATGGATGGACGCATTGTCCTGTACGTTCCGATCTGAATCGGTTTACTATAAATACCCTGGGGCCAGCAGGAAGGGATATGCAGTGTGGGTGGCATTCTCTGCAAGCCAGGGGCTGGATTCATGCTCTCAGAGGGGTGTAAATCCAGGCGTATCTCCACTGAAGCCAGTGGAGTTCGTTCTGTGCAAAGCTGTTATGGGAGGAGAACCGGGCTCTGTGTTTGCAACCAGGTGGCCCATTTCAGACAGCTGTTCCGTTTGGCCCCGTGTGGCCATAGACCAGGCACAGCATGGGCAGGGGAGGTGCCAGCTTCCCCTGCACACGGCCTCCTACCCAGCCTGCAGCAAGTGCCTTCTAAAGGAACTCCTAGCCCCTGAAGGCGGGCCAGCCTCCAGAGCCCACCGAGCCTTCGGTTTCTCTGCCGACACTGCCAGCGGGGATGGGGTCTGTAACAGGGTGACTTTAAGGGCTAGAGGCCTGCAGCCAGCCAACCTGAGTTGTTAAGGAGGCACAGCTGAGCAGGAATCAGCTCATTTCACTAGAAAAAGCAGCGGGAAGCTGCAGAGGAAGGATCCCCAGAGAGCTTTAAGTGGGGATGGAGAGAACATAGAGGCTGCTAGGATCGAGTAGGTTTCAGCAGAGAAACCTGGGATGTGGGGAGTGAGACTACAGGCAGGGAAGGCCTGGGAGTCACCTGATAAGTGCTAAATGGATGGACTTGAGGAGTGACCTGAGAATGTTATTTTGAATGTTTCTTAAGTTAATAAACCAGAACCTGTGAAGGAGGAAACTGAGGCAGGGTCTCTTGCAGGGCTGTCCTGAGGCCATGAGGGGGTGTGGGAGGTGGCCTACCCCATGTCAGTGGAGCTTGGGAGTAGAGGAACTAGACTGAGTCTGCAAACTCATGGCTCGTGAGATCAGTCAGCTGGCAATAATTTCTGGCCGGTGGTCACTACTGCTCTGGTGTAAGTGTTGACTAGAAGAGAGAGGCTTCCCCCTTCATTGCTATTCCCCTGCTCCATCCAGTGAGCCTCCAGAGATCAGAGCCACCAGAGATCTTCACTGCTTGAGGATGCTGAGTGTGTGGAGAATATTCTTGGAGATCATCAGTGAATGTTTCCCCCTTGAGGAGGGGGCAGGGAGAATGCTCAGTGCCTCATTTCCCCTCATTAACATCCAGGTCTCACAACAAAGTGAAACAAAGCCATGACGGTCTGTGGTTCCAAACTGCGTAGCTTGGCAAACCTGCTAGCGGAACTCTCTTTCCCCCTGCTCCATTTGTTTTCACGCAGCCCATCAGGAAATGAGGCTGTTTTTTCCTACTTGAACAACCAAGATTTGCTTCTCAGCTGCTAATCCTGTTCTCTAATGCTGTTGCAGGTCACAATCCTGATAGGCTTAGCCTCTGCCCTGGCTCCTTCTTGCTCTAAATCCTGTCTTTGGTTCGCCTATCCCACGGCGGTGAAATTCCGGCGCTCTGGAAAGGGATGAAGGAAGTGAAAAGGGTTATGGGTTTTTGCAGAAAAGGGCCCATGTTTTGTGTCTGGGTCCCCTCCTCTCCTTTGAATACATTGACAGGTGTCTCCTTTGGAAGCTTCTGTCTAGCTTCGCGGCTTCACATCTCTGCCTGTATTAGTGCAGAGCTAGGATGGGTTTTAAGGACCTTGCATGCAAGTCAATGGCTGTAATTGTCCGTTTAAAATTTGCTGGTGGATTGAAATAAAGACCCTTGAAGGTATAAAAAGGCGAAGCTGGAGATAAGAAGCTGTTTTTTATTGACTTTCATTCCAGAGATTGGAGGAGGAACATGGGTTTTTGTCATCTGAGCGAAAACCTGTATGCGCAGACAGGGATAGCAAGGCAGGGAGAGATACAGACTGATGGATGAACAAGGAGGGATCAGGGAGGAAGCGGAGAAAAGAAAGCAGCAAAAGGAACAATTTCCTACGCTTTCATTTCCCCATTCACTGGCATTATGTTCCTGCGTCTAAGGGCACCTTCACAATCACAGAGCAGCCTGGATTAGAGCAGTATGGTGCTTGGACTCCTCTCTGGCAGCCGAGGGGAACAGATGAGACTTGTTTGACAACATGCTCAGACGAATGGCTCGCGTGCCAGGGGAGAGCTACCCCTTTTTTGCATGCAGGAAGAAAAATGAATGGGATGGGCCATGCCCAGAACTGCATCTGCCTCCGAGCTCCTTCACAGAGGCAGCTGCTTCCATCCTGGAGCCAAACGCAGCAGGTCTTGCAAGCCCTTACCCAGGTGAGCGATCCTCAGGCACCGGAGTAGGTCCATTGGCTGCTGCCAGAGTAAGGGCTGCAGGCCTGAGCTGCAGCCTTAGTTACGTTTACAGAATCAAAGGCTCAAAGGGAGAGAATCTATTTAAGTCAAGACCAGAGGGGAAATCCTGGCTCCACTGAAGTTAAAGGGAGTTTTGCCATCGACTCCATGGGATTTCACCCTGGATGTCTTTCTTGACAAGCACAAGCAGTTGGGCTGAATGCAGCTATGGCCAAATGCCGCGGCTTATGCTATGCGGGAAGTTAGACTGGAGGATCACAATGTTCCCCTTTAAAATCTATGACCTCTGACCCTAACACCAAAGACCTCAAGTTCCTCCATTTACGTCAGAACAGCCCCATTCGTTTCACGGCGTTTGCAGCAGTATAAGTGAAAGCAGAATCCGGCCTGCCCTCTATTACTCTTTACACAGAGGGGAAGAAATAGATGGAGCTTGGTCTCTCTGACTGTATCTTTTTGTTTGAATTTGGGTTTTTGATCCCCAACCCCACCCTCCCTCCGACCGCCAAGAAGTTCCAGAGAAGATCATTGTTTCTGGCTGAAAGGTGACATTCCGGCCAGTGCCCTAGTCGTGCCAGGCAGCTTGAGTCACTCGTGCCACACAACATGACTACGGGCGGTTTGTGTGCGGATGGGGGTTGAGTTAACAGGAACACTTTCACCAGTGGCAGTGATAGGCACTGTAGCTCTGCAACCACGGGAGCCCCCAACGCAGCAGGGGACCCCCTGAAAGCCCGATCCTGCCCATGAGCTCCTTCCATTTGGCCCACTGGATGTCAGCTGCTCCATCCTGCTCCCCACTGGAGGCTCTTTTGAGGACCCGACTCCAGCTCTGCCCTGCACTCCCAGTGGCCCTGGCACCTTGCCCTCCCCTGCCCAGTCCCGGCTGCAGTGTCCCCATGCTGAGCACCTCCCCCACACTGGTTCACATTGAAAAAGGCGTTAACTCTGCAGTGAAGACGAGCCGTTTGAGAGTCTCTGCTGCTTTACACAGGGATGACCCCGCCTGCCCCGAATGAAGCAGCGAGGGAGCGCTCGCGGGCTTGGCCATAGAGAAGCTGATCTCTGGGTCAATTGCCCCCTCCGTAGCTTTTAGTGTTACCAGCACTTCAGCATTGTGGCCTCTCCATTTCACTCACCCCAAAACGTGGCTGCGATTCGTCAGTAAAAAGCCAGGGCGGAGGGATGAGAAAAATTGAATGTTCTTGGTTTCCATCATTGGCTTTAAAAAACAAACAGTTTTCCTGCTGACAGGATTTACATGACTACTTAATCTGGAGCTCCTCATGATCCCCAACACCCCCCTCTCATAGCCTGCCTGCTTGGCTACTGACATTTATAGGACTGGAGTGGTCAATCCTGGAGCCACAGAGGCTCGTGCCAGCCCAGCGCCTCTAGCTGAGAGAGACAGCTTGCTTGCTTTTAGTCTCCCCCCAACCTTTCAGCATCCCTTGATTACGGTTTTCTTGAAATTAGCTCCTTAAAATTCTTACAGCCGAGCTCCCCGGCCTCCCAGCTGACACATCCATCTTGCGCGGCTGCTCTCCTCCTTCATAAGCATTCAAACGGAGCATGTGAAGTGCTTCACGTTTTGCTTGCTAATAAAGACCATGGAGGGATGTTAAACCAACAGAAACTATTCCATAAAGGGGGGGGGTTGCGTGGGGAAGAGACCTTTGCCCCTTTCTCAGCTTCACTCGCTCCACTCAGTCTAACTAGGGTTGTTCAGTCCACTGTTCGTAGGACGTACAGGACTCAGAGGTGGAAATAGGAGGCAGTGTTTCCTAGCAGCTAAGCACCAGCCTGACAGGCAGAAGACCTGGTTTCTATGGCCAGCTCTGCCGTGGACTCCGCTGCACGACCGGGTGGGTTGTGATGCTGTTGTGTGAGTCCATTTCCCTGTCTGTAAAATGGGCATGGCGCAGAAAGGACCAGTCAGGTCACATCTTGTTCATCCTCCTCGCCTGTTTCAGCATTAGCCTCTCCAGGAGAGGGCTACTGCTTTGAGTCTGCTTTAAAATGCTAGCAGCACTCAGATTTGTCTTTAAACTCAAACCACTGGTGCATTGTAGAAATGATTGGGAAATGGTCTGCCAGTTTGTTTACCTTTTCCTGAGGACCCCAGGGTGAAATGTCTTCAAACAACTCCCTGCCTTACACCTTTGTCTCCTTCCTTCTGTTTTATTAATTAAAGATTTCTTTAAAAAAAAAAATCTGTAGCTGCCTCTAACATCCGGAGGAGTTGAGAGAAATGTTTAATTCATTGTTTTCTCTCAACCCCTGTCCTTCTTTTGTCTCTGAGCTGTTTCTTGGGGAATTCCTCTTTCTGGAAGTGCTGGGTTTTGTTGGCTGCTTTATTGTGTTGCGGCTCTAAAGAGTTTTATATTTACCCAATTAGCTAAAGGTGATTTGTTCAAATGGCACCAAAAAGAATCCATACGCAGCAGGTGAGGTTTGTTCATAGCAGGTTTTCTTTTAAAGTCAGTGATTTGCCAAAATCCGCTGCATGAGCATTTAACAATTTTTTTTTGTCTGTGGCTGTTTAGAGGAGGAAAAATAGACATTGATTGCACAATAAAACAGATGATGTATACAAATGCTCTGCATTCCTGTGCTGTGTTGCTCGCTGGGTTGACCCCGCATGCTACTTTCCTGCACATGATTAATGACAGACAAAGTGGGCCAGATTCTCAACTGGTGTAGATCAGCATAGCTCAGCTGGTGCATTTTTACTCTGCTAGTGATGATGGATTTCATCAAAGCCGCTGATGCTACTAGCAGGGCAGACTGTAATAAGACCAGGATGGGCCTATGATCAATAGCATTTTGATTTCCTAGATCTGCAGTCCTGTAGTTAGCACATTGCCTATTTTTTTATCCTTTCAGCACCATGGCCAGCAGCCAGACTGGTTCTGAGCATTGCACTGAGCTCTCTAAGGCATTAAGTCATGTCCATTGGATGCTGATAATGGCATTCAAGTCCCCAGTGTCACTGTATAAATGCACTGCAGGCCCGAAAAATGGTGAAACAACTCCCCAAAGACATCTTCTCAATCCCGGAACGAAGGAGAGTAGGGAGCAACAAAACAAAACAGATGCTGCCTTGTTCTAACAAAGTTTCCCTCCCCTGTTTCCCCAGGGACCCGGTATTCTCATTATCACTAAAGTGATGGCAACAGTCACAGACATGAAGCGATTTAATGCATAGGCAGCCACTCGTCTCATCTTGCAGATGAGACAAATATGGGGAGAGCTGGCAGGGGGCAGTTAGCAGAGAGGATGCAATATCCCTGTACTTGACTGCGGAGGGTTTAAGGCATATCCTTAGATGTCACCAAGGCAGAGAGAGGGTGGTAATGAAAGAATCCTACAAGGAACAGCCTGGTGGCCAATTCATTGTAAGCACAGAGTTGAAGGAGTAGCATACCTGCTTCAAGGGGTGGGTGGGTGTCAGGGAATTAATTGCCTCTTCTCATCAGCCCAATTGCACCATTGTAACTGTCTGCTGAATCCAGTCTCCTGCCCCACAAATGCTTAACAAGAGCTAAACCTAGAGGGGGATGCTTGCACTGAGGAGCTGTTAAACTGATGGCCCTGTGCAAGACAAAGATAAGGTAAAATTAGTTGCCATTTTTGTAGTGCGAGTGACTGCAGAATTCCATAGGAAGCATGACCAACTGGGGAAGTGGATTGGAACAGCTGATTAGTGACAAGGGGAATGCAGGGCTATTCATGTCTTCTGGGTAGCTTGGTCATCATGAGAGCTGTACACTGTGAATTGTCAAGATATTACAACCATAATTGCTACACAACATCAAATATCCTCATTAGAGTGATCTAAGGGAACTTGTGAATGACTATGTAGTTACATGGCATTAGTAGCATAAATACCAATTAATGTTGTAGCTATCTGTGCTCAGTAGATTATATTGGGTATCTCTGAGCCCCACGCTATGTGAAGGAGTGTGGAGGGGAAAGTAGTCAGAATAAAGTGTGAACCGAGAATCGGCATTTCTGGGGTCTCTTCCCAGATCTGCCACTAACTTGCCCTATGATATTGGGCATGTTTAGCCTCACCCAACCAGTGTGATGCATTTCTTACCTGAATGTAGGCATCCTTCAGTCTCAAGAGACCATGGGTATGTGCCCCTGAGAGAGCGAATTGACTCCACTGGTTTTATGGCAGCCACGAACGTGGTTGAAGAGACCCACTTGAGAGAGACAATCTCTGCCGCATCTGTCACATTTAAAGGAGATGCTTTGGCCCTTTGGGGCTCTGCTTTCCGTGAGCTCTTTTCTCCTCTGCTAAGCTGGATGGCTTCCTCTCAGAACTCCGGAGACCTTTGTTAAGCTCTTGTTTCCAAAGGCTGTGTCTTGAGTGTGATCTTCCCATTTGTCTACATCCGCGTCCATTTCTTTGAGGTCTTGCTTGCACACATCCTTGAAACACAATTTTGGGTCTTTTTCCAGATGCCAATTTGCTGTGTAGAGGATGTCCTTTGGGATGCACCCATCATTCATTCGGACACATGCCCAAGCCAGCGGAGGCGTCTCTGTTTGAAGAGTGTTTGCATGCTGGGTATGCTGGCCCGTTTGAGCGCCTCAGTATTGGTGACTCTGTCCCTCCAGGAGATTCCAAAGATTCGACGAAGGCAACACATATGAAACGTTTCTTACCTAATGCCGTGAGAATGATTTAATGTTTGCAAAGTGCTTTGGGTTCCCAGGACAGATCCTTGGCTGGTGTGAAGCGGGCTAGGTCCATTGACATATCTGGCCCACAAATGCAAAGTGTCATAATATCAGATTTACAGCCAAGGGGGCGGTGGGGGAGGCGCTGTTTTTTTCCATCTGGTCCACCAGGCAATAGGAAGATGCAGGCCTCCTATTCAGGAGAACCCAAGTCAAAAGATCTATTTTTCAGCAAGGGGGTGTGTGTGTGTGTGTGTGTGCGTGCGTCTGTCTGTCTGTCTGTCTGTCTAGTTTACAGGCAGGATAAAGGGCCTTGGGCCAGGACTACCTAGGGCAGTTCTGCTTTAGCTTAAGTGGCAGAGGGCCATGCTATTGGAGTTACACAACCAGTGTTCCAGTCTCTACTCACACAATTATGTAGTAATTGTGTCTGTTTCAACAGGACATTGGAAAGAGCTTCTGTGCAAAGAGAGTTCAGGACTCACAAAGGGGCTGAATTTCTGTCATGAGCCGCTGTGTTTTGAGAGTGCCTGGGATAATGTACCGCACCGCTAGTCTCTGAAGGGTTTATATCTCTTTCTAATGCACTGGCCAGGGAGTCGTTCCTCTCCTGTGTCACAAAGGAGAAGGGAGCGAGCTCCGAGCTGGCCAGGGCTTGTTTCACAAATGGGAGCTGGAGAGCGAGTTTGTATTTCATTGTGGGGCGAAATTGCTGATGCCAGTTTTCTTCTTCTGTTGGCGGTAAATGAGGCCTGGGAGGGAGACAGACAGCGAGGTAAAAGAACAACCCACAGCCTGTCAGCACTCTTTGATCAATAAATCTTTTCCCATTAGGAGCTAAGGAGATGGGATGGGTCTCATGGTGGAGTGGTTGGGGCCAGATTCTGACCTCACTCTGGCGTGGAGTCAGTTGAATGATTCCAGATTTACACGGGTGTCACAGAGCACAACCTGGCCCGTGTTCTCCGTCAGGCTGCGTTACGGCCCGATGGCGAATGCTCTCCTCTTCCCCCAGAGAAGGAAGCTGCCTTGCTTCTTGGGGTTATGTTCAGGCCTGGTCTATGGGGTGCAACTCCATTGGCTCTGTTGGTCCACAATTGTTTCTAACCTAAAGGCTTTTGACTCTTGCCCGGAATCCCCATCTACTGCTGGGAGTGGCGCAATTGCTTTACGTAAGGAAGGGGCAGAGAATGGTAGAGCCACGCTGGGATGGTGAGGGGGTGGCAAGGCGGGTGGTGAGCAGAAGGGGAGGGGAGAATTGAAGAGACAGGACCAGGTCATCAGCTGATGTAAATTGGCATTGATTTCAATGGCGCTAGGCCGATTTATCGTCAAATGAGGACGTGGCTTATTGTTACCTCCCCCTTCCCACTTTACTCTTACATTAAAAATCTGTCAGTCTAGCACAGCAGTCACCGGTGAATGCTGGCAGCACCAGGCGTTGTCAGAGGTGAAGTGGAAAGGCCTAGACGAAAGAGAGACTTGAATATCAAATGCAGATCACAGCTGGCGAGAGACTTTAGATGTGGCGGCTGGGACATGAGCACGAGAAGGGACATGGAGAGAGCGTCCCAGGAAACACTGAGCTCTTCCAGTGTTCTGTCTGCTGGAGAGGCGGCAGCTGTCAATGCAGATGATTGGATGATGGATTGGCACTGCGCTGACCGAGATGAATTGCGTTTACTATGGAGTGGGGATTTTTTTTTAATGATGCGTTACTTTTTTCTGCTCTCCTGAATCAGCCAGTTGTTGGGCCAGATTCTGATCTCAGTTGCATGCTGTGAAATCCAGGATAAGGCTAAGTCATGGTGTCATGGAAGTGTTTTGCCTTTCACATCAGTAGGACCCTGATTTGGCCCTAACTCCAATGATGTCAGTGAAGTTGCTCTGGGTTTGCGACAGTAAAAGAGAAACATAGAACATCAGGGTTGGCAGGGACCTCAGGAGGTCATCTAGTCCAACCCACTGCTCAAAGTAGGACCAATCCTCAGACAGATTTTTGCCCCAGATCCCTAAATGGCCCCCTCAAGGATTGAGCTCACAACCCTGGGTTTAGCAGGCCAACGCTCAAACCACTGAGCTATCCCTCCTCCTGACAAACTATTCTCTTGAAGATATCCATGTAACCTCTGACTTCAGTGGCCTTGTGTGCTTAGGGAACATGCCTAGGACTTGCCAGAGCTGGGTTTGAGTCTTTGCTCTGTCATAAACTCCCTGGGTGACCATAGGCACCTCACTTAGCTTCTCTGTGCCTCCATTCCCCATCTGTGAAACAGAGATAGCAGCATGGCCCTGCCTCGCCGTGGTGTTGTGAGGAGAACTACACTACAGACTGCGAGGCGCTGCAATTCTATGGTGATTGGGGGGCGGGGATAGCTTAGCTTGATAGTATAACTGAGGGCAGAATTACACAGTGTCAGAATTGCCCTGGGATTTTTCGGAGTCTGTGTATCTCTCCTCCTTCTCCTGCCTTGGGCCTGATCAAGGGTTGATTTCCAATTCTAATCAGATTCATAAAGCATTCCTGTGTCTCCGCTGCATCAAACCAGTCCTATTCTGTGCAACTGTTAAAAAACATCCCTGCAACCCTCTGGAATGAGAGTCCCTTCTCCCTCCATGCCAACTGCAGAGTCTTCATTTCATGTGTTCAGCTGCCTAGCCACTTCCTTCCCAGCGCACGTTGGTTCCACTTGGTGTTCGGCCGGCAGGGAGTCTTTGGGAGTGGGTGGCTCTGCCAATGTGTAGGTCTCTAGCAGCTAGCTTGGGGAGTGAGAGCATGTTTACACTGCAATAAAACACACATGGCTGGCCTGTGGGGTTGTTTAATTGTGGTGTAGATATTTGGGCTTGGTCTGGAGCCTGGGCTCTGGGATCCTCCCACCTCACAGGGACCCAGAACCTGGGCTCCAAACATCTGTATAGCCCTGCAAGCCCTAGCCAGCTGACCCAGGCCAGCTGCAGATGTTTTACTGCAGTGTAGATGTACCCTGCTGCATCTGGAGCAGGTCACTGGGGCATCAGGATTTTGCTGCTGCTTTATTTGTCCCTGTCCCATTGCCCGCTCTTGGAGCAGTGACATTGAGGAAGGATGTTGTCGTGTTTTAGTCTGGGGGGAAAGAGGCCATTTATTGTGCCTGGACAGTGTGTCCCATTGTGCAGCCAGACTGGGGCGGGGGAGAGATGCAGGAGCACGGTGATGAGAAGCTGTCTGGCAACGAGACCCGTCAATCAGGAGAGTTTTCATGTCAGCTGGGAGAGTTGGAAACTTCAGAGACAGGGAAGGGTGGCGAGAGGGGAAAGGGAGCTGTAGGGGGAGCCATGCAAAGGCAGAGAGGAACAGGCAGAGGAGAAAGCAAGAAAGAACTGGCATCAGAGCGAGAAGAGGAGAGAGACTGAAAGGCAAATGAGGTCCTGATCCTGCCTGGTGCTGGGCCCCTCCTGGGAAGGGCTAGGTGATCTCAGTGGGTGGTGTCTTGTATGTATGTATGTATCGTAGCCCTTTGCCATAGTTACAAATGGGATGGGAGCTGAGCATGCTCAGGGCCTGGCAGGATCAGACCCAAAATGACAGAGAAAAGCAAAAGTCGGCTCAGGGAACAGGAAAGGGAGTTATTCTAGCGTGTGGAGTAGTGAAAACTATCTCTTTAAGTTGGTAAGGGATTTCCTGGGCCTGCTCCCAGGCTACGGGGCTCTGTAGGGAAGCCTTCCGAGGGAAACGGTGGGGGCGACAGACCTCTCTGGCTTCAAGATTAGGCTAGATAAGTTTATGGAGGGAATGGTTTGATGGGATAACGTGATTTTAGTCAATTAGGCAATAACGGCCATCGCTGGTAAAATGAGGATCTGGCTAGAGAATCTTGCCTGTATGCTCGGGGTTCTACTGATCGCCATATTTGGGGTCGGGAAGGAATTTTCCTCCAGGGTAGATTGGCAGAGGCCCTGGAGGTTTTTCGCCTTCCTCCGCAGCATAGGGCAGGGGTCGCAAGCTGGAAGATTCTCTGCAACTTGAAGTCTTTAGATCACGATCTGGAGACTTCAACAGCAGAGTTAAGGGAAAGTGGGGGGGTCAGCTTTTGTGGCCTGCATCATGCGGGAGGTCAGACTAGATGACCATATTGGTCCCTTCTGACCTTAAAGTCTATGAGTCTATGTGATCTGGGCCTCACAGCAGTCTGTCCAGAGAGCCAGCCTAGTGCACATTGGGGTGAATTGTGCCACTCAGCTTCAGCGAGCAGCCTGCTTTGTGTCCCTCTGGTTTTGGGTCCTTGTATATGAGAGTTTTGGAGTCTAAAACCTATATATAGAGAGGTGTGCGTGTTACGTTGCAACCTTCCGACAAGAGTATTTTATGGTTTTTATCAAACTTCCGTGTGCTGTGAACGTGACCTAGCACCTGTCCTCCCAAGGTCTCTGAGCTCATTCCAAACACAACGGAAGTCCTACAGCACCTTCTTGGGCACGCAAGTAGCATTAACCCCATTTTACAGCAGAGGAAACTGAGGCTCGGAGAGAGGAAGGCTCCAATTTCCAGAAATGACCTCTCATTTTGGGAGTCTTCATTTCAACTGTAGCCACTTAGCTGGTTTGACCAAGGTTGCAGATTTTGTTAGCAGCAGAGTCAGGGATGGAACCCAGGAGTCCAGTCTGCCAGTCCCTTGCTCGGACCATTTCCTCCAGGAGCATGATACAAAGATCCAAGAAACAGTCAAAAGGAAGATCCCTCCAGCCACGTGAGGGAGGACTCTGCGATTGTGCAGCCAGTGGATAGTAACCGGGGGGAATATTCATTTACTCTTAATTATTTAGAGCCCGAGTTAATTTTACAGTTCCACTGGCAGATTTTCTCTTTGTTTTGGTAGTTAGGGAACTGGCTTTGACTCATTTCCAGCTCTCCAGCTATTGATCAAGTCTTGTGAAGGCTAATGTGTCACCGGAGCCAGCAATGTCTCAGGGCAGATCCTGAGCAAGGCAGAATTTATCTGCATGCTTACACTTCTCCCTTTTATTTTTCCTTCCTAAAGAGATGATAAAATAAAGATACATAAACCCAGAAAGAAAGAAAGAAAGAAAGAAAGAAAGGCTTTGCCCTGCTGAGGGTCTGTATTTTAGGGGTTTGGCTGGATTTCATTGTAAGTGCTGCTGACTCGAAGAAATTCTTTTGATCATCTAAATCCTGGCTGGATTAATTCACCAAATCCCTTTAAACACCCTGGGATTTACAGCTGATGTCGAATGAGAGATCACTCCATGGCCCCCGCCGGGCCAGCCAGACCTTTACCCAGAGCCCTCTGTCCCCAAGGCTGTGGGGCGACACTGGAGAAATCATCCTTAATCACTCGGCTATTGTTCAAAGGGATGAGATGCTGCAGGGGCTGTCTGATCCCACCCCAGAGACATGGAATAGAAGGGGGCCTGGATGACAAACCAGGGATGCCCCAGGCCCTCTCAGAGGGGGGCTCTCTGTGCATGTGTCAAATGAACCCCAGGAGCCATTGGGTGCGGCAGTCACGAAGGGTGGTGGAACGCAGGGAAGGGAGGGCAGATGACGCTAAGGCAGCATTGTGTGATCTTTATTAGTCCCGGCATTGCAGATCTGTCACTTTAACTCATCACCCCCCCCCTTCCATCACCCCTATGTGTCTGGGACACTGGGAAGAGCTTATGTTATTCATAACGGTAACTAGTGCCCAGGCTAACCAAGCCAGAGCAAAGCCAAAGCTCCATTTCATGCCCTGTTTCCACTTCCCCTGGCTTGACTCTTCTGCTCTATTTGTCTGAAATGAACAGAGATGAAGTGAAATGAATTATCGTCTCTCTCAGGACCTAGAGCAGTGGGGAAGCTAAGTGCCAGTGCAGCTGGCTCACAGCCTGTGACTCTTTCGCTGCCAGGTAGCCACTTCCTAAGAAGTATCTCCTCCTCCCATCTGCACCCACTCCCCTCCTTCTCCCCTTCCTGTCCCTGCTTCCCCTCTCCCCCGCAGTCCCTTCTCTCCTCTCCCCGCCAAGTCCCTTCTCCCCTCCTAAGGATGGTGTTTACGTCGCACAGGACTTGATCCTGCCAGGTGCTGAACAGGTTCCAGGAGTTCCCATTGAGGGCCTGATCCAGAGCTCGCTGAAGTCAAGGGAAAGAGGCCCATTGACATCACTGGACTTTGGAGCAGGCCCTGAGGGTGCTGAGCACCTTGCATGGGGGAGCCCTAGGACTGTATGATTGAGTCATCAGACCTCTGATGGATGCGAGTATTTGCTCTTAGTCCCCGTGTCTGGCACATGCTCATACACCCTTAGCGTTTGGCTTGCTGGATGTGGCACTAGTATCCTGAGCAGTCACAGCAGGTTCTTACTTCCTGCCCTTAGATGGAGTGGGCTGTGGAGCGATGCCTCCGTTTTAAGCCCAATTCAATGGAAGGGCTAATCCATCCTGAGCCCTGGCTTCTGGCAAGGTCCCCTCCATGTCTCTGATCACAACTTTGGAACAACCAAAGGAAAGGTAATTCCCAAGAATCCTTCCCAGGTTTTACAGTGAGTCTGGGAGAGGATATGGAGGGTGTGTGTGTGTGTGTGTGGGGGGGGGGGGGTTAGGCCATGCCTGCTGTGTGGATGCCCAGGCAGTATGGACATGATCAGTAGAGCTGGTAGTTATGCCCCTCCATTGAGTCCAAGGAGCGAACAGGAGTGACCCGGGGCACAAGATAATCTGCCCCCTCGCCCCCCTGCCAATGCACACAGAAGAGCCAACAGGCTGTGGGTATAGGAATTAGCCTAGACTCGATCTTAAGCGTTTTCTTTTGGAAGTAGGCACAAATAATGTGACGATGGCAAAGTAGATAAGCAGCACCTAATATGACAATGCACGCTCAAAGGGACATTGATTGATATGACCCTATCCTAGGGGTTGAGCCTTCCGCCTTGAGTCAAACTGCAGCTGGAGGGCCCCTGAGTTTTCTGAGCAACAGCCAAGTTTGCACCAAGAACACCCACCCTATTTCCCCCGGAGCTCTATTCTGGTTCAGACATTCCTCCTGTCCCCTGTTCTATACAGATGCCTCCAAGGGTGTGGCTTTGTTCCTCCTGCTTCGCTAAATGAGTTTTCAACCACCAGCCTGAAACTTAGCGGATGGTAATTATGCTTTGTCATTAATATTTAAACCACAAACAGAGTTAACACTCTAATATCATCCCTGAAGGCTATCGCTCATTTAAGTTTTATTCTTATGAGACTTAATTATTGTCAGCGATGACTCCTAAAAGGCAAGAAAGATTAAGAATGGAAGACGGAACCTTCCCTTGATCATTGGAGCCGTGGGGTAAGGGCAGAACATATGAAGAGCGCCTGGGTGGGTGGTACCATTCATGCTATCACTGTTGCGTGTATGAAGCCCCATTTTTAGGGCGTATTTAGAATACTTTGCTTAGCACCCTCCATACAGGGGTCTCAATGCTCTTTACAGACATCAATTAATATAGCCTCACAAGAGCCCTGGGAAAAACCAAAATGGCATTGCTCCCATTTTACAGATGGGAAAACAGAGGCAGAAGGAATTTAAGTGTCTTGCCCAAGCTTACCCAGTAAATCAGTAGGAGAGCTGGGAATAGACTCCCGGTCTCCTGGACCTCCCTCCTACCTATCCCTTAACCCATCCCTCCGGTACAGCCTCCTGGCAGGCTGTATATAAGGATTCAGCCCAAGATCACACATTTTATCAATCTGTACAACCACAGTTAAATTACAGGGACATCACAGAACCAGCATGTCATTTTACATGCTCTTTGGCATTCTGAACAACAGTATTTTATTTGCAATTCAATGGTGTGTGTGTGTGTGTGTATATATAAAATATAAATTAGCTGAATTATTGCTTTATTGTTTAAGAATTGGCTTCTGCAAATGCCATATAAATTTACTTCTGATCTATTTTTGCTCCACACATCTCTATTAATGACATCATAGTCCCAATGACTGATAGAAAAAATATGAATTGGTGCATCTCAGCCACTCTGGATGATTTACCTCCTTTTTTTCTTTTCTTTCTTTTTAAAGAAGTACCATTGTGTTCTACAATAATACCTGGTTCTTATGTCGCACGTGCATCCTTAGATCTCCAGGCAGCCTACAAAGAAGGTCACTTTACTGATAGGGAAACTGAGGCACAGGTTGTGGGCTGGGGAAGTGACTTGCCCAAGGTCACTCAGCACACCAGCGGCAGAGACAGGAGCAAAACTCAGGTCTCCAGAGTCCCAGTCTAGTGCTGGATCTCCTGGACAACATTGCATCCCAAAAGTGCCAAACATGGCAACTTAGTCCGGTGATACCGTAGCCTCTGGTGCTGCTACTGTTGGATGCTGCAGTAATTAACAGAGGACCGAATCTTCTGATCATTTTCTGGGGTTTAGAGCCACCAGTCCATGCCCACTGGGGTTTCACTTCACCACCAGGTGAAAATCCCAGGGTCAGATCCTTTGGCCTGGCCAGAGTTTGATCAGCACAAGATGGGAGGAAGTGTGGGGTAAGATTGCTTTGTAGCTGCGAGGGGGTGGGGTAGACCCCTGAGACTGGCACATGGGGGAACCCTCAAAGGGCTGGTTAAGCTGGCTTTAGGACTGCTTTGCACAGATCACGGTTAAGGCTCTGGCCCATAGTGCTTGCTGATGGGGATTGTGTTGACTCCTTGTCCTTCTCCAGATAGACATGCTGAGGGCATTCCTGCAGGGCCAAAGGAATTGACAGCCCAACCCTCCTTATTCTCACTTGTGGGGTGGGTTCTGGATTGGTGACTCTTAACCTCTGTACCTGGACTGCAAAAGTGAAATATATCATACTGAGAAATTCAACTGCCACTAAGACAGATCTCTGTCTCCTTCTTCCCATGCAGCCTCTCTTCCCTCCACTAGCCAACCCAGAGCCTCAGCGGAAAGCCCTGGGAATCCTGCAAAACTCGTGTTACCCTGCAGTTTGACCAAATCTGCAAACACCATCAATTGTACTGAGAATTAATGCCAAAAATAAAGACAGAATTCTATCCTGTCCCATTTAAACTGCTGCAACTTCATTAATAACCTCCTGGCCAAAATCCCGCTGAACTTGCCACATCCACTGCAAAAGTCAATGTGAATTTAAATCACACTTTGACTGGAAGAGTTTTACGGATAGTCTTTTGTGGGTGGAACTTGAATCCTTTTGAATCTGAATGGACAGCTTCCTACAGAGGGTCCAGTTTACAGGATAGCTGATATTTACCTCCATGCAGAGGAACCAATATAAGGAGTTTATACCATCTAAGTCCTCAAGATAAGTAGCTCTGCCAGCCCTCCAGGATTGTCCTGGAGTCTCCAGGAATTAAAGATTGTCATGTGATGAACCCTCCATGAATACGTCCAACCAAAATTGGCAACCCTAATGATCAGTCTTAAGTGGGACTGAAGTGGTGCCTATATCTTGCTTTGGCCTCTCAGAAGTGGATTTCTCCCAGAATGAGTCCTCTCCAACTTCACCAGGTAAAGAATATGAGCCAGTTTCAGCCCAGGTGTCACTCCATTGTCTT
Organism: Terrapene triunguis; assembly: GCF_002925995.2. NCBI lineage: Eukaryota > Metazoa > Chordata > Testudines > Emydidae > Terrapene > Terrapene triunguis. Next base: position 11,830,797 of record NW_020665065.1, read on the forward strand.
CAGTGAGGTTCACATCACAGATGAACTTGATCCAATTGATGGGGGCTCTGGCAGTGTAGAATCTGCCCCAATGCCTATTTACCCAAGGCATTTACCTGGTCCTACCTTCCAGTTCCTTGTGTGAAAATTTCCCATTGACCTGAAGGTGATTCCTGAATGCAGATCAGGGTCCCCCATGAGCAGGTCTGAGGTGAAGGAAGCCAAATGGTGCTGGGGGGGCGGGGTCCCTTTAAGTTTGAAGTGACGATGCATTTAGTCATCAGTAGCCTGCAATGCAACAATTGCTGTAAAAGCCAGCATCCTTTGTGGCCACTCTGCTTAGGGAAAATACAGGCGAGTGAATTTTCCCAGCTGATCTGTTACAGAAACACCTGAAGTAAATAAAGCCAGATTCTCTGGTGGCACCAATGGATTTATGTGGGTAGAGAATTTGGCCCAGTATTTTTGTGTTGATCCTCAGTGGAAAAAAACCTGCTCGGTTACTTTTCTGAATGTTTCATGCCCCTGAGCTAGTGGCTGCATGCTGGACAGCGGCATTGCAGTCTTCCGGAGCAGGGAGGAAGGCGTCCTAGCATGCTCCTTTCTGTGCCGGCACCAGCATGCAGATAATATGGTGATGGGAGATTAGAAGGGCCTAATGTAATTACACAGGGTGCTGCTGATTGGATTCAGAGTGCTCACTGTTTTGGGTCTTTAACCCTCCTGCATCAAAATCTGTCTTGACAGCCCTACTGGTGTCAAAAAAGTTTCATGGGATGGAAGTGCCTGATCCAATGCCCACTGGGGTTAATTCTTCTGGTCTTCAATGGGCTTTGGTTCAGACCTCAAATCAGAGCAGAATTGGGTCCACTTTATGATTTTACAGATAGATTGGGGTCAGAGTCTGTTCTCAATGATGCTGGTATAAATCAGGATTCAGTGAAATCACCCCAGGGTAAGACTGGAATGAGAGGAGAGTCTGGTTAAATTGTATGTTGTCCAAGTGAATATGGATGGGTTAAAGCCAAAGCTCTGCAGAGCCTGTTAGTTTCTATTCAGAGACCTCTTCTGTGCTTCTGATTCAGGTGCAGTTAGGTTAGCGCCTCCTGAGTTTTGCTTTGTGTTCTGCGTGGAAATATTCCCAATGAAACCCAGCGGAAAAGGCCAATTCCACCTTGTTTTGTGCAGAGAAACTGCCTGTTTCCTGTAGTTTGGAGGGGAAACCCTGAATTCTATGAGGTTTGATTAAAACTGGACTCAGCGTGAAGCTGGACAGAGGTTTGCATAGAACTGGGTCTCAGATCTTGACATTGGGCTCAGGCTTGCTTGAAAGGTTCCCAGGCTTTAGCAAACCTCTATCTGAGTCTGGGCAGAGCTTCAGTCTTGTGGCCAAATTAACAGGTGAGCTTTGCCTGGTTTGAGATTTCATCATCTCTGCTTTGCATGGCTCTAATTAAAATGAATGCGGGAGGCTGAGTTCTCTCTTTTTTCCCTTTGGAGCTGTATTTGCCCATTAGCAGGAAATGGTATCGTGTGTGGTGTGAAATCTAAGCCCCATCGTAGGTGAGAAATCCTCAGACATGACTGTTCAGATCAACTACGGGCTTCTTGAATGGTCACAAAGCCCTTATTGGAGGGCAGCACCAACTCTACCACCTGCATCCAAGGGAAGGCAAGGCTGATCCCATCTGCTCCATCAGCCTAGAACTAATGAGCACATTAACTTCCAAAGAGAGATTCATTAGCTTCCGTTACCTGAGGATTCTGAACTGGGGATGTTCAAAGAGTAGCCTGCAAAGATGACTTTGGCCAGCTGCGCGCTATTCTATTTAGAGACACCCATCGGAAGGCTCCATGACTCACAAAAGAGCACATGGTCTTCCTTGGGGGTGAGAGGTGTGTGAAGGCAGATTAAGCAAATCGTTTCCATGGAGAGCACCTTCCAGGCGAGGAGCTCAAAGCGATTAGCTGGCATTTCTGAAGCCTTGTCTGAGTGTGGTAGAAGCACGCTCACCCACCTGGCAGAGGGCTTTAAAAAAACAACAACAAAGCACTGAGGGGCTTGGTTCTGTTATCCTTCACGTTGTATGGCCACTCATACCAGTGACAAATGGGTGTAAAACATGACCACCTCAGAATGGTGAGTGGCTTACGTTCCCCATGTGCTGGTGTAAATGATTGTGCAGAGCAACGAATAATGAGGCCCAAAGAGTTTAAGTGACTCAACCAAGGGAGTCAGTGACAGAGCCAGGAATAGAACCCAGGAGTCCTGTCCTTTCCCCCCCCCAATCACTGTACAATGCTTCCTTTTATTATGCCCTAGCACTGCATGCATTTTCTCCATATCCCACTATTCAAAATAGATTTGTCCTCCCTTTGAGTGTCTAATTAGTCTCTATTTAACATGCTCTTGTGCTCTGTTATAAACGAGAGAGCTTGATTTGTGGATAGAGGCATTGAGGCTTGATCTGTATCTAAATTTATGGGCAAACAGCGTGTGGTGAGAGACACAAAATTGGTGAGGTTCCCAGTGAGGTTGATGCCGTGGGCTTGATTCACCTACATGTTTACTCCAGTAAATCAGTGGAATTACATGGGCATAAAACTGGAGTGACACAGAAGTGAATCAGGCTCTGTGACTGTAACCCATGCTGGTTTGCTGGGGAAGAGATGGGGAGCATGGTAGTATGTTGAATGCACGTGCCCTAGCTTCATTGCTTTGGATCGGCGCTGAGCTGAGCAGAGGTGGCAGATGTGTGTTTCTCTGGAATTTGAGCAGCAACCCTCTAAATTTTCCAAGTAGCTCATATGGGGCTTAGTCATGTGACTCCCATTAAAACAATGGCCGTCACATGGCTAAGCTCGCTCGTAAATGTATGTCAGAGCATCGTGGGATGTGACTAGCGGGAGCCATTCTGCATTCGCCAAGCTTGTGAGCGCGGTAAATTTCCAGGCTGTGTTTCCTGATGAAATACGGTGCGGTAGAAAGCTGCTGGGTGCCAGCTTCTTCGCAAAGGGAGATGGGAAAGCTGCTGCCGCTGTCGGCGTGGTTGAGCGGATGGGGGGAGGTGCGGGTAAGTGGGTTGTCTGCAGAGTAGAGGCAAATCCAGAGAGGTGCTGAGTGCTGGGTCTCTCAGGACTGGGGTTCTGTGCAGACAGTTTCATGAAATTAAAAAAAATCAGAGGAAACGGTGGTGGTGGGTTAGTTTAGTTATAAACATTCCCCTGTAAGGCTGTGCAAAGGAAGCCATTTGCAGTGCACAGCAAGTTCTATTGTGAACGATATTGTATCATCTGGAGCTTGTTCTACTGGCACCTTATCTATTAATGAAATCTCTGCACATACATAGGTATCTCTCTCCTCGAGCACTCTTCTAACACCTGAGATTCCAATCAAGGGCATCAGGCTAGTGCAGGAGGACTGGGAAGGGATCCGGGCTATAAAACGGAAAGCATTGCTGAACGGGTTAGGGCCCGCTCCTGAGAGGGGCTCCCCACCTTCCCCGAGATGCTGGGGCGGCCTTACCTCTCAGCTGAGGGTGCTTGGTGATTCACAGGAGGCGCTGGGCATTCGATGCCATGGTGATGGGTGTTTTACAAATACCTACAGCAGATTAGATTATCTCAATTGAGGGCCAGATTCTGATGCACTGACTCACTCACAGGAGTACCTTACTTTGTGAGAAGTCCCGCTGAAATGAACTGGATGTCTTGTGGAGTAAAACGCTGCTCGCTATGAGTAAAGGGGATTGAATCTGGCCTTAAGCGAACTGCAAAGAATTAAGAAAGTAAAAATGGTGAAAAATAAATTTGGATTAAAAAATGTCTTCATTTCCAACAATCTGAGCTGTGTTTAGTAACACAGAAAAGAATAATTTTGCACGTGAGTAGAGTTACACAGATGAATTTGGCCCGTGGTTTTAATCTTTCCACTGTCTCTTTACATTTAAATATATTGATCTCTTTACATTTATTTTTTTGTTCAGTATTTCCAAACGGAGATTATTCCATGCTGTGGTGCAATCACCCGGCAGTTTGAGTGATGCAGCGTGGCCTGTATATCCAGTGATTTAAATGGAATACAAGGGAGAGCCACTTATCTTGTATCCCAAGATGTGTGTTTGTTCATTCTTTCTTTCTGAAAACTGGTAAAATTGCATGTGAAATGAGAGATTCTGGGCCAAGTTATGGCACGGAGTTAAAATTTCTGTGCCAGGCCATGAAAAAGAGAAGCTGGGGGAGAAAAGGGTGTTAAGATGGAAGTGTTGAGACGACCTTAACTGTAGCGTCTTGCACAGCAATGCTTTAATTTATTCAATCAATTTCAGAGCCCCTAGGCTGGGAGAGGATAATGCTGGGATATTAAATCTGTCCCTCTCACCAATCTGTCACTGCTGTGTCAGAACACATTGATTCTTCTAGTCCTGCCTTTATTAACTGTCTCCTCAGTGTGGCCTCTCAGTCTATCAGACTCTAACCTGCAGCCACTTGCGGTGGCTTGAAAAGCCACTCGATTCCCTGTTCCTGCCACCCCTTTGCACAGTTGGCACAGAGCGGAGTGCCCTGCTGCTGAAGTGTTGACTGCGCAGCCCCAACGACCCAGAGATTGTCACAAAAGAACAAACCTGTGGTCCATCTTGTCCTCTATTTGTGGATAGTGACCAATGATAGGTGCAGCAGAAGAAGATGTAAATCACCCCATTGTGCAGTACTATCCCAAGGGGATACATTTCTTCCTGACCTCAGCTGGTGAGCAGATTATGCCCTGAAGCATGGGAACTGATAGCCCTTGTAATCTGAGTGCAGCTTCTCCAGTTTAATTGCACATGCTATTCTTATTCCCATACGAAGGCTGGCATTTGCAGCCTATGAAAGGGTTGGGCCCTGGGGCTGGCTCCGCCATGCAAGGGGTCACCTAGGGCAGCAAAAGGTTTAATAGTTGCTTGCTATGCAAATAACTCAGAGCTGAAAGGCAGACATTTTCCAGTTAGACTAAACCACCAGAGCCCCTATAGCTGGCCTGACCAACTCCCGAAAAGTCCCTTCACTTACAGTATTAGAGAAGTCAGAGATAGGTAAGAAGAGCTAATGGGCCAAATTAATCCCTGGTGTAACTTGATTGGCTTACATTCAGATCAGTTTGGCCATTGTTGGAAGACAGGATACTGGGCAAGATGGACCATTGGTCTGACCCAGCATGGACGTTCTTATGGTTCTTAAATGGCTTATTTGGCAAATTAAGTCGACCCAGCGCAGACTGTTTGGAAACACCGGTTGGCTAAAAGATTCCGAATTGACTAGTCATGTTTATGGATGCCAGTTAAAGTCCCAATCCTGCAAACACCTCCGCATGAGCTCAACTTTACTACCATGAGTGCTACTCACGAGGGCCTAGCTCAGCACGGAGTCCTAGAGTCACACGTTTTTAAATCCAGAAGAGACCACTGTGATCATCTAATCTTACCTCCTGCATAACATAGGCCAGATAACCTCACCCTGTAAACCCTGAATCCAGCTCATGACTCCGATCTGGGCTAGGACATGTCTTTTAGGGAGACATCCAGTCTAGACTTAAAGACTGCAAGGGATGGAGAACCCACCATGCCCCTAGATAGGTGCAAGAATGTTTGCAGGATCAGGGTTGAAGACACTTGGAAAGAGTGTGTTTGTTTTTTCAGAGGGTGACAATCTTTACCCCCAGCATTTTCTGAGAAAGGCCCCTTTAAGGTTTGTCAAGTGGGGCACCCCAAAAACGAAAGCATCTAGACACACCTGTGACTTTTGAAACCCTCGGCCTTTGTGCTGCAGGTTGTGGAATCAGGAAATGGCCAAAACACGAGGCAAGAAAAGCCCTCTGACTCCAGGGTGGTGAAGACTGCAGGTAGAACCTGCTAACGCTGCATAGACGACCCGGGGGGTTAATACTTAAGGACTTGGAGACTAGCAGAGGAATCCTTTGAGTCCTATACTTTGGAAACTCTGTTTGTGACACTCCCCACCCCAGGGTACAACCTGGACTGTGAGACTGCTGCGTCCCCTTTAACTCTCTGGATCAGGGTATCCTGCACACCACTCTGCTAGTGACAAGCAGCCCCTTCAAGGTTTGCTCTCACACTGCAATTAGTATGTGAAGGCACACCCAAAGTTACACGCAGGATCTCTCAGCCTCTCATGAACTATACACAGGGAGACACCAGCAAATCCACCCCACCCCCCAGCCTGGCACCCCAGAAATGTACCATCTTGTACTGCTCAAGACCTTCTCTTGAACAATGCAAGCTTATTAATTAGTTCGCCATTTCATCAAAGGATAGTGGATGTGCACTGGCCTTTGATCTGAGCAGATTCCTCAAACACTTTAGACAAACTCACTGGTAAAGATAAAACATGAAAATAAGTTTATTAACTACAGAAAGAGATTTTAAATGATTACAAGTGTTACGCAAAGAGGTCAGAGTTCGTTGCATAAGAAATAAAAGGTAAAATAGTGGTCTAAATCCTAAACTTTATCAGACTAAGCAGGTTTTGAATCAAGCAGTTTTTCTCACCTCACTAGGTGTATTGTAAGCAGTTCTGTTTTTAATACATAGGCTGAATTCCCTGCTCAGCCTGGGACCAATCTCTGAGCTAATGCTCAATTTATGTTTATAAAAATCTCAGATTTTTAAAAAAATTAAGTGCTTATGCTGCTTTCGAAGGGCATTTCCCGTCTTGGTCCTAAACGACAGTTTTTCTTTTTCTTCTCCCCCACCCAAAGTCTTTCAAGATTTTCCCCTGTTTAAGGTTGAGGGCTATAGGTAATTGTGTTTCATCTCCATGCATGATGCAGTCTGATCTGGTGACAGGTTCCCAGCCCTGCGAATAAATAATGAAATAAATGCCTCCATTGATCTGAAAGCGGGTTTCTTTTGTTCTTCGTGTGTGTGTGTGTGTGTGTGTGTGTGTGTGTGTGTGTGTGTGTGTGTGTGTGTGTGTGTGTGTGTGTGTGTGTGCGCGCCTGTGTGCATAATTACTGGCTGCTCGTCTCCAAAGATCACGGTATGACGGGGGAGGCATGAAAAGCCAAGATGCATTATCATGCAAATCCTGGGAGAATGTGTTTTCCGCGTGGGGCTGGATTCTTCACTGGTGTAAATTTTGGCCTAATCCCATTGGAGCCAATGATTCTCCCCAGCTCAGGTTCTGGCCATGGGCTTTTAGCAGGCGGGACAGAGGGAGGATTTGTTTCTAGGATAACTCATGAGTGCTGCTGGGCTTCTCGGGAAGGCGAATCTCCCTCCGGTGGCATTTGATAGACAGCCCTGATGTGCTTCCCCCTCCCCCCCTTCCTCTGCTGCAGCTTTGGGACTAGGAGGAAATTAACAAAATAGAAGACTTCCTCCTTTGTTTAATTAAAAATTAAATATTAACGGTAATGGAGGATGGTGCTGGCTGCCCAAATCCTCCCCGTCTTATTGAAGGGGGCACCCATTGCAGTCCTCGTGCAGCGTGAGAATGGGCTGCCTGAACAATACCGGAGTAGCCAATTAGGGTGAGGGCCAGCTGGTGCAGGCTAAATTGGCTGACATTGCCCTGAGGGAAACAATCTCTGACTCCAGCTTTCGGGAGGAAAACTTCCACTCGTTTTGAGACTCATTATTCTGTAATTGGCAATTGAGGAGTCTGGCTCGGTGAGGGGCCCGTTTCCCCTTCCCCCCTCTGGGTCCGACGTTGTGGGTGCGAGCGCAGTGCTCTGCGGGACTGGCAAGGCACCGATCCCAGGAGATGAGCTGGCTGCCTTGCAAACACTTGCTCCCAATTACTGGGCTTGTTGTGAGGGCTCCATGGGTGTAAATGGGCTTCTCATTGGTGGTGAGCACTGTTGCTGCTCGGGGCCTGATCCAAGCCCGCTGCAATCAATGGCAGTTTCACCATTGACTTTAGTGAGCTTCGGATCAGGCGCTGTTAGCGTGGAGACTGCTCTCTGGGCAGGCTGGTCACAGCTGCTTTTAGACGAGGTTCCTGAGGTTAAATACGAGCACTCTTGTTTGCAGACAGGCCACCTTGGGCTGTGATCATGTGGGCTCCTATAAGCTAAGCAGGGCCAGGCCTTGGATGGGAACCCTCCAGGGTGCTGTAGGGAAATCACTGATGTATTTCAATAGATCACACATTGATCTGCAGCTCCAGGCCTGCTAGGAAAAGGCCCTGGTGGTTCGACAGGATGGACTTTCCCCCCAAAGTGAGTGTGGGCAGGGCCGGCTCCAGGCACCAGCCCACCAAGCTTGTGCTTGGGGCGGCACCTGGAGGGGGGCGGCGAGGCGCTCCGGCCGCCGGGGAGAGCGGGGCCACGGCCGGGGCTCGCCGCCCTCCTCCCAGGGCTGCGGCCGCCCTCCCCCCCCCGGCGCCCTCCCCCCGGCCGCCGGGGGGAGAGCGGAGGCCCGGCCTCGGCTGGCCGCCCTCCCCCCCCCCGCCCCGCCGCCCCCCCCGCCGCGGCGCCCCGCCCCCCCCCCCCCCCCCCCCCCGCCCCGCAGGCCGCAGGGCGGGGGGGAGGGCGGCCGGAGGCTTTTTTGCCTGGGGCGGCAAAAAAGCCAGAGCCGGCCCTGAGTGTGGGGCTCTGCTGGAGCAATTCTACACAGGAGTGAGAACACCAAGGGCCCTGCCCACTAGCACACCCCGAAGCGCTCCTGGCATTGCTCTTGCAGGAGTCAGTTATTAAACACGGTGTACTGGCCCGATCCTGCTGGGAGTCAGTGCCTCCTGCCTGCCCGCCTGCCCCCTGCCCTTTCAACTGGCTACGGCTTGACTCCTCTTCCCTAAAGTCAATGGCAAAGCTCCCACGGGTGTCAGTGGAACAGGATCAGACCCTCCCTCCCCTACCCCATTGTGTGTAGCATTCCCGTGCGTGGTTTAAATGGCTGTTGTGTCCATCCCAGATGCCGCTGCCTTTCAGGGGCGAGGGCAGTGATTCCTATGTACAGCATATAGGGCAATCTTGTGCCTGTAGGGCCCGAGCCAAAGCCCATGGAAGTCAATGGAAGCTTCCACTCGCTGCAGTGGGCTTTGGCTCCGGCCCCTAGGACACAGCCTTGTGTGGGGTGCATTGCCCCCGTGGGAGGGATTGTGTCAGCAGTTCTTGGAGCTCTAGGGAGTTCGCCTGCTGCACTGCCCTCGAAAAGGCAGCGATGTCGGCGGCAGTAGGACAGGGAGGCTGCAATTCTGTCAGCTCCACTCTGCCTCCTCGGAGAGGCTTGCAGCGCTGCCTTCATGCAGTCTGTGTGCATCCCGAGTGCAAAGGCTGCTATTGGGCTCCCCCTCCTCTGCCCAGGGGATGGAGACCGTTCTCTTGCGCAGCCGACGAGCAGGCAGAGAGTTGCCTGGAGTCTGACTGTCCCATGGGGTTGGTGGGGCAGGAAGTTAGTTGGTGGCTCTCCCAGCAAATCAATTTCTCACACATAAAACATTGCCATAAATGAGGAGCCGGTTTCTCATCTAACCACTTTTTCACTTCTGGGACCAAGAGGCGGCCCTGAAGTCTCAGAGAAATGAAATACACCGCGTGCAGGATGGCTCAATGTTCTCGCTTGTGGGGGGAAAGGGTAGGGGAGAGCTGTATTCAAGATTAAAGGGGGAGATAGCTGCTACCAAATGGTGCACCATTTTCTAACACAATTTGGAAAGCGAGGAGTGGGAGTTTGTATGATGAGAGATCAGGGAGTTAGAGAAAGGAATGGATTTAGGTTTCTCTTAGGAGGTTGTTTTCCTGTCACTAGCAATAAATGATGTGTGACTTGCAGTTCATATATGGCAGCCTTGTACAAGAGCGATAAGTATGGGCAGTAAAATGTATTTTGCAATGTTCTTATCACTGGCTAATTACATGCTCATTTACTTACAGAGAGGAAGGAAGGGCCAGCAGCTAGGAGACCTGACTTCAAGTCCCTGCTCTGTGTGTGACCTCAGCCAAGTCACTTAGGCACCTATGTCCTAGTTTTAGGCTTCATTGTGATTCACCGCTGAACCCTGTAGGCACCTAAATTCACTCGTTGCCTAAGGCTTTGCAATGAAAGTTTCCTAAGTATCTATGTCTGTCTCTGAGCCAGCGCACTGGATGCCTGGCTCCCGCCTGAGCCACAGAGCGATTCACAAACCAGGGGAAGACAGGCGTCCAGCCACCTAAGTGGCGTGTGGGGCCCAATCTGGTAGGCGTGCTCAGAGGCCGCCCACCGGATCGGAACCCTCGGGTGATTTCATGCAAAACAGTTGGGCTGGACCTCTCTTGTGACTTTTAGCCCAGTGGGTTGGGGTACTCACCTGGCCTGCAGGAGATCCCCAGTTCAAGTCCCCCCTCCATCAGATGAGGAGAAGGGATTAAACAGGGATCTACCACCTCTCAGGGGAGTACTCTAGCCATCGGGTCATTGGGGATGCTGATGTGGGGCTCCCTCAATCTCTCGTGTTGAAGCTGTTTCACTCTGCTTAAATACTTAGTCATCTGGGCCAGAGAGACGCAGAGCACCAGAAGGGAATGACTCTGCCCTGGTGGTTAGAGCGCTCCCCCAGGCTGCGGAAGACCCACCATCCAGTCCCACTGCTCCAATGACTCTTTGATGATAGTGGAACAGCATCAACAGAAGAGACTGAAGGAGCCCTGTGATAAGGTGTCTGCCCCACACTGGCCCATAAGGGGTTAGAGCAACCCTTTGGAGGCTGCGCAAGAGACAGCCAATCAGGAGAGAGATTATAGGAGCGCAGATGGCAGCCAATCAGGACCGGGCTGTGCCATATAAGAAGGGCTGCTGGGCAGAGCAGCTGGAGTCACTCCCTGGAGCTCAAGGAGGGAGGACTGGCTGCCTCGCAGAAGGAAGGAAGGAAGATAGCACCTGGGACAGAGCAGTGCTGGGCAGGATCGGGGAGCGAGCTCCCGGCTGCCTGCTGACAGACGGAGGCCCTGAGACAAGGGCGGAGAAGGTGCTAGGGCTGTGGGGAAGTGGCCCAGGGAAGTGGACTGCGGGGCTGGAGGGGACACAGCACGTGACTGCCAGCTATCTGGTCCCCCCCACCTTTTGCCGCCACTCGCCACTGAGGAGGAAGTGGCTGGACAGTGGATTGCTGGTCCCCCCAGAAGTGGGGAGAACCAAGTAGGGCACAGCCGGAGGGCTGTGTCTGGAAGAGGACACTGCGGTCCTGGGAGCGACACGGGCCCTGGAACAGAAGTGACGGTGGCAAGACGTCCCCAGATGAAGGCGCACTGGTGAACTAAGCTAATTCCCTGGACAGCCAGCAGGAAGTGCCACAGCGGTGAGCCACACCGTCACACGCCCCCAACAGAATAGTCCATAGCCCTAGGGCTAAGGGACTCGCCGGAGAGGTCGCAGCTCCTCCTAGTGGGCCATTGAACTTGGGGTCTCTTGCATGCTAGGTGAGTACCCTAACCAGTGGGCTAAAAGTCAAGGGAGGGTTCCCCCTTTATTCCCCCGCAGCTTGTTGCAATAAAACACCCTACGTGCCTAACTCCAAGAGGGTTCCTGTTCGTGGATCGCCAGCAGAGTTAGGCGCCTCCCTGCAGCCTGGACTTAGGCACCGATGTCTGTGAGATGGGCAGGGCTTAGCACACGTCCCTGACGTTGGCATCCCCTATTGGCTGGCTTAGGTGGCGCCCCGCCTAGTGTGCTGGCTTTCATGAGTCGCCATCTCAGCCCCCTCATTCAGTGTAGAGGGAGCTTAGGCGCCCAGCTCAGGCTTTGTGAATCACCGGGATTTTCTGGGCGCCTAGGTACCTTTGTGAAGCTAGGTCTTAGCCTCTCTGTGCCTCAGTTTCCCATCTGTACAATGAGGAGAATAGCCCTGCCCTACCTCACAGGGGCATTGTAAGGATCAGTACAGCCACCGTTATGATGCCCCGGTGATGGGGGCCGGAGACAGACGTATGCGATGGTTCTGCCACTCCTTGTGCCTTACGGGTTTCATTGGGCCTGAGTTTCTGGGGGGTTCAATGAGACCCAGGATTTAACCCATAGGGAGTAAATTGGAAATCACTGCAGCCATTGGCTAATACCTTAAGCGGCATAAAGACCAGCGGGATGTGCCTCTACCACTCTTGATTTCTAAGCAGCCTGACTGGATGGGGGTGATGGGGCACTTCCCAAGGGAGAGCAGTATGTGTGGCTGGTCAGAGTGCTTTAAACAAGACTGAGATTGGGGGGTGGGGTGGGAATGGGGGAGAGGAGTTATTTCACAGTTAATGACTGGTTTATATCCAGAGGGCAGACTCACTGTGTCCCTAATTGTCCCTCATCAGAACAGTTCCAGCCCCAGATTGAATTGCCTGGTTAGGTCATCTCCGGGTCTCCTAATCGTGTGTGACATCAAACGCTTATTCAATGAAACTCTCTTCCCCAGAACTAATTATTAAGCATGAAAAGCTGATATTGAGCGAGGCCATTGAGCCAAGACGATTCAATAACTAGTGGAACCGAGCAGAGATCATTTTAATGAAATAAGTCCTCTCGAGCCAAATGGAGTTCCGGGGGTGCGCTGGGAGAATGATACATGAGATTGTCCTCTGGCTTGCGTTGGCGACTCTAACGGCGCTATTAAAAAGCCATCAAAGAAACCAGCGTTAGGGGTTGTAAGAAGGGAGACGATGAGAATGAGGGGGAAATTCAGGGGATTTCAGACAAAACACAGGGTCAGGGAGGGGAGGGGGGAAAAGCAGCCAGATGTGGTTGGGAGCCTGTAAACTTCCATATGACCATAAACGAGAGAGATCAGTATTCACAGGGCGGGTTTACTTATGGACTTCCACAGGGGTGCAGAGGCAGAGATTACACGATAGCTTCCTTAAGGGGTCCTCCACACCTCTGGTGGGAAAACCAGGCAGGTATCTGAGACTTTCACAGCCCTAGTCCCGGAGCAATAGTATCTGAGCACTTCAGGAAATAAAGGGATTGCTCTTCACTCTGCCCTCTATTGTTAGGCAGATCGGTGCTGGGTTAACATTTCAAATGTGGCCTCCTATCCTGGCTGGGTCTGCTTTTTGGGATCCTGAGTTGAGACATCTTAAACTGCTCTTAGACGAGAGGACAGCAGCAATGACTAGGACATCTTCTCACCGGCGACCTCGAGCCAGAAGGTTGTAACTGTTTTAGATGTAGACTTTGCTGTCCCCATCCCTGCCTTGGTCTCTTCAAGATTAGAGTCTTGCAAAGCATTCCGTGCATACCTGGAGCTTGCCTCCTCTAGTCCGGAGGAACTACAGAGCTCGCAGGAGTGTAGGGGGGAGCTATGGAGCCCTCTCTCCTGGCCAGCAGACACATGCCTTGCACACCCTTGCACAGCAGACACTGAGCAGTCAGCACTGCCTGCCAGCAGAGCGCACGGTTGCATAGATCAGGAGAACCTTACTAGGGAGGGTGAAGGAGGCATTGGAGGAAGGCCCTCGAGGACACCGGGGTGTTTGTCCTAAGACCAGATGCATGCATGGTGAGGCTAGCGGGTGCCCGAGGCAACAGGAGGGGTGGGATGTGTGAGCAGCATGGCGCTGCTGGGGTAGTTGGGTGCTTTGGTGGCTGTACGCTGGGCTGGCTGGGAGATACTAGTGGAAGTGGGGGTGGGTGGTGTGGGGTATGGCTGGCTTGGGGTTGAGCAGGGGGAATTTGGGGGGGGGGCACCTTGGAGCTGGGAGTGGCTGAGGAGGTGCTGGGTGGGAATTATGAGATGGTTGGATGGCAGCCGAGGTGGTGTCTGTGGAACGGGGGTGGCTGTTAGGTTGAGAAGTGCCTGGGGTTGATAGTGAGGGTGCTGGGAGGTGACCAGGGACTCTGAGGGGAGGCTGGGGACAGTCAGTGAGGCCTATGCACTACTAATGGGTTAGTGGGCGGGTGTACAGCCCTCCTGCTGCGGGGCGGGATTTCACCCTCGACTCTAGTTACAGGGCTTCACTCGGCGTAAAGCACTTGGAGCTCCTCGGAAGGAAGGTGCACATCATTGCTGCTGTGCGGAGAATGGCTGAGCCTTGCAGCCCTCCCAGCTCCCTTCTACACTCAGCCCGGGTGGGAAACAGCCTTTTACACAGATGTTCATGGAACAGCCGCACTCGATGGGGGGAGAGTAGGCCCACACTCAAACAAGCTCGGCGTTCAGCACAGCACCCGGGAGCTGGTTTTCCCACTGAAGCCCAGGAACGTCTCTGTTCTGTGGCTAACACCGGGGGTCTGAACGGAACTGGTTACGCAGCATTCCCGCACCACCCCAGATTCTTCTGTTCTGCTCCAGCCCCCCCGGCACCCCGGCTCTTCCAACTGCAGTCAGATTTGGAAAGTGGAGTAGAGAGGAGATGCTCTGCCTGAGAACTGTCGCCTTCCCATGGCCTGGCAGGTGCTGAGACAGCTCCACCAGCACAAAGTACATTTTGCTACTGGCAAATACTTACTAATTCTTCCGTAGCCATTGTTCAGAGACAGTCACACTTTGGACACTGCTATGAGCATTTTCACAGGCACGGCTGCCTAGCCTAGCCCGTCTAAGTGACAACAGCCTTCTCCTAGGGACCTGGGGGACCCACCGGGGCATCCCAAGGAGGAGGAGCTTTATCTGAACCCCGAGCTCCCATCACCCTGTAACTGCCCCGTGAGGATAATGTTGATCAGCTCCAGCGAAGAAAGCACATTCCGCTTCATCCGGCAGCCGAGATGCAAGAACAAACTCATCGTCTGGCTGGGCACATTTATTTCATTTTAAAATGTATGGAAACATAAATGCAAATAACAGGCAACCCCTGGGTCCTGGGAAGGTGCCAACACAGCCCTTGGCCTTGCAGTACGAGATATCTACCTGTGGGTGTCAGGTCGTCTTGGGCTGCCCTGTTCTGAGTCCTAGATGACAGGGTTGTTACACCGCTGCTGTCGCTTGGCTCTGAGGGCACCTTTCCACTTTTCTGCCCCTCATTATTACCTGTATTAGCGTAGTGCCTAGAGACCTAAGCCAGAACCCCACCTTTCAGCTGTCACCGGCTTCCAGTGTCCCTGTTTTGTCTCATCTGCTACTCTGCAGGCGTGCTGGGGAAGAAGGATGGCCTTGCGGTGAAGGCACTGGGCTGCGACTTAGAGTTAGGGTCAGTTCCAGCTCTTCCACTGACTCAGTGCGTGACCTTGGGCAAGTCACCTTGGCCAATATTTCCAAAAGGGGCCTGGTCTGAGGTACCGTATTTTTCCAGTGCCAGATTTGAGACAATTTAAGATTCGATTCCTAGATTGAGAACCAGAGTAACAAATGGCAGAGAAACCCCCTGACTCCAAGGGGCAGATGCAAACCTCTCTGTATCTTCTGGTTTCTTCCCCCAACCAGCCAGCATCATTTCCTCCGCCTGTGGAGCAAGTCTCAGCCGGTTTGCTCCAATCCCTGCCCCAGTGCTGAAAAGCAGTTCTGAGACCTCCCCCTGGAAGGCTGCTCAGCAAGAAAAGACTGCAGCTACCCCATCCACCCTGGTGTGGCTCACAGGTGAGTCAGCAATGCCTCCTGCTCAACGTGACAGTGCTAAAAATATCAGACCTTACTCTTCATCCATCCCCAGGCAGGGGTCATCTCTCAGGGCCGCTATTAGACAGCATAGACTCTCGGGCCAAGCTTTTCAAAAATGGCTGGTGATTTGGGTGGTCAACTTGAGACACCTTGAAAGGGTCTGATCCTCAGAACGTGCTGCGCAAAATCAGGCTGCTCTGAGGTGTCTGAATCTGGGCACCCAAACGTTGAGCCAACCAAACCACCAGATATTATTGAAAGTCTTGGCCTTGCGTGCGTTTGGACTCCCTGGCCCTGCTTTGATGCCGTCTCTTAGGAGAGAAGATGTGTGAACGGCTCCCTTCTATCTGCGTTTGTCTTTTCATTTACTTCCTCTTGCTTTTCATTCCACTGCTCACCATCGGCCACATTTTCCAAAAGATCTCAGACTGCTGTCCGCGCGCACACTCACATGTCAGACTGTACATGCGCCGGGGGTTTGCATGCACAGAGAAGATTGGCGGGTCCATTTTGTGGCTCGCAAATGATAAATGTGCAAAAATTGCATGTGGCTACGTGCACAAAACGGTATGTGCACAAAACAGAAGCTGTGCTTTGAAAATGAGGCCCTCACTGTCTATCTTTACCCACTTTCTCCAGCTCCCTCTCTTTCTCTTGCCCCCTTCTCTGATCTCTTTTGTGTTTGTCTCTCTTCCCTTTTCATTCTCTTTGCCTTTTTTTGCCTCTGTCTGGTATTTCCTTCCCTCCTCATGTTGGCCTGATCCTTTGCACTCCCATCTCCTTTGAAAGTCAGTGGGAGTTGTGAGTGATCAGAGCCTGTTTATCCACACCTCCTTTTCCCCTTCCTTCTTTCCCCCACACTGTATGAAACCTCTGCCTTGCACCCTGGGACATTGCGAACAGCCTGGAGGGGGAAGGCAATGCCATCCTATAACAAGTCGGGTGGTATATGACATCCAATTATCCGAACAGGATATAATGTAATTTCACCCATGGGCAGCGCTGAAAGGAATGAATTTCCTCGGCGTGTGATGTATGAAGCCGCTGCTGCTATCTCTGTTTGCCGAGCTTCCTGCTTCATTCTCGGCTCCTTGGCAAATCTCTAAAGCTCAGAAGATGCTGGAGCACAGCACGTTTCACAGCTGAGGAACCAAGATAAACCCCAGACATAGCAGCTTGTTGTTAAAATCCCAGAGCAAACAGAGGGAAATTAATGGGTCTATCTATACCCCTCCTTTTCGCTCTTCTGTTTGGCTTTCCCTTTCTTGTTTCCTCCCCTCCTTCCTCCTTCCTTTGTTCTCTTCCTTCCTTTGTTTCTTGTTTGTGATAAACATGATTCATGCCACAGTGGCATTTAGCCCTGGGAGCTTTGCTTTACATCAAGGAAAGGGCTTGGACAAGACAGGACAGTCAGGGGATATTAGCGAAGAGAATGTAACTAAGGCTTTTCCAAGGGAAGGGGAGAATGGAGGAGCTGTGCTGTAGGGAGAGGCAGACAGTTCCTGGCTGGAGTGGCTGGCAGAAGGGGAGCTGGGTGCTTTCAAATATGTCTTGTCCCATCTATTTTGAAATTGCTGTGAAATAACATACTGTGCAATAGCAAACAGGGAATCTACCGTCTTCCTGGATGGACAGTTTGGGCCAGATTTTCGAAGGTGCCTACAGGTGCAGATCGGGAGTTACAAAGGCTGTGTCTACACTGCATTCGCTACAGCAGCACACCTCCAGCCGCGCTGCTGTGCTCCTGTAGCGCCGGAGTGCAGATGCTTCCTACGTGGCTGGAAGAGGAACTTCTGTTGGTGTAGTTAATCCACTTCGAGAGACTGGAGCTAGGTTGATGGAAGGAGTCTTCTGTTGACCTAACAGTGTCCACAGCGGAGGTTAGGCTGGCTTAAATAAGGCAGTCGGTGAGAAATTTTTCACAGCCCTTGAATGATATAGGTTGATCTAAATTTTAAGCATACACCAGGTGAGGTGCCTAACTCCCCTGGGTGCCTATCTGCATCTCCTGGTGCTTACATCCCTCTGACAATGTGGCCTTTTGTTCTAGGCCCTGGTCCATGAGGGGGACTCTTAGGTGCTATGATAATACAATGAATAAATAATACACGAGGCTGGTGGGACTCATCTGAACAGCGTCCGTGGCTTCGCTAAGCACCTTGCGCTCCCGTGGCTGCGTCTGAGGCCCTGAGCTGGAATCTACTCGATATAGTGCCATGCCCTAACCCACAGTGCCTCAGACAGCTCTGAAAGGGCAGTAGAAAGACGTGGAGGCTATTAACATGCTAGCCCAGTGCGCCTGAGACTTGCCTTTTAGCGGAGAATTGTCCGGCTGGGAGGAGCAGATGACACAGTGATGAATGAAGCCCGGGTGTGGGGAGGAAGAAGGAGAGACTCCCACCTACTGAGTAAAGCACTGCCAGCTCAGTCCTGGACCCAGCGCTGCCCTCACGGCCCCTGAGTGCAGCTCCCAGTGACAGCAGTGACCTTCAGGCCAGAATTAGACCCAGGTGTGACTCAGCCTCCGCAATAGGCTGAAGAAATGTCTTGTTGCAGGTTGGAGTTGATGGACCCAGGGTCAGAACTCCATCATGTTGCAGGCTGACCCCGCAGGGAGACCTGCTTTGATCATTCCCGGGTGTTGTGGGGGGAGTTCTCCAAGTGGGAATCTTAGGAACGGGCGCCCATGTCCAGCTCTCATTTACACCACTGTAAATTGGGAGTAACTCAATTGATGTCGATGGAGTGACTCTGAATTTACACGAGTGTAACTGAGATCAGGCTTTGGCCCCAAGGAATTCCCAACGGTCTGTCTAGTCCAGTATTCTAGCTCTGGCAGTGGCCAATTCTCGGTGCTTCAGAGGGCAGCATAAAACACACTGCACGGTATTCATCGTATAAATGCATTCTCCAATAAGAATTGCTACAGTAATGATTCTAGTCAGGTAGTGGGGTAAAGGCAGGCAGGAAGTAGCAGGAAGGCCAGGAGATGGGAAGTGTGGCAGGACACAGGGTGAGGCAGGGGGGTAGGATCAGAGTCAGAAAGGGGGCTGGGAACTGGGGTGTTTTGCAGACACAGGGGAAGAGCTGGGCTGCCATTAGACAGGATGTTGGGGACTGAGGGTTGTTAGGCCAGGCCCTTCTCCTCTGCGGGGAGCGGGGGGCACCTTGTCCTACAGCTGCTCATTCCCACCCCCTCTGTTGAGGACGCCTGTTTGGATAATCTGGCCGACAAAGTTGCTCTAATTGTGAGCTCGACTGTAAAAGTATGTGACAGTTCAGAAGGTGTCACAATAACCTGTAATAACAAACGGTGATGGGAAAAGGTACAAAAGGGAGACAGGCTGACTGAATTAGTCTAAACAAAATGGTCTATTGGTATGGTTCAAGGACTATGCCAAAATCACGCCTGGGGTAAACAGAAGACGTGGAACCAGAGGTTAGTGAACCAAAACTGGCGTGTCAGATGTTAGGCCTAATTGGTGGACGAAATAATAAGGGGATGGGCTACTCCACCCATCCGCCCCTTTGTGGTCCTTGAAGAAAGACTTTGCGGGGGCAAGAAGGCTACTGGGGAGAGCTGCTCCGTCATGGCCGCGGCCCCCACTGTTTCCTGGAACCCGGGGCCTTTGTCAGCCTGATGCCCTGACCAGAGAGAGGGATCCAGGCGGCATCACCACCCAAGCTAGCTCCAGTTGAATCCCAACCATCACCTGAGAGAGAACGGGATTGGACTTTAACAACGGCAGCTCCACTAACTTGGTCTCTTTTCTCCCAAAGCACAGCGATTACCATCTTTGATACCATTGAAGAGACTGTCAAACAAGAGGTGGGTTCCTCTCTGGCTAAAGGGAAAGGGAGCAAGAAATGCTGTTAAAATGAAAGCCTGACTTAATACGTTCCCTTTCAAACACTTGAACTGTTTTCCCTTCTTTTCTGGTCCATGTAATGAAGCATCTGTGCCACTGAGTGGTCGACCTAGGTGTTTGTAACTATTCCTGGGGAAATTCCTGTCTCCCAAAAGCTGGACGAGAGGTCTGCCCTCACAGCAAGTGGGTGGGGATTGGGGGCAACCTAACAAAGGGGAATCCCCACCATACGTAGAGTCACGAACAGGATTTGAGGAATCCAGGAAGGACTATCTAGGCTGAGAGCTGAGGATAATCCTCCACTGGCAGCAGACGTCACGCCAGAGACGATGACATACCACATAGGGGCCCGGGCCCACTGGTGACTGGTTTATGGGGAAATGACCAGACAAGCTTGGTGGTTTCCTGAGAAATTTGGAATGCAGCCTCCAGGATCTATCACCGACCTGAGCATCAGAGCTGGGGTCCTGCATGGCTGCTGGGGAGGAGCTGTCTGGGATGTAATGAGGCGAAAAGAGTCAAAAACCCACTGAGATGCTAGGAGTTTGCTCTCCAGCTGGCCCTGCAGTGTGCTGAGTGCAGGGATCCTACACTGGCACGCGTCCTCAATAGACAATTGGCAGGGCGATTGACAGAAAGGGCCTATGTCCTTGTTACTTAGCAGTTGTGAAACAGCAAGACCCAGTACCTGGACCTGAACTTCAGGCTGACTGGGCAACAGATGCCTGGTGGAGCACAGGAAAATCAGAGCCGGTCCACCTCCCACATGCTGTTCCCAGCAGCGCTGGAGACATACTATTTCCACTCAGTATTTGGGGCTTGGCTGGGGATGGACTGGAAGAACACACAACATCACTCTTGCTGATACAGAACCAGTGGAAACAAGTGGTCCAGGTCCCAAGGCCAAATGTCTTTGCTTCTGCAGCCCCGGGGTTGGTGGCTGAATGGTCCAACTGCCTCATTGATGAGGGGTGTGGAAGAATGGAGATGCTAGCTGGGGCCAAGCGTGGTGGTGAGGGGGAAGACAAGGAGCCAAGAGAAGGTCTGGGAAGAGGCCAGTGACAAATTCAACCAGACAGGTGGACCCCTTTGCAAGTGGTGTGGGGAAGCCAGCTCCGCTGAGTGGAGTTCCCAGGGCGTAGGATAGAGCTCTGAACAGAAAACAACGAGGCCTAGCACCTGTCTGGGAGTGGTCTATGTTCATGGGGAAGTCCCCAAGCATCTCTGTCCTCTGCAACAGCGTGGGGATGGCTGCCCTGTGGGACACTGGCTTGCATGAGGCTAACGTCCAGCAGGGAAGGTTCTTCAAGCACTGCCAACAACAGGTCAAGTCAGTTCCTTTATGAACTGCCTGAGGTCATTTGCACTGGGCTGTCAGTGTATAATTGCTCTGGTTAATTAACCATGTGTGTAACTCCTGGACCTTGCTCCTTTCATTGGCACTGGTTCTGAGACACGTGAGGGTGGTCGATAGAAGTGTTGGAATACTTCCTTGTGTTGTAATGATTCCTGGGTGGATTCCTGCCTCCCCAGAGGCTATAGGAGGGTTCTCCACTCCGCAGCCAGCGTCTGGGAATTTGGGACAGTGGCGCAAAGAAAACAGCCGCTGCTGCAGCACCGTTCAGTCAGGAAACATGAAAGGGAAAGTTGTCTGAGGAGCTTTAACTCTTCCCCACTGTGCGTACACATTGTCACTCAGCCGTGAGCGCACACGGTCTCCTCTGTAATGCAATAGATCGGGTACCATGCGCTGTCCGTTCGAACTGCTCAGTTCCGGGCCAGGACTGCAGCATTTCGTGAAGAGAGCCTGGTCAGCCTACGCATTGGTAAATGCCAGCAAACATCCCCAAAGCCCATGGTGCAGACCCCCATTCTGTTGGGTGTTCCCTGTTATTCCTGGCCTTGCCAAGGCCCCCATGCAGGGGAGCCGTCTTCCCAGGCAGAGCAGCACCAGCTATCCCTATTGTATTTGTCTTCCCCTCCTCCTCTGGACCTGTAGAGTTGGGTTCCTTCCTCCTCCTCCTCCAAACTCACCTCTGCCTTGCTGCCCCATGTAAATGTGACCGGGGTGCTCCAGTGGTGGCACCCGTCAGATCTGCTCTTGGAAAGGGCCCCTGTATGGAGCCGTTCGCCACGTGTTCGCCTTTCATGCTTACTGGGCGTGGGTTTGCCGGGGTAGAATTTAGGACTAATTAGTTCCCAGCTCTTGGAAAGCGCCTGAACACCTGGCCGACTCTGTTTGCTGAAACCGACATTAGAAAGGAGCCTGTTGCTCTTTCATCTCCTTGTATAAATTAGAATAACTCAACCCAGGCCCTTTGGGATGCAGCAATTCTCTTCAATGGCTGGCTACGCTGGCAGCCCCACTGTAGAAGAGCTGATTGGGGGGGAGGGTTTGAGGGCTTCTGCTTTCCGGGGCTGCCTGCGTTTTCTCTGTGCCCCAGAGGGCTCCAGTCTTTTCCAAGGAGCCATGGCTGAGTCAGGCCTGAAAGTTAACATGACACGGACGCCAGCTTGGGATTGGGGGGGATGGAGTGTGGCCAGGGTGTGTGATCACCACAGAGTCTGTGATGCTTCCCCTGGCGTTGCAGACAGCCATGCTTCACCGGTACGCTGGGGTCTGTGATCCCACCTGGCTGGCTCAGGCGAAGGGGTCACGCTGGGGATCTGCAGGGATAATGGAGTCTTGGGACCGCTCACTATATCTATGTACGATGCTTGACTCTCTTGGGTGTGGGAGTCTCTCACTGGCTGCGTGTACAGGTGCAGGGCTCACGCTTCCAGGTTCTGTGACCGCGCCTCTGGTTGTAGAATAGCTCAGTGTCTGCGACTCCACTTCTCCGGTGGTTCTGCACTGTGGGTGACATCTCTCTGGCCCCAACCAAGTGGTTGTGTGTGTCTGTGAGAGCTGGACCCATTTGCGTGCTGACAGCCCATGATCTCTGGGGATTAAAGGCTAACGCAGAGTTCGGCGTGGGAGTTCCCATGCCCCGCAGGAATTTCAAAGTTCCGTAGCCCTCCCAGGGCTGGTAACTCAGCCCCCTCGTGCATAGTTGATTGCTGCCTTTGGTGATAAATTCCCAGGCTGTAATAAATGGGGCCAAGTTTCAGTTGCTGTGGGAACCAAAACTTTGAATTTCCTGATTTAAATAAAAAAAAAAGAATGTATTTGTAGTGGGGGTTTTTTGCTTATGAATCAACATGTTAATATTGATGCAATGGAAGAAGAAAGGGAAACAAACTTCTAAACAGAAAACACAACATCAAATAATGGTCTGTTTATTTTCCCTTCTGGAAAGTCCTCCTAATAGGCAGAAACCTAGTGATAAAAGGAAATATATTTATATATAAACCAGGAAGCGGAGGGAGAGGAGACGACAGTTGGGGGAGTTAAACGAAATTGATGAGAGATCAAATGAGGCCGTTTACCGGCTGGGGATTGCAACATAATTGGAACTGCTGGAAAACCCCAACCTATAAGCTAATCCCTGAGCTCAGCAGCCTCTGAACCTGTATGGGCGAGACGGGGCAGTTGACCACTCTGCCTGTGTTGAGCAGGAGCGTGTGGCGGGTCAGGGCACAGGTACCCAGGGCAGGCATTGAGGAGCACTAGGAGCCTGATCCAGTGTGTGGAGTGAATGGGAATCTTTCCACTGGCTTTGGATCAAATCACTATGGGAGTGAAGCCCAGAGCAGCCCCTGTTTCACTCTCTTACAGGATACAGCATGCGCCAAAGGCCTTGTGTACCAGCCAGGGGAACATGGGAAGTAGGGCAAGGCCAGGCCATGGCCCTACCCCCTTTGCAGAGCCTATCCGCACCGGAACAAATATAGCAAATGACGGTGTAACCACGTAGGATCCTGTGGAGCTGGCTTTCAGTGCAGGCATCCCCATCCTGGTGTGCACTCCCGTTACCTTGCTGGACTGCAGTAGCTGCACTGCACAGGCACTGGCCAGGAGACTGCCTGAGCTTGTCTGCACTTTCCGACCTTTGCCCTGCCACCAGCACCGCTCCCCCACAGCAGCAGCGGTGGAATTATCAAGCTTCTGCTCCCCCAGGACCTAGAGAAGGCCGGGAGGTGTTTGTATAGGAGACTGGGTAAAGGGTGGGACCTTCTGGGTGGAAAGTTATTCTCACTCTTGAAACGTGAAGCCTGATTCTGAAGCCTGGCGTGAATCAGGACTGACCCCATTGAGGTTCACGGAGTCACATGGCGTAAATCAGGATTAACAGTGAATAATTAGGCCCCGGTTGTGTGCCTCATAGTTCCTTGCTCCCACAACAGTGTAGCCAAGGTGCTGGCGTTTTCGCCACCCTACTGGGTAAGCCTCAGCACGCTGAAGACGGTAAAACGCCTGTGCCCTGTTGACACCAGACTTCTACCATCATCAGTGGAGCTGCACTCGTGGGAAAGGTTAAGGAAAAGCTCGGGGCAGAGGCTACCTATGGTGCCGGGGCCTGGAGAGCTACCCGTATGTTAGTGCACTGGGGTGCTCAGCTCAATTATCTTCTTTTAGTTGCTGGTTTATTTTTAAAACATTAAATACTTTCCCTTTCCCAGCCAACAGTTGCTGTGTTATTATTTTATTATTACTGGATTATTTATTTGTACTGAGGTAGCACCTACAAGCACCCGTTAAGGATCAGGGCCCCATCGTGCCAGGCGCTGTACTAACACAGAGCAAAAGGACAGTGGGAAACATGCCAAGGGTGGAGAAATTTGGAAGGACAAACACTTTGGCCACGATTCCCAAAAGTGATTTTGGGCGCCCGGTTTGAGACGCCTTAACGGAGCCTGGTTTCCAGAGGGAAGTACTCAGCCCTTCCTGAGAACCCCCCTTCTTGGCATCCCTTGCCAAACCTGAGTCACCCCAAATCACTAGCTGCTCTTGAACCTCTTGGCCAGCGTGTTCCTGACCCAACTGATGGAATAGTTCAAACAATTTTGAAAGACAAAATCAATCGGGGCCCCTTTTGGAAGCTGTTGGGTGCAGGAGACAAAGGCAGACATTAGCGACATGAAAAATTGATGGTTTCAAAAGCTTTGGCTGGACCCTTGTGTGACAAAACAGCTTTGTTTCCTAAACCCAGACCAGGGATTTATTTACCCAGCAGCCAGCGCTGACTGAGCAGGAGTCACTCTGGTGTGCTAGATAAATAATGTTTGTAACATCATTGTGCACACCACAGCCCAGAGAAATCATAATGGTCGACGGGAGAATACATCTCTGGAGCAGATTATGGATTTAACTGTTTAGCTGCTGGCTGGCTCTGTGATGAGATTTTAAACCAGCGTTCCGCCGCAATCAATTGAGCATCAAGATGGACCATTCTCTGCTCTGTTAGGGTTGGATCCAACTCCCATTGACCTCGTTTGAAACCATGTGCACGTCCAAAGGGCCTGCTCTTGCTGCCATCACGGACAAGCACCCAGGCTTTCCAACGGAGCTACATCAATGGACTTAAATGGTCACCAGCTCCCTAAGAGCGAAGAACCTCGCAGGTATTTCTAGATTTAGCCCCACAACATCCCTGGAAAGTATTACTGTCCCCACATTATGGGTGGGGAGCCAGAGATTAAGGTGACTAAATATCTTTGAGGATCTGGGCCAATGCGACTTGCCCAGAATAACACAGGGAGTCTGTGGCAGGAAAAGAACCCAGGTCTTCTGAGGGTACGTCTACACTACAGTGGCGCCGCTCCGGTGCTGAGCACTGTAGTTGTAGATGTTTCATATTTCGACAGAAGGGGTTTTCCCATCGGCGTAGGTGATCCACCTCTCCGAGAGGTGGTAGCTATGTGGATGAAAGAATCCTTCTGTCAACCTAGCCGTGTCTACACCAGGGGTTAGGCCAATTTAACTATGGCCTTCAGGGTGTGAAGGTTTCACATCTAAGTTTGAGGTGTAGACCAGGGCTGAGTCCCTGTCCAGCACCTTAACCGCCAGCCCATTCTTTTCCCCCTCTGATCTTCAGCAACGTGTACACTATCAGAGGGGTAGCCGTGTTAGTCTGGATCTGTAAAAAGCGACAAAGAGTCCTGTGGCACCTTATAGACTAACAGACATTTTGGAGCATAAGCTTTCGTGGGTGAATACTCACTTCGTCAGATGCATGTAGTGGAAATTTCCAGAGGTAGGTATAAATATGCAGGCAAGAATCAGTTGAGAGATAACGAGGTTAGTTCAATCAGGGAGGATAAGGCCATCTTCTAGCAGTTGAGGTGTGAACACCAAGGGAGGAGAAACTGCTTTTGTAGTTGGCAGTTTCTCTTTGAAGTCTGGTCCTGACGTTTTTTTGCTGCAGGATGGCTACCTTTAAATCTGCTATTGTGTGGCCAGGGAGGTTGAAGTGTTCTCCTACAGGTTTTTGTATATTGCCATTCCTAATATCTGACTTGTGTCCATTTATCCTTTTATGTAGGGACTGTCCAGTTTGGCCGATGTACATAGCAGAGGGGCATTGCTGGCACATAATGGCATATATTACATTGGTGGATGTGCAAGTGAATGAACTGGTGATGTTGTGGCTGATCTGGTTAGGTACTGTGATGGTGTCGCTGGTGTAGATATGTGAGCAGAGTTGGCATCGAGGTTTGTTGCATGGATTGGTTCCTAAGTTAGAGTTACTATGGTGCGGTGTGTGGTTGCTGGTGCAAATATGCTTAAGGTTGGCAGGTTGTGTATGGGCGAGGACTGGTCTGCCTCCCAAGGCCTGTGAAAGTGAGGGATCGTTGTCCAGGATGGGTTGTAGATCACTGATGATGCGTTGGAGAGGTTTTAGCTGAGGACTGTAGGTGATGGCCAGTGGAGTTCTGTTGGTTTCTTTTTTGGGCTTGTTTTGCAGCAGGAGGCTTCTGGGTACACTTTTGGCTCTGTTGATTTGTTTCCTTATTTCCTCATGCAGGTATCGTAGTTTTGAGAATGCTTGGTGAAGATCTTGTAGGTGTTGGTCTCTGTCTGAGGGGTTGGAGCAAATGCGGTTGTACCTCAGCGCTTGGCTGTAGACGATGGATCGTGTGGTGTGTCCGGGATGGAAGCCGGAGGCATGAAGGTAGGCATAGCGGTCGGTGGGTTTTCGGTATAGGGTGGTGTTAACGTGACCGTCACTTATTTGTACCGTGGAGGTGGACCTCCCGTGTAGATTGGTCCAGGCTGAGGTTGATGGTGGGGTGGAAGCTGTTGAAATCATGGTGGAATTCTTCCAGAGTCTCTTTCCCATGGGTCCAGATGATGAAGATGTCGTCAACGTAGCATAGGTAGAGAAGAGGCGTGAGTGGACAAGAGCTGAGGAAGCATTGTTCCAGGTCAGCCATAAAAATGTTGGCATATTGTGGGGCCATGCGGGTGCCCATAGCGGTGCCACTGGTCTGGAGGTATATATTGTCACCAAATTTGAAATAATTGTGCATGAGGATAAAGTCACAGAGCTCAGCAACCAGTTGTGCTGTGGCATCATCAGGGATACTGTTCCTGACTGCTTGTAGTCCATCTGTGTGTGGGATGTTTCTGTAGAGAGCCTCCACATCCATGGTGGCTAGGATGGTGTTTTCTGGAAGATCATCAATGCATTGTAGTTTTCTCAGGAAATCAGTGGTGTCACAGAGATAGCTGGGAGTGCTGGTGGCGTAGGGTCTGAGTAGAGAGTCCACGTATCCGGACAGTCCTTCAGTGAGAGTGCCAATTCCAGAGATGATGGGGCGTCCAGGATTTCCAGGTTTGTGGATCTTGGGTACTCGATAGAATAACCCTGGTCGGGGCTCTAAGGGTATGTTGATTTGTTCCTGTGTTTAGTATAGGGAGTGTCCTGAGTAGATGGTGCAGTTTCTTAGTGTGTTCCTCAGTGGGATCTGAGGAAAGTGGCCTGTAGAATTTGGTGTTGGAGAGTTGTCTGGCAGCCTCTTTTTGGTAGTCAGACCTGTTCATGATGACAACAGCACCTCCTTTATCAGCCTCTTTGATTACAATGTCAGGATTGTTTCTGAGGCTGTGAATGGCATTGCGTTCTGCACGACTTTAGGTTATGAGGCAAGCGATGTTGTTTTTCCACAATTTCTGCCTGTGCACCTTGGCGGAAGCATTCTATTTACACTGTAAGTCTAATTTTTTCAAGGGGGTGCAGTGATGATCTTGCCCTTCTCCCGGTGGAGTGGGGGCCTCACATGGCTGCCTGCATTTCTTGGGCCAGCTCCTCCGCTGGTGGAAATTGGGGTAGCTTTGTAGAAGTCAGTGGAGTTATGTTGATTTCCACCAGTGGAGGAGCTGGTGCCTTGTGTGTAGGGCCATGTTCCCAGCTGGGTTCGTTTCAGTATCTGCAT
This sequence comes from Terrapene triunguis, assembly GCF_002925995.2. Lineage (NCBI taxonomy): Eukaryota > Metazoa > Chordata > Testudines > Emydidae > Terrapene > Terrapene triunguis. Next base: position 11,858,465 of record NW_020665065.1, read on the forward strand.
TTCGTTTCTAAGAGAGAGAGCGGTGTCCTGAGGAGGGTGTGGCTTGGTGGGACGGAAGATGGGATTGGATGGAACAGGATGGCTGGAGCTCTGGAGAGACTCCTCCCCCCTTCATTGGAAAGAGCAGGGAGAAGGGAATGTGACACAAGGTGAACACAATGGTGAGACCTTCCTGACTGTCCCTGGGCATGCGTGAGCATAGCCTGAGACAGGAGAGGCTGAGATCCTCGTTCAGAGGGGACGAGAGCAGTGGGTAAGTTACTGAGCAGTGTGTGGACACTGGCATCACTCCCGCACTGAGGGGGCCGGGCAGGAGGTGGGGGCTGTGGCAAGAAACTAACCAAGATGAAAGCGTAAGTAACGACGCAGGGGCAATCCTTGCTCTCCCATGAGCGAGGGGTTAACTGGCTTCCCTCCGCTCCCACAGGTACTTAGGGAGCCTGGGAAAGGAGATGGCTTTTGGGGAGGAATGGGTTGGCACCCTGGTTCTAAGGACCGGCTTGATCCTGAAGCAGGGCAGGGCTTTGTGTCACAGTGATAGAGATTAGCTCCTGACTAATGCTGTGTGTCTGCTGAGTCACCCCTCCCAGCTACAGGTGGCCTTATCTTACCGACCACTTAGCTGCTTTTCCTGCCCCAGCCCTGCCTATCTGCCCCATTAGCAAGTAAGTTATGTCCACTCACCCTTGTTTACTGATGTCCAGTTTGTACCATCATTTGTATCATTGTATCTGAATTTGGGCCCGAGAAAGGGAAAGAAACAGGGAAGGAACAAGAGGCGTTCCAAGCAGGATGTGATCATGGCATATATCGCTGATCTCCCGAGTGTATCTTTGTTCCAATTTTTAACAAACGTATAAAATGGGGAACCGCCTTTCCTTATTCTTGTCATATTGAAACAAACTGCCAGTCTCAACTCATCTCGGGATTCTTCATTGGTTCCGTTTCCTTTCAGGAGGGAAACAAAAGATACCAGCTCAGCTCCTAGTTAAGAATGAAAAGGAAAACCACACATTCCTGCAAATGTCAGAAAACATTAAAAATTATCCTCATGGTAAAAATGCCCCAATTATACATTGAAAAAGATCAAAATATCCTGAGAGTCATATTTTGTTCATCATGAAACATGATTCATGCACTATATTTTGGAACTGTCTCTCCACTTAGCTCAAATTAAGGTTGTTTTTTTTAAATTTGGACTGCAAGATCTTGGCGTGGCAAGAATGTGAAGAAAACCAGGCTTCTCAGACGGTTCAGAAGTGTATATATAAACCTGTATATAAACAATTCAGTGTGACGGGGAACTTTTCCTTTTCCTCTCATTATGCGGCAGATTTAGAATGAGAAGGCTCTGTTATTTAGCTTGTCTAGGAGTAGAATCCCATAACAATATCTTCCTTTGATATAGTTCCTTTCATTCTAAAATGCTTCGCAAACTCTAGATGTGTTCAGGAAACACTTCACCCTCATTGGAATGCAGGTAGGACGTAGCACCTTTGAAACAGCATACAGCGATGCAAGCACGACGTCAGGCCCGATAGCCTCTGTCGCCTTGCACCTCATGTCATTTACAGCTGTGCAAAGGGAGAGGGGAACTCTACCACTTTGCTTTGGGAGCATTTGATGGCCGCTGTGCATGGGTATTAATGATGCCACAGGCCCCAATTCCTGGATACCTTCTCTCTGCTTAATGCCAGCTAGGTTGCCGCAAAGTAGCCACTTGGCAGGCTTAAGGCGGGGCTTAAACTTCCTGAAGTGTAACATGCCTTGGAATCATGGCTCTAAATGGGAAACTCTTACAACTCAATCAACAGTAAACCACCCCAAAGCACGTGGACCCTGGCGGAGCCTGTACTTGGCAGGCGTCCTGTTCAGAACGTCTTGATTTCTAACCCTTCGCTTTACCTGTGTAAGAGGTCAGAGAGCCCTCAGGGTCTAGCGACCCGTTCTCTGACAAGGGCCACAAAGCATTGTAGCTCAGCATTTTCTGACCCTCTGGAACTAAGAGCAGCACGGCTGAGCTGTGATGGGAGCTCGTTCGGGAGCAGAGGGCTGGATGAGGCCTCTGCAAAGGACAATATTGGGAGCAGGCTGGCATGGGGGGTCATTGTGGCAAAGGGAGACATGCAAAGAGACTCCCCCTAATGAAAGAAGAAGGCGAGCACATTGCCATACAACTGTGTGTGCAGCCTTGAGGGTAGAATCAGACATGACTCAGCCAGGAATCTGAACCCCATGGGGGGGTGGGATGGGGTGTACAAACCCCACACTGGGCAGCCAGGGGTTAACGAATGACTTTGGGCCCAGCCAGCCACACCCTGCTACACCTGCAGCAAATGCTCCATCTGGTGGAGGAATTAAAAAACAGGGAAACAGCTCATTTGTGGGCAGACCTGCAGCTTCAGCAGTGCAGCGGGAAGGCTGACATTGTTAAGATAGCTTCCCCAAAGGACCCTCCCTGAGGGAAGGGAGGACCCACCCCAGTAACAGTCAGAGAGGGAAGCATTCCCCTCTCCCCCATATATGGACCCTGGACATTGGGAATCCTGTTTAATTCTCTTGGTTTGGACTACCCCAGCAGAGGGAAGCCTGGGACTGAGTCGGGGAGGGCAGAGCACCCCAGGGAGGGCAGAGTGAGCAGCGTCAGTTGCAGATCACTGATAGCCCCAAAGGGCTGGGCTGGGAGGGCTCGGGGTTCCCTACCAACAACCCCTGTGCCGGTCACGGGTCATAGCTCTGACCACTAGGCTCTGCCTCCCAACCAAGTCCCGAGTGAGGATCGTTACAGGGAGAGAGCAAGCGGGAGGATGAGACAGAGATCAGCGGGAGGCTTGTGTTGCAAAGGCAACCGTCAAAGCACAGGGCATTCTCCAGCTCTGGGATTAGCCTGGCTCCGGGGTCCGATTTCTCACTAAGACTAGCTCTGCCTGCCTACTGCCTCCACCTTGCACGGCTGCCAGATGCGTCCATGGGCACGTCAGCTAGACAGCCCAAACAAACCGTGCCTGGCAGCCGCGTTTCGGACAGAGCATTGTCCCAGAGAGGGCTCCGAGGACTGTGGAACGCCATGGGGCTGGGAAGGTTCTCCCGGAGCTGGGTGCTCAGTCCCGCTGCTGGTCTCCTGCCACATGGCTCCCGGGAGTGCCTCGCATTTGATTTCCTCAATAATTTATCAGTGTCTTTAGGGTTCATTAAAGTGAGGGACTAATAAAGCTAGCGTCAGCATTGACTAATAGCAGCCAGCCCTGTGGGCCTGTGCTCGGGGAGCTTCCCATCCATCTCTAGAACAGAGACCGTTAATTACTTGCTGGAGTGTAGGGTTCATAGATGGCATCGTAACCTCCTTCCCTAGAGGGCCCTCTTCACTAGGCAGCTCTGAGTGCGTGCCTTGGACCGAGCAGCATTCCCACGGCCTCTGGAGCAGTGTGTTCCACACACAGCACAGGGATTGCCCTCAGCTGCGCTGTTCCCCATTGAGCGTTGTAACCACCTGCCCTAGGGATACAGCACTGTCCGCACATACCTGCCAGCACCCGAGCCTCATCCCCCACAGGGTGCTCTTCTGCACACTCGATCGCATGTTTAAAGGCCATTTGGAGTTGGTTGGATGGGCCTGATCAATCCTTAATGACTCCCTCATGGGAAGGAGGGCCGGGGCTCTGCTGGTGGAAACTGGCGTCCCTCCATGCGATTCATCGGAGCTGCGCTGACTTACACCCGCGGAGGATCAAACCCTGGTGTTGATAGTTAGGCGACAGGAAGGCCTGGTCCCATTGGGGTTAAATCCATGGCATACTGCAGGCAGCAGCAGGGTCTCCTGCTCCTGGAGATCTGTACAGAGAGGCAAGACTGCCTGAGAATCCATCACTTGGTTGCCTGCCGCTCCTCTGAGCTGGGCAGCAGAGCCTGGGGACTGCAGAGAGGAGTCCAGCAAAAGGCCTTGCAAAACTCGCTCGGGCACCCAGTGACCCAGTTTCGGGGATCCGCAGAGCACTCCAATCCCGCTCTCAGATGTGCGCAGCCCTTTAATTATGGCCACATCAAATATTTGATTTCAGTCTAATGTGAAAGGAAAGGAAACTTCCCATCCTTCCCGGCTGGGGGTGGGGGACGGGGGAAGGGCTGGGGGAGCAGCGCTCTTGGAGTGTGGATTAAACAACATGAATATGTATGAGGCTCTAATTGGCTCCCACACGTAACCAAGGTGCCTGAAGGCCCAGGCATCCTGGCTAATTGTTGTAGACAATTAATAACTTGGATTTTGTTAATTCCATATCGTGCTGTGCAGTTCATTTGAGGAGCAGGCACCGGGAGCCTCTGGGAGCTGCTTGGAGTCGGGGAGGTTTTGTTTCCAGGCTCAGTGGAAGGGCAGGTCATAGCTAGGCAGGCCCCGTTCCCAGACTGCAGGGCACGCAGGGGTAGAAGCATGTCATTGCTAATGCAGCCCATAACTCCAGAAGCCCCTGCCTCTCACTTACCGTCCCAGCACCTGTCTTAGGCCAGGTCTACACTACCGCGGCTGGCAATCGAACTTCCGGGTTCGATTTATCGCGTCTGGTCTGGACGCGATAATTCGAACCAGGAAGTGCTCGCCGTCGACTGCGGTACTCCACCTCAGCGAGAGGAGTACCGCGGAGTCGACGGGGGAGCCTGCCTGCCGCGTGTGGACCGCGTCTGAACCGCGGTAAATTCGAACTAAGGTATGTCGACTTCAGCTACGTTATTCACGTAGCTGAAGTTGCGTACCTTAGATCGAATTGGGGTGTTAGTGTAGACCAGGCCTTAGTTGCTGTCTGGGTTGTGGGGCTGCACCTCGCCCTGGCCCCTGGGTCCCTGCAGGCAGGAGCCTGGGAATGGGTCCATGGGCTCAGAGCGGTGCTACCGTCAAAGCTGGGTAAGAAACGGATTCTGTGGTGCGGTGGCAATTTTGAAAAGTAAACCGAAAAATCACTTCGGGTCGGACTGAAATCAACAAATGTGGAACTTTTCGGGGAGCTGAAGCAGCAACAGCAACGTTGACCGTTTCTCGGCCTTTTTGGAATTTTTACGTGAAATGAAAGGAAGTGTTGGACCAAGCGTTTTGTTTTGAAAAATGTCCAAATGAAACGGTTTGATTTTCCCCTGAATGTTTTCGAGGGGCTGGGGGCTCTTGGTGCAATTTGCGCCGACGCAGATTCACGGAACGTTTCATTGCTGCCGAATCTGTGGGGGGGTTTTCGATGGAAAAAAGAGTTCTGGAATTTCACCCAGCTCTACCCGCCCCCTCCAGCCAAACTGAGCATGTGCACAGGGTGTATGGATGGGGTCAGGCTGCCGGCTCCTCTCCCAGCTCCTCTCCCACTCCAGCTGCAGAGGATGGAAGCACGGCCCAGTGGTTAAGGGAGAGGACTTGGGTTTAGTCCTGCCTCTGCCACTGGCTCACTATCCCAGAATGTCTGTGTGCCTCAGTTTCCCTGCCTGTGAAATGGGGATAATGGGATTTCCCTACCTGACAGGAGATTGATTGCAAGGCTGTATGGAGACAGTCCATCACCTCTCAGTAGCAGCAGGGCTCTGATCCTCTTTGCAGGCCGGTAGAATGCGCCGAAATCACAAAGAGGAGAGAGGGATCCAATTTTACCCGCACTGAGGCTAACCCGCACGTTCCAAGTCCATTTGGGACTGACCAGGAAAGGCAGAAGCCTCCCACCACAAGGCTGTCAGGGTGGCCCCATCTTGTGATGCTTTGATTCCCTCATGCTAGAAAGGCTACGATTCTGTTCTGCTCCATCTAGGCTGGGCCGGGCCCTGCGTGGTCAGATGGGCTCTGGCTGTTTCCTGGTACTGTTCTTTACTTCCCGATGGCTGGGGCCCTCCCTCCAAAGAGGCCGGTGAGGAAAAGTATATTTGGATGTTTCGAGACTCCACATTTCAGCCCTTCATGCTCCGCACCCTTTGTCCTCCCGTATCCACACCCTGCCCTCCAGTCCCCATCGTAGGCCCGGAGCTAAGAGACCAGACAGAAGGAAGAAGGGTGAGGCATACTCCAAACTCTCCCTCTACAGCCAGCTGAAGCTCCCAAACCCCTGGCAGGCCCAGGAGTGGGTGCGAGTGCCTCATGGTGGTGGTGGGGACTCCTGCCGGGGTTGGCGGTGCTTCCCTAGGTTTGGGCTGTGAAGTGGTGTGAACAGCAACAGCCCCTGCTTTGCAGGCTCTAATAAAGTCCCCTTTCCCCGGGCTTAATTATGTGTCGCAGCAGGGTTCCTCAAACGCAAACAGCACTGGGGAGAGCATGGCTCAGCCGGCCTGAAGAGCCTGGGACATGGATGGCGCTTGGCGGCCGAAGCACGAGGCCTGGCAGCTACCCATTTTTCATGGCATTTGAACGAGCAGCCATCGGTTCCCCCCCCTCCTTCAGCCCATCAGCTGCATCAGCCCGGGATTTTCATGGCACCCTGAGTGTCCAGCAACCTGAGCTTGCTGGGCTTTTAACAGCATGGCCCCCGCTCATTTTTGTATCTTCTAGTTCCCTTTATTTGCTTTTCTCTTTTCTCCCAAAGGAAAGTTTCCCTAGGTATTCATTCTGAACATGAGCCAAGCACCCGTCTATATGTCTTCCTGTGTGTCTTTGGTGTACCCTTCAGCATAGTATCTAGGTACCGCATTCAGACTGGGCTTTCCTTTATTGTCTCTCTCTGACCCGCCTCTTTCTCTCCTACACTGTTTCTTTCCCTCTGTTTCCCCTATTTTCTCCTCTTCAGTCCCCTCTCCTTTCCCTGCCCCCCACCCCACCCCACCCCATCTCTGTTTGGAAAGCGGGTGGGTGATCTGTCAGCCAGCTGCTGGCATCTAGATCCCAGACGTTCAATCAGGAGATGATATCTCGCTCCTAACCTGCCTCCCAAAGCTCCACTATGGGAAACGTGACTGAATGGAAAGGCCCCTTTCCCCTCCCTCGCAGCAAGAGGCAGTCATGGGGCTGCATTTGGTCTCTGTGATCTTCTGGCTACAAAACTGACCTTTCACCGCGGGATGGCAGAATCTGCGGCTACTTTATGGGGGGATGGGAGGGGCAGATTTGCTGGCCTTCTCGAATTTTTTTTTTTTTAAGTTTTGGGGTTTGCCAAACTTTTCTGGAGTTTTCTGAAGCAGTTTCCCCTTTAATTAAACCATCGCTCTTCCAAAGGGGGGACTGCATGTAGGAAACCCCCCCCCTGAATTGTCTGTGAAACAAGTCATTCTAGTGCCTGCTTCCAGGCTGGCCAGGGGAATAAAATTAACCAACAAATCCAAAGCCAGGCAGCAGCCCGGAGCTCCTGTACCGTGAGAAGCTAACGGAAGTTTGAACCTCGCAAGTGTCAAATTCAGTTCTAACTCCACGTTGCCACGTTTCATCGATCAGTGTATCTAATCTGCTTCTTATCTATAGATTCTCTCCCTCGTCTCTATCTAACTTGATGACTTGTCTTATCTATAGATCTACACATGATCTCTAGCTATATCTTGTCTATTTATCTAGTTAGCTAGCTGCATTGAGTTGATCTCTTGCCTAAACCATCTCTTTCCTAGATCTAGCTTGTTTATCTGTCTCTTCTCTATCAATCTAGTTCATCTCTCATCCGTGGTATTTATATACTACCAATGGCCATAGTGTCTAGGGAACCAGTGAGCGCTCCTTGGTTTCCTCCCCTGTCGCCCAGAGTGGTCCCTTTCCCAGCTCTGTGCTTCCAGCAAGGGCTGAGTCGCCCTGTGAACTGCAATGTTTGCATTCAATGAAACAAGGCTTTGGCTGTGCATAAGCAGGAGTATTTCCTGCTTGCGCCAGGTAAGAAAACAGCGTGGGCTTTTATTCCATTTCCTCTTCTAAGGCAGGCTGCTTTGCTTGGTTCCGTGGAAGGACACCAAGATGTATAAATAGCTGTGGCTGAGATAACTCTGTCTCAGCTATCGCAGAATGGGGACAAACGGTTTATTAGCCACACAGTTACCATGCAAAATGCCCCCCCATATATGGAGGGGGGCCACACCTTCAGCTGGTGTAAATTAGCCTAGCTTTGCTGAAGTCAATGGAGCCAGGTCGCTTTACACCAGCTGTGAACCTGGCCCATGGTGTTTTTCATTTGCCCACAAGAATGAAATAGACGCACAACAGAAACGAGTGGCGTTTGAAGGGGGATGATGAACAATGCAAAACCCTCGTCTCCTTGGGCATTAAGGCAGAGCTTGCACAGCCTTGCTGGGGGGACACAGCCATTCAGGGATACTGAGGGCACTACTAATGTATGGGTGGATTAGTGAGCCTGATTTGCATATGTTCTGCACAGCCGCGGGTCCCATTGACTTCCACTGGGGATGTGGCACTCAGCAGCTCTGATCACCAGGCTCCTTGTTCTTATGAGGTATGAGTTAGAGAGCAGTAGCACCCAGAACGTGACAGGTGCTGTAAAGACAGATAGGAAGACATGGGGGTCTGATTTTCCAAAGAGCTCAGGGCCAGGTTTTCGAGTGCTTAGCCCCCAACGTGCACCCAGTATGCCAAGCTCTCTTGCAAACCTGGGCCAGACTGCGAGCGCTGATCTCTTGATATTTCATTGCCCTGCATTTGTGCGTCATCATTTATACCAGTGCAAAGTGCGGGTGAAACGCAACCATTGTGATTTGGTCGCTTTCTGTACCTGCTCACTCACTTTGCACTGGTATAATGACTACATGGCTGCAAGGTGCAGAGCAATGGAGACCTGGGTGTAGAGTCCCTACCCAGAAGGGTGTAGATGTATCATCACCTAATGAGCTAAATCTACCCTTTTACATTAAAGCCAACAGAGTTGCACAAATGTAACTAAGGGCTGCACGTGGCCCTCGTCTCTGTGCATGGCCTTGCTCTCCTCACTCTGTTTTTTCTCAACCCAGTTGCTCAAAAATAAATAAAATTGGGGCTGGAATTGTCCCCTCTCTGTCTCAGCTCAGAGGTGAACGTGCATTGCAAAATCTGAGCCAAACTGATTCTGCCGGTTTTGAGTCATGCAAGAGGCGTGGTCCAGAGACCCTTTTTCCATATGTTCTAATGGAAAAGTTTGTGCTGCCATCACTCAAAGAGGGCGGAGGCTGGGAGCATCAAGCAGGATTTGTTTTATAGTCCTCGTGGGGAGAGAAAATACAGTCCCAGTTTCAGGGAAATCCGTTCCCCAGCTCCATGAATGTTTCCAGTGCCAGGTTCATCTATGCCCATTAGACCATCTTCTGGGCAGCTGTTTATGGTGCCCTTCAACTAGAGCCATTTAGGCTGATGGGCAGCTCAAGCCCTTGCCTACTCACAAACTTGCCTTAGTTGAGTCAAACCGGTTCAGTTAAACTGGTGCAAACCCTTATGTAGACATTCTTAGAAGGTGTGAGAGGCGCTTATTTCATTTTAGCGTACACCTGTTCTCCGCTGACTTAAGCTACACCAAAATAAACCAAATTGAGTGTCTACTCTACACAGCCTTTTGCCCTGGTTAAAAATCACACCTTAAATTAACCCAGTGCAGTTCTGTGCCTGACTTAGTTAATGCAGTGTCTGTTGGTGTGTGGACAAGGCCAAGGACACGTAAAGATGGCTGAGTTAAAGATGCCTCAGTGGCCCTTTCGTTCTGACATTCCACTAGCACGATGCATCAGGGAGGCTATGCAAACCTCAGGCTTCAGCATTTGGGGCACCCCAAATCCTCCATCTTACAAAGCTGGCTGGGAAGCAGCTCCCCCTCTTCCAGATCTGCAGCTCCTCCCGTCTCTGGCTGCCCCTTACCCAACAACCTCTTCTCCTTGCCCACTAGCTGGCATGCACTTCCTCTTGTTCCAGAGCATGGCTCCCAACCTACATACCCATCCTGGCCGACTGGAAGCTGTAACTTCTTGTGTCTGGTTGGTGCACCTCTTAGTCCCTTGATAGGCTCCCCCGTCGGCTTCCACTTGTTTCATCTGATCAACCTGCACCCAGTTCTCCTTATGCTGCCTCTTCTGCTTCCTCTTCCATTCCACAGCATTGCCACCTAGCACCTCGGGCTTCTGCTTTCCATTGCCTGCCTGTCTCTCCCCCATCTGCTCCTGCTTCCCTCTACCCATCCACTTCTCTCTCGCTGCACCTTGTCTCCTGCTACTTCATCTGCCCACTACTCCTCCCCCTGTTCTCTGAGTCTGCCATTTGGGCCTCCCGCACCCAGCACTCCCTTCCTCCCTGCTCCTTAGGAACACCTTCCTCCTCCAATGCACCCCCTCCAGCAACACCCTCGCAGGAGGAGTTAAGGATGCTTCAGTTAAGGAGATCCAAGTTAAGGATGGTTGGATTAAGGGAACCTCATTTAAGGATGTTTCCTTTAAAGATGCTAAATCAGGTGTGATTGTATTAAAGTTTTCTTTTCTTTTCTTTTCTTTTCTTTCACAAAACCCCTAAGGAAATACAAAACCTATTGTTACTGGAGCATTAAGGCTGAGAAACACAGAAGTCAGAACATTCCAAAAGGTTAGGTTTCTAGCGCTATCCGCTGGGCTTTGTTAGACATACGTACACCGTCCTTTGTCAAATGTCAACCATACGATATTACAGTTTATTTGATTGTGTTGTGAAACACGTGGGCTGTGCCATGTAGCTGAGTTAGGGCCTGATTTAGTGCCTACTAAAGTCAATGGGAGTCTTTCCACTGACCTCAGTGAGCATTGGATCAGGCTCTTTGGCTCCAATTCTGCAAAGCACTTAAACTCCTGCTTAGCTTTAATCACATGCTTACGTCACATTGGTTTCAATGGGAGTCAAGCAAGTCTTTTAAGTGCTGTGCTGAATCAGAGCCAGAATGTATTGGGAATCAAGGCCAGCATTTTCAAATCTAGGGGCCTAAAGGTAGGCTCCTATCAGGGTTGCTTGGAAATTTTTCATGTAAACTATTTTTGACAGCAAATTGGATTTTTGACTAAACACTTCCCCCCCCCCCCCCCCCCCCCCAAAAAAAAGTCTCCTATTTTTGTGAAAAATTTTTATTAATTTATAAAAAAAAAAAAAAAAGTGAACACCCAAAATATTTCAGCCCAGAACTGACATATTTAGATTTTCAACCACAACTTTTGAGGAATCAAATGGAAATAAAACACTTTCCAGCCAGCTCAAGCTCCCACTTTCGAATTTAGGCACTTACATATAAGTGGCCTGATTTTCAGAAGGGCTGAACCCCCACAAATAACATTGAAGTCAATGGGAGCTGCAGGCCACGTATATTTCCATGTTTAAAACTGGATTTGGGGACCTAACTTTGAACACCCTGGTCTGAAAATGTCCCTTAAATTCTGGAATGTCCTGACTTCTGAGGGTTTGATTTCTCTCTCTAACCTTGGATTACTCTTACGGGATTTTTGCCTTTAATATATGTATATTTCTATTTTCTACCATTCATCAGGGACTTTTCCCAGGGCTTTGAAATGTCAGTCTGTGGTGCACACCCAGCGAGACAATCCAAGATTCCTCCTGCATCTAGGTCAGGCAGCTGCTCGGACATTACTGTCAGTGAAAATGCAGTTGAGTAGCTCAGTTAACAGCTTTCCCTCTGGGGTGACTGGGTGGCTTGAGGGATTGGTAATGGACTAAAGAGCCCTTCCCCTCTGGGTCTCAAGAGCACATCCATCTCTGGTGGGTAATGACTGAAAACCATTATCAGCGGAGAGCTTGTTCAGTGGCCTCTGTGGAATGAACTTGGTGGTGAACTCTCAGCAGGGGTGCCAGAACGGGGAGGAGGGGCCTGGCTCCATCACTTTTAAAAGTAGGAAGGCTATGGGCAAATAATGGGGGGAGGGAGCAGAGAGGAGCAAGCAGGGAGGGGCAGCACAGGGGCAGGGCCACGGTTCAGATGCCGGTGGCTCCGCCCCCCACTTTTAGGGAACTTCCGCTGCTCCTGACTCTCAGCCTAGTTCTTAAGGGCCAGATCTCGGTGAGAGTGAAATACCATGCCCAGGAAGGGTGGCAGAATGCAGCCCTGAAGTGACAGCTGTGAAGGTCTGAACCCTGGTATTCACTCCTTGCACACGACTGTAGTAACCTTTGTGCAAAGTGTGCCTCGTGAGGTATCGTTTGAAAACTCATAATTTGCTGGTCAGTATTGTCCTGATAAAATATGTATGGCAACATTGTATGGAAAGTTATCAGAGTCCACTGTATGGTGCTAGTAACACCTGTTCCAAACCACAGCCCTCCCCAGACAGAAGTTGGCAGGCAAAAGTGTGCTCTGCTTCATTTGCATTTTAAGCAGTAAGCAGAGTCATCAAGGACAAAGGAAGTTCCAGCAGGTGGGGAAACCAGCAGGAGATCTCCTCCCCTGGAGGCTTTTTGTCTCCTCAACCCAAGGGCAGGTCTACATTTAAAACTCTGCATTGGCACAGCTGCACCAATGCTTTAATGAAGATGCTCTAAGCCGACAGGAGAGAGCGTCTCCCGTTGGCTGAGTTAATCCGCCTCCACGAGAGGTGATAGCTGTCAGCAGGAGAAGCCCTCCCACCGACACAGCGCTGTCAACTACATTCACAGGCGGTGACTTTACAATGTGGAGGCTGCTTGACCCCTGGCTCTGCCCCAGGCCCCGCCCTCACTCCAGTCCTTCCCCCAAGGCCTCACCCCCACCCGCCTCTTCCTGCCCTGCCTTTTCCCATCCCCTTCCACCCCTCCCCCGAGCACACTGCTTCCTTGCTCCTGCCCCCCCCCCCACAGCCTCCTCTGCGCCGTGAAACAGCTGTTCTTGGGAGGCGGGAGGTGCTGGGGGGAGGGGGAGTTATTGATGGGGGGCTGCCGGTGGGTGCTCAGCACCCACCATTTTCTCCCCGTGGGTGCTCCAGCCCCATAGGACCCACGGAGTCGGTGCCTATGACTACACTGTCGCTTAGGTTGGCATAACTGTGTTGCTCAGGGGTGTGGATTATTCACACGCTTCGGTGATATCGTTATACCAAAGTAATTCTGTAGCGTAGACCAGGGCTCAGCTGGAAATGTTTTCTAAGAGGGGGACTGACACTATAAAAGTGAGGGACAAACACCCCACAGCACCGCTCCTCCTCCTCTCTCACGCTCTATCCATCGATGGACTGCTCCAGAAGGAACGAAGGAAGCAGTCGTTACACGGAAGTAGGGATCCTGACCCAGAAATTTTGCCAGTAACACTATTGAGAGCACTTGGTGAGAGAAACTTGCTTTGAATTTAACATAGGCATTAGTTGCGGTTTTATCTTCGTTTCTTGTGTAATCATTTCCGACTTTTATGTCTCATTACTTGTATCCACTTACACTCTCTCTCTTTGCAGCTAATAAATGTGTTGTCTTGTTTTATCCACACCAGCGTGTTTCCCAAACACCGCATTCAAACGCCATTTGGGTTAACAGGATTTGTACATATCATTTCTATTAATAAAATGGCGGACTTTAGATGAGCTTGTATTATCCAGGAGAGGGCTGGATAGCACAAGGCGTACGTCTCTGGGCAAAAGGCTGGGAGTGGGAGTGTGCTGGTATCATTGAGGCTGGTAAAAGCCTGGGGGTGACTGGCAGGTTGCAAGTGCCCACAGCCGTAGCTGGGAGCGACTTACTGTTTGTGAGCAGTTCAGGAGTGGAGGCTACAACAGCAAAGCAGTGTAAAGGGCACCTCAGGTTAGAGGGCGGGATGACACAGCTACTCACTAGTCTCGATTGGATCCTGGGTATGTCACACACGTGTGGGGTCACAAGTGAGCTCTTGTGGGCAGAGAGGCTGCTGAGTCTGTGCTCCCCTCCAAGCACCTACAGAGAGAGTCGCAGATGAGACAACAGAAGACAACTTTGCCACCATAAAAAGCACCCAGGCTTCTCTCACCAGCTTAGTATCTGCCCCACACTTGGGCAGCATGCTGCATTGGTAGCTCTTTGCCCTTCACTATTACTATTCTGTTTGCTAGAAGCTGGGAATGGGCGACAGGGGATGGATCACTTGAAGATTACCTGCTCTGTTCATTCCCTCTGGGGCACCTGGCATTGGCCACTGTCGCCAGACAGGATACTGGGCTAGATGGACCTTTGGTCTGACTCAGTATGGCCGTTCTTATTACCTTCCATCTGAGGATCTCAAAGCACTTTAGAAATTCTTTGATTTAGCCTCTGAGCCTGCCCTTGAGACAGACGTTGTTTAGTCTTGTGGCTGTTGTAATAATGCAGCAGCATCCAGAGGCTCTAACTGAGATCATGCTCCTGTGGTGCTGGGCGCTGTACAGACGCATAGTACGAGACAGTCCTGCCCCAAAGAGCTCACTGTCTAAACAGACAAGACAGGCAAAGGATGGGAGGGAGAGCAGAGGCACCACGCGTGGGGAAGTAGCCCAAAGTCTCACAGCAGGTGGGAGGATAAGCTGGGAGGAGATCCCAGGTCTCCTGACTTCCAGTTCAGGGCCCTGCCCATTGGACCATGCTGCCTGCCTAGAACCTGTGATTATTACTGATTTTATTTTATAAGCAGAGGAATAATTAAAAAAAATTGAATTGAAAACTGTATTTGGGACATCCACCTTTGTGCCCCTTCTGGGACCAATTCCCTTTGCCATTAGTACAATGGAGTTTCTCATGCCCAGCCCAGCAGCTGCATCGAAGAGATTATTCATTATGAATTACGTGCTGAGCTCTTATTATTATCCTCATCCAACAGATGGGGAAACTGAGTCCGGGAGCGGGGCTGTGACTTGCCCAAGAGGATAAGCGAGTCAGTGGTAGAGGAGGCCCACACTCTCATGCTCCTTCCAGCAGACCCTGGCGCCTCTCAATAGTTAGAGGTAGGTTTTGAACTAAAGGGCAAATAAGATGGTTGGTACTTCCAAGTGGGGGCGTAGGAGAAGGGTTTGCCTGTTGGACAGGGTCCTTAGTGCAGGTTTCACTGCTCGGTGAAAATTTTCCCTGGTGGGCGAATGTATATTATTAGTAATCGTGTTAATTACAGTCGTGACTGGGAAGCAACCAAGATCAGAGCCCCATTGTGCAAGATGCTTTACAGAACAGCAGACAGGCCCCACCTCAAAGGACCTACAATCTAAATAGACAAGACAGCCCAGGGGAGGGGAAGGGTCCAACACGCAAACAGAGGGATCAATGTGATGGTGACTTAATTTCAAGACTTTGTTTGTGGAGTGGGGTTTGGGGAGGGGATCAGCTAAATGGAAACACAAAGGAAGGGAAAAGGGCAATGAGGACAGAACAGGTGAGGAGAAGAAGGGCAGGGGAGTATAAAGGGGAGAAGCACGTTGAGGCTGAGGTGAAGAGACGCGAGGGTGGACAAGAGGGGGGTTGGAGCCAACAACCCATCATCACAGGGCAGAGAAAGACCAGTCAGTCAAACCTGTAGAAAATATTATCGTTGTCAGTCAGTCCTGATTAAGCTGTTCCTGCAGTTCCTCCACCGGCTTCAGTGTCATCATAACCTGTAACAGATAACCTCAATAACATGCAGCATTATCCCCCCACACCCTTTTTGTACAGATGGGGAAACTGAGGCAACTGGAGCAGGGCAGTGACTTGCCCAAGGTTGCCAACGAGCCAGTGGAAGAGCTGAGCACAGGACTGGGATCTCCTGACTCCCCAGCGTGCAGGCTATTGACTGGAACACACAGGGCTCAGTAAACCCTGAGTTTGTTACGAGACGATAAAGCTTTGCTGCGTCTGTCCTTTTTTTCTACAGCGTCTTTCAAAAACCAGAGACTGATTTGCATTTAAAAAAATACCAGTTACCGCGCAGGAAAATGCTATTCAGATGTTCCCAGAGCTCAGGAATAAAAATTCCCTCTCTTGCTCTCGGTTCTTCTGTCTCAAATATATTTGGGGCCAAATTGCACAATACTTATTGCTAATGTTTGTGCCATGAATATTCATTGCGTCCCCGGGGCCTCGAGACTCCGGTGGAAAAGCAAGTGCAGGCAGCGTGGCAGCCCTGCATGCTGCTGAGCTCTGCTCTTTGGGGAGGGTAAACACGTCAGGGTGGGGGAACTTGTTTGGATAGGATGGGAGCTGTGGGATACTAATGGCTTCTCGGAGTCTTTGGGGAGTGCTGGTGAAACTCCATTAAACAGCACAGCGAAGGCCTTTTAAACAAACAACTCACATAAAACCATTAAACTGACTTAATTGCAAGGAAAAAACCCTGCCCTCAGCTGGGCTTTTGAACATACTTTGTCTCGCTCTCTGTCTAGTTTTCTTTCTTTCTCTGATGCTCTCCTTGGGGGGTATCCCTGCCCCAGGCCACAGGAGATTCTCCCATTGACCAAACTCATAGGGTCAGACTAGTCCACACGGGGAAGGCTTTATTGGATTGTCAAGTGCAACGCTGTGCTGGGGCAGCTACCCCTCACAAGCCCGGGGCAGTTACCCTGTGACAGGCTGCACCTGGAGGAGTGTCACGGCTGATTGGGCCTAATTAGGGTGACCAGCTAGTAAGTGTGAAAAATTGGGATGGGGTGGGGGGTAATAGGCGCCTATATAAGACAAAGCCCCAAATAGTGGGACTGTCCCTATAAAATCAGGACATCTGGTCACCCTTGGCCTAAGGGCTGATGAAGCCCAGCTGGCAGAGGAGCTGGGACAGGCGTAAAAAGAGGACGTTCATGGTAAGAGAGAGGGCTGCGGGAAGGAGCTCTCTAGTCACTTCCAGGAGAGAGTTGGGTCTGCTCTAGTCTTGGGGGGGTTAAGCCCTGGGATCCTGCCTGCGAATGTAGACTCTGGCAAGAACCTGAGAGGGTGGAGTATCCACAGGGAGCAGAGGAGGCTCCAGGGTGGGCCAGAAGACTGAGAAAGGAAGGTAGGAGAGAGTCCAGGGAAACGGCGATAGGGTCTGAGGCTGGGTAGAGTGTAATTGCTGGGTACAGGGTCCCTAGAACGCGGAGTAGTGGATGGACCCAGGTTCCCTCCCCAGCCAGTGGAGAAGTGGCACAGTCTGGACGGTGGAAGGGAAGACTGCCTGAGACAGATCATCCAGTGGGACTTTGATACCCCAGAAGGAGAGAATGACAGTGTCCTGGCTGGAGCCTTGAAGAGGCAGCAATAGAGTTCAGAGAGAGATGGAGGGAGCAACCGAAGGTGGGATTGTCACACTGGTCAAGAGCTAATCCCTAGATGTGGCCCCAAGGGGACACCACAGTGGTGAGTAGCAAACCTCATGTCTCACACACACACCCACCCGAGCTGCAGATGTTGCTCAAATAAGGGCAACCCTACCCCTGCTGCCTGGGGCTCCTTTCAGACCTGATCAATGGTCGCTGCCCCGCTTTAGAGGGCAAGCTAAGGTCTGTAGTCCACCTGTGAGCCAAAGCTGGTGCTGTGTGCACTGCCGGTCTGGATCAGGCATTGTGGAGACTGATGTGGCTAGAGGCTGCAGGCTCGCTGCCCTTCAGGTGGTGCCATCTGGCTCTTATGAAATAGATGAAGCATATTATCTATTAAGGATGGGAACTAGCCAGCTCAAGGCTTTCACCTTTGTGCTCTCTGGGGAAGGGACCGTCTCTGAGTTTTGCAAGCCCCCAGCACACACTGGGTGCTCCTGGTTTCTAAATAATAGGCTGGCAGTTTGAATCCCGCTCTGAGTCTGTAGTGGGAGTGGTTCCCATTTGATGGCTGTTTGATGAGAAATCAGTTCCTGGACTGAGTGCAGGTCCCAGGGCATGATGTCCACAGCACAACCACCACCAGTGGCCACGTTGAGACTCTCAGCAGAGTCCCCGGACTGAGTGAGCCATGGAGACTGACTGAGTGCCCCTGGTCCTGCTGGACGTGGGTCCCACCACTCCGGGCTGAGGCTCACAGACAGCATGCAGGGAAGCCTGCACGGCAGCTCTGTGTTTTGGGCATAGAGAGAATTTCACTCTCCAGATTGGTCCACCTAAGTGGAAATTCACTCTTAGAAAGACGAGTGGCCAGGGGAGAAATACTCTGGCAGGGGAGATGCTAGGAGGCAACGAAAACCCCCAGCACACCATACCTGAGTTTGCATTGGGGACTGAAATGTGCACCAGAAGCAGGTTTCTGACCCGGGAGTCTGCCCCTTCTCAAGATGTCCCAACTTCAACAGATTTTGTTGTCTGCTAAACATGTGCTTGTGTAAAGGTGCAGGACTCACCCCTGCGCAGGGCCGGCTCCAGGGTTTTTGCCGCCCCAAGCGGCGGAAAACAAACAAACAAAAAGTCGCGATCGCAATCGGCGGCAGCTCAGCTGAGCCGCTTTCTTCTTCGGCGGCAATTCGGTGGCAGGTCCTTCCCTCCGAGAGGGGAATGAGGGACCCGCCGCCGAAGAGCCCGACGTGCCGCCCCTTCCCCTTGGCCGCCCCAAGCACCTGCTTGCTCAGCTGGTGCCTGGAGCCGGCCCTGCCCCTGCGGCACCTCCTGCTGGTCATCTCAGGGAATTAGCTCTTTTCCAGCCTGAGCGCCCTCTGCAGGCCAGTGTCCTGCTTGTTGCTGGCCCCTGTGTCCCGCTCAGTGCCCTTTACCCTGGGGCTGCCCCCTGGCAATACCCCACCAGTCTCTATGGGTCTCCCCTCTCCAGGAAACCCCCAACCCTCTAATCCCCACCTTGCCTCAGTCTGGGCTACTGCCAGTCATCACCAAGCCCCCGCTCACTGGGGCAGACTGCACTGTAAAAGCCACTCATCATAGGCAAGGGGGTTCGGACCTGCTGCCTTCCTCTGCCACCCAGTACCTCTGTGGGCCTTGGACCAGGCCCTGCAGCCTGGGGAGTTGCCAGGCTGGAGCTCCCCTGCTCCTCTGGCGCTTCTCCAGCCCTGCTTCACTCCCAGGTACCCTCTTATTCCCCTGCAGCCAGGCCGGTCTCCCTCCACAGCTAGAGGAGAGACTCTGTGAGTGCCTGGCTCATTGGCCTTTTATAGGGCCAGCTGTGGCCTGATTGGGGCATGGCCCAGCTGCGGCTGCTTCCCCAATCAGCCTCCTAGCTGCTTTCTCCCAGCCACAGCCCTCCCCAGGGCTACTTTTAACCCCTCCCGGGCAGGAGTGGGTGATCACCCCGCTACAGCTTGGTTTGGGGTTGTTTTGTGTGTGCCTTTTTGCAGCAGCCAACCTCTGGTAGAGACATCTGCGTAGGATCCAGGGACCCTTTGCCAGCTGCTTGTGAAGCAGAACCTCCCCTTGTTTGTGGACAGGGCCCTTTCTCCTTGTCCTGTGCATGGTGGACTGGGTTCCTTGTTTTTCTCCATGACCTCATCCTTGGCTTAAGCTCCTTGCTTTACTCAAACAAACAGCCTCATTCCCCCTCACTTCCCCTTGCTTTGAGCCCTAGCCGCAGTTATAAGGAACATCAAGCACTACCTATTTGATTGACAGATGGCTAAAGCTATTCAAATAGCAGCACGGTAGACTCCCAGGGTCTGACTCTGCCCTCAGTTGCTGTGGTGTAAACCCAGAGTGACTCTACTGACTTCACGGGAGCGACTCTGGATTGATGCTAGCCTAGCTGAGCCCAGAATCTGGCCCACAGACCCGGGCCCGCTCCTTTTCATGCTCACACGCACGCAGTCTCGCACTCGCTCATGCGGACCATCACCTTCTTCTCTGTATGCCTCCTTGCAATCGGCAGGCATGGCACACGCCATCGTGCAAACCCTTGTAGGCCCGTGTACACTCCAGGGGCACGCAGGCAGGCTCCACGTGTACACGTACCCATCAATGTCTGGCTCCCACGCCACCGAGGCTGTTTAATAATGTTCGGTTCTTGGATGTTACTCAGCTTGCTGGCTGGCTGGCTGAGTACAAGCCTTTCAGGCAATCAGGCAGTAATAGAGCTAGTGGAAGCAGAATGTCCCCCAGATAAAATTTACAAGGCCTGAGTGAGCCTGCCTGGTGGTGTCGAGCGCTTTGGTAATGAGCACCTGAGCCGGCCAGATTGCTTGGGTAGTTTTATTCTGCATAGATGAGCAGACAGAATTTCAAAAAGAAGTCATAAATATAAGCGTGCCCAATACCCGGCAGTGGTTCATTTCAGCGTGGAAGCTGGCCCTGATGGGGGTGGGGAGGATCAGAGAGCCGGGAGGAAGGAAAGGTTTCCAGCTGAGAAACGCTTCCAGATAGAAGCCTTAAGCTCCCTCCTCCCTAACCCTAAAGACTTTCTTTAGCAAAGTTTCAATGGGTTTTTAATCCATTGACAATTCTCTTTTCTTGTTTCTCTGTGTGCGTTGTGTGTGTTCTCAATAAAGATTGCACGACAGCGCGAATAGCTCTCCGAGTGTCCACGTATTGTGAATGTAGATTAGGATAGTGTGTGTGAATGTTGGTTGGGATACGGTTCTAATGTGTGGGTACGGTATGTTTAATGGCACTGTGTTTAAAATACAGTTCTATTACCTAGGTGTGTGGGTGTGCAGTTGTAATATTACCAGGTTTACAATGCATTTCTAATACCAGTGGGTGGCTAAATATGGAGGAGGTTACATGTGATACCATTTGTGTATCTGTCGTGCAGTTTATGGCTCGAGTTTGAATGTCTGAACATGTATGTATTAACGTGTGCTCTAAGGCATAGCTGAGGTCACTGGGAACTGTGGTACAGTACTTATCTGGGGGTATGGTAGAGTAAGGTGTTTCTCATGTGCGTACATCTTGTGTGTGATCCCTGATCAATTCTAATACCTGTGTGCTGGGAGGGAGGCGTTTGCGTATATTGTATATGTTTGTCTTGTGGAAACTAGAACACAAGTCTAATGTCTGAGTGTACAAAGTTTGTGTGTTGTGAGGTGCCTGAAGTGATGTGGAGGATTGTGATACAACTTGTGCATGTGAGTGTGAGCTGCCTTATGACGATGGGTTTACATCTGTTGGCTGGTGTGTGTGTTCTCAGCCAAGTGGCACAAGGAATGTCTGTGAGGATGGGTTTACAGGGAGAGATTGGGTTTGCAGGTACGTGCTGGCCGAGGTGCTGCTGAGGAAGACTGTGTTTGGCTGAACGCCTGTGTGCAGCACTGAACGATAGCTCACGGCTGTTTCTTGGGCTCTGCTGTGTGACTGAATACTGTCCCTCGCATCAGCGTGGGCTCAGCTCACATTACTGAAAGTTAGAAAGAATGATTTTTCTTCTCATTTACTGCACACTCTCCGCTTTCAACAGAAGCGCTACCCCCTGAGTGCCACCTCTCTGCAGAAACTTCCATCACTGGCAGACAGGCTCTAAGCTGGTGGGGTGTCATTTTTTTTCTTTATTTCAGGAGCCTCATTAAATCCCCATTCACTGGAGCCTCCGCAAGCCAAGGGTTGGTCTGGTTTTGCCTGCACAGCTTCCTAATCCCTGCGGGTAACACACTGGAAAAAGGTCAGTACCTCCCGTATGGACCACCTGCTTGGAGATGGTGACTCAGGTCTGTTCCCTGTTTTCTCTGCTGCTCTCTGGATGCTACTGGTTGACAACTCTGTGCGGTCGGTTAGGCGTGGGGTGTCTTTGTGTGGAAAGTGTCAGAGGCCCTGGTAGGCTCAGGGAATCGATGACTGGACGTAAAATGGAGCTTTACACTTTTAGTTCAATCTGGCATAGGCCAGAACTGATTAAACATTGTTACCATCCAATGGCCGTGTGGGAGCCTGTGTGAAGCAATCTCCCCTCTGCAGCTGTCCGCACCACTATAACTGGCACCATTATTGGCAGTCCCAGCAGATAGGCAGGAACTGAATGGGGAGTGAAGGTTGAATGGCCATCTCGCTTCCCTGCAGGTACAGGGCTGAGGGCTTGTCTACACTTATGCTACAGTGGCACTGCTTCACCACTGTAGTGCCTACACCAATGGAAGGACTTCTCCCATGGGTGTAAGAATCCACCTCCCCAACAAGTGGTAGCGAGGTCGATGGGAGAATTCTCCTATTGCCCCAGCACTGTCTACACTGCGGGTTAGGTCAGTTTAACTGCATTGCTCGGGGGAGTGGATTTTTCACACCCTTGAGCCACATAGTTATACTGACCTAATTTCCTAGTGTAGACCAGGCCTAAGTGATACTGGCACATGCCATTGCTCCTGGTTGTGCTGTAGATAAATGCATGACTCCAGTTTCTGGTGCTCTCCCAACAGCACCACCCGTCAACTACCTCCCCTCCAGCATTGAAAAATGTCTGTATGATAAGCATGACTCGTTAGGTTCCAGAAACTCAAGGTGAATGACCATTGCTCGAGTTATAGGAGAAGCTATGCAGGCTGGTTAGCTGCACTAGTGAGGGACAAGAACATAAAAAGGACTCTCCATCATGTGAGATAATAACCACGGTCTCCCACCTCTCCTCACTAAATGTTTTGTTCAGCCTTTGTCAATGGGTAATCCTGACACGACAGTCATATAGAAAACAGTGTTCTAGATCACTCCTATATGGAGCATTTTCCAGAGGTAGGGGTACTTGGGTTGTGGCTTAAAAAACAATTCCAAAAATTCTAGAGTAACGGCTCCCAATGCTACCGTGATACTGCAGTGCTAGGGCGTGACTGCAGAATTCTGCCGTAGGTTTGTTCTAAGGTTGTTTTATTAAATCCCAAGTCAGATAAGGATAGGTCAGCATGATGCCGGAGAGATTCACTTGCACCAACAATAACTAGATTTCTGTGCCCACCGTCTATTGGCCTGCTAAACCTGGGGTTGTGAGTTCAATCCTTGAGGGGGCCACTTAGGGATCTGGGGCAAAATCTCAGTACTTGGTCCTGTTAGTGAAGGCAGGGGGCTGAACTAGATGACCTCCTGAGGTCCCTTCCAAACCTGATACTCTGTCCTCTCTGCCATCCTCTGAGATAGAGGGTGTCTGACTGGCAGCAGTGAGGTACAGGGAAAGGGCACTCATTATACCAGAGTTGCAGAGCGCAACTGGGACTCCTACTCCAACAGAGGGTGCTCCCAATTGCTTCTCCTGCCATCCACACCCTCTGGAAGAGGAGACTGTCACAACAGAATTAGAGGCGGTGTAAATAAGAACTGCCCTATAGGATCAGGTGGGTGGTCCCGCTACTCTGTCAGTGGCCTGCCTGCCACCAGTGGCCAATAATAGAAACACAAACACTTTCAACTCTTTCTGCTCAACATTAACTAGCGAATCCTCACAATATTCAGCAGAAGAGTCTTGTGGCTAAAGCCCAGCAGATCTGGGTTCCAGCCTGTGTCAGAGCTAGGAATTTTGGTGTGAGCTTGGGCCAGTCACATAGCCTCTCTGTGCCTCAGTCTCCTCATCTATAAAATAGGGGTAATATTATTGCCTTCCCTGGGGATGTGGTGTGGAGGCTCATGTGTTCCAATGAGCACTGTCAGGAGTTTTAACTCCTCATAGGTCCTCTCAAGCTGAACAGTGTGAAGTGAAGTTCTGGAAACCATGCTGGCCATCAGCCCGTTTTTGTGCCTCAAAGCAACATCTGATGGCTCAGGAAAGATTTAGAATATTATTGAGCTGCCAGAGGCTGGGAATGGGTGACAGGGAATGGATCACTTGATGATTACCTGTTCTGTTCATTCCCTCTGGGGCACTTGGCATTGGCCACTGTCGGAAGACAGGATACTGGGCTAGATGGACCTAGATGGATCTTATGTGGTGTTTGTGAAGCTTCCTTCACCAGTGTGGAAGTGGGTTTGAGAGTCTCAAAGGAAAGGCAGAAGTGGAAAACTCCCGCCGCCCCGCCCTTACAAGGGAGGTAGCTGAGCTGGAGGCTAAGCAGTGCTTACTTTGTAATGAAAGAGGTGCTGGGGCTCAAGCAATTTTTTTGCATTCAGAACTGATGGCGCAAGCCCAGAGGTGCCGGGGCTCAGTCTTGGCACAAATTAAGCACTAAGTGATGGGTGCAAAGTGCAAGTGGGGGAGCAAGGAGCAGAACTGAGGGCCTGGTAATGTACAGCGTCTCTTAAGGTGGCCACAGCCAGCTGCTTTATGAGGAAGGCCTGAAACACCGCTGCAGGGCACCTACCGGTGCGATGCTGTGACTGCCAGTGCTGGAGCAGGGGAAGGCTTCCCCATCTCAGCTGGGGAGCGGCTTGCTGCAGACAACACGAGTAGTGTAGCCCGGTCGCCCTGCGCAGGAGGGTGGGCCAGGCAGGCTGGGTAAGGAGCAGAACCGGGAAGCGCAGGCTAGGTTCAGCAAAGCACCCTCCCCTCCTAGTTTCAACTCGCGACTGCCCCAGCGCCAGCCTCTGCCGGCAGAATATATAGCTCGGCTGAACCAACGCTGCCGTCCCTGCAGGGGGAGAGGGAAGCCAAGCCGCAGCACAGGACGCCTCGGGCGCGGCGCGGCGCCGGCTGAGCCCCGGCACGGCTGTCACGCCGCGGGCGGAGGGGGGCTGCGAGCGGATGGGGCGCGCGGGGGCCTGATTGCAGCGCCCCGCTCCCCCGACGGCCCGGCGAGCGATGGTAGGAGCCGAGACCAAAACAAAGCTGGGCGGCAATAAAAGGAGGCGGCGGCGGCTGGCTGGGCTGGGTGCGGGGGAGACGCTCCTCGCTGGTCGGGCTGCGGGGGCGCTCCGGGGTGTATGCAGCGGGCGGGCCGGTGCGCTCCGGGGGCGCGGGCTCTGTGCGCCGGGCGGCTAGGGAGCCGGTGCGCTCCCGGTGCCTTGGGTCAGGGCCAGAGGAGCCAGTGCGCTCCGGGTGCCCGCGGTCCGGACCGGGGGCGAAGGGGGCCGGGCTGTGCCAGGCGTGAGCGGTGCCCCACGAGGCGGTGGGGAGCGAACCCGCTCCGGTGCTGCGGCACGAAGGGGAGCCCCGGTCCTTGGGCACCGTAGCGCTCCGGGGGGGACCCAGCAGCCCGGTGGCCGGGCGCCCGCTGAGAAGAGCGCCTCCCCCCTGCCCACCGCTGTGTTCCGGCCACCGGCCACCCGCACGGCTGCTCCCACCGGCTGGGCCGAGGTAAGCGCTGCCCCACGCCGCGCAGGGGGAGGGAGGCCGGTGCAGGGGAGAAGGCTGCGGCCGTGGGGAGGGAGTCGAGCGGTAGCAGTAGCGGGTGTCCCGGCTGGGGGGACGACCCAGGAGCTCTGGACCCAGCTGCTTCCGATCGGGAACAGGATTCCCTCCTGTCCCGGCTCCGAGCCCCAGCCATATTGGTTGACCGGGAGGTCCCTCTGGGTCACTTGCCTCCCAGCCCTTCGCCTCCCCGCAGCTGGCTCTGAGTGTGCCCCGTGGGGCTGGGCTGCGGGGTCTGAGTGTGGCAGGGGCTTGCGATGGCTACCGCGGATCAGTCCCTGGGGCCGGGGTGCGTGCGGCGCGCTCTCCGGGCGGGCTTTGGAGAGGTCCCGAACGGGCACCAAGGAGCGTTTCCCCGGGCGGTGACTCTGTCATGCACCGATTGCGCTGGGGCTGCGGCGGGATCCTTCTGTTCGCTCCAAGCGGAGTGTCAGGACGGAGCCGCGTTGTGTCCCAGCCTGTGCGGGGGGCGAGGGTCCGGGGAGCGCACAGAGTGTGTGTGAATACGGAGATCTGACCCAGATTGGCTGTTCCTAAAGTGCAGCTAGGACAGGCTCCTGTCTTGGGCAATGGCCCGCACCAATGTGTCCGAGGACGGCGTAAGAACCCCGCAGCAGCAGTTGTGGGTCCTCAATCTGCTCCCCTCATTAGGTCTGGGGCCAGGGTTTGAACTCCGGCTAAAGCCTTCTCTCCTCCTACCACCTTCCCTCAACACACACATCCTGCTAACCTGGGCTTGGACCCAAGACCCCATGAGAGTGGAGGGTCCCAGCCTGAGGCAAGCTGGCACCCAGGGTTCAAGCCCTATCACTTTGCAATGTAGAGGCAACCTCAGTGGACTTGTATTTTGGGCAGACTCCGAGAGCAGCCGTGGGCTGGCTTCCTTTGTCCTCTGGACAGTCTGGTTTGGTGGACAGTGAAGTTTCCCCACCCGGCACCATGAACAGAGGGCTACAGCGGCCACATTGTGGGAAGTCTGGGATGTGGGTGGCTGGACTCCGGCCTGCATAATGCAATGCAGATGCCAGAGCCCCAGGCTGGGGCCCAGCGTTCGATAGTTCCAACCTGAGGTTACATGCCCAAGCCTTAGGTTAACAAACCCAGGGTCTGTTCCCTTGAGTTCTACTAACCCTGGGCTTACATTGCAGTGACTTCATCAGGATAGCAATGGGTGCCCCCCAAACTAGACCCGTTTCTGAGGAGTATTGTGTATTGTTTTGTTGTTTGTTTGTATTGCTGTAGCTCCTGGGAGCCTCAGTCGTGGACCAGAACCCCATGTGCTAGGTGCTGCACAAACCCAGAGCAGAGAGAGCTCTGCCCCCAAGGGTTTTACTGTTTATTCTGGTTTATTATTAACGTGTGAAGGGCTGGGCTGTAGGGATCAGACTTTCCAAAGTGCTGGGCATCCACCGAAAACAAAAGGAGCTACTCCGAGCTGGGCTCTTTTGAAAATCTGCCTCTAGGGTGGCTAGGAAAGAGGCCTTGGGTGAATGGGGGCACATGGGGATGAGAGAAAATCAGCCCTCCGTTAGGACAGGTGCAGGATGCTACACATGTCCTGCATTGAGCCCTGGCTCTGTCCTGTTCCATTTGTTTCCCACACAAAGCGACCCTTGTACTCTCCCGGCAGGAGCATGCCAATTATGTTGCTTCTGCTTATGCAATTACTGGGATAGCATTTTGACAGCTGAACCAAGTCTGTTAGGGTTTAATGTAATATACCGGCAAATCAGAGCCTTTTAAAACCAGGCTGGTGCATGCTCGGTTTTGCCTCTGGAGGATGCAGGATCAGTGAAAGAGGGTGAGTAGGTGTGTGTTAGGGGGATCAGTCTATCAATTTGCAGCTGTTGTGCTTGAATCAGAATACATCGCAGATGATGGAATAAACACACACACATGTAATTTACCAACCTACCAAACTCAATTAAAGAAAAAAAAAGGCTAGCCAAAAGTGAGATTAGATTTTGGAACTTGATTCTGTTCTTTCGTATGAGACCAAACTTTATTCAGGACCCATCCATCCCACCCATCCCTCCTCCCAACCACCCCTGTCAAGCACTGATAAAGCTATCCACAGCAGCAGTGCCTCTCTCTCTCTGATTGCTCTTTTAGGCTGTGTCTGGATGGAAACCTAGCAACACAGTAACTGTATTGTGGGAAAACGTTTCAATAGCTGGATTTCTTTTATCATACTCGGAACATCTTCAGAGGTTAGAAACATCAAGCCAGTCTCTCTAGCAGCTTGCAGAGGCTTATAGGTTGATAGGCTCAGAGCCTGGAATAATAGACGTGGGTTGGTGAGCGAGACAACAGATGGAACAAGTCTCTTCAATATGGTGAAAGATCTGCTTCCCCCCCCCCCCATCACTCTCCCTGCAAAGACTGCTGTTCCTATGAGGGAAACACTTCCCTGGGGAGGGCAATTCATATCTAATAGAAAAATCATTCAAGGGGAAACTAGCCATCACTATTTTTGACTGTTTCCCCTAGATACACACTGGGATAAGCCAATGGCCCAAAACAATGTATAATGGCGCAATATGCGCGGTCCTGGCTGGGGACTGGAAAATAGTATCCGTATTGTTCCAGTCATCCACTGCTACGAAGAATATGATTCCGTTTCTGCAGTATATGGGGCCAAATTCATCCCTGGGGTAACAAAACTGAAGTCACTCATTACAGGATGGCTAGATTTAGCTCTCTGGGCTGGATTCTGCCATGCTTATCTACAGTGAGAGGTACCTTGCCCTGCGAATAGTCCCTTTGATCTGAGTGCGCTAAGGCACTTCACGGTGAGTAAGGGCAGGAGAACCTGACCATCTATATTTAGTATTCGGAATATTGCAGAATTAAATGATTTAATGTGGACAAAGCCTCTACTTGGTTTGTCTAGAGCTGGTCACAGGTTTTGTTACCTGTTCTTAAAAATAATACTTTGCCCTTTACCGTCCATGGTTGATTCCATCCAAAGTTCTCAGGCTTTATGAACATTAAGCCCCACAAACTCCCCGGTGAGGCGGATGAGAAGAGATGATCAGTTAGGGGAGAACTTTGAACAGTTGGGTGTTTATCATTCATCGGCTGC
Source organism: Terrapene triunguis (assembly GCF_002925995.2). Lineage (NCBI taxonomy): Eukaryota > Metazoa > Chordata > Testudines > Emydidae > Terrapene > Terrapene triunguis. Next base: position 11,886,445 of record NW_020665065.1, read on the forward strand.
AGATCAGGAGGGTGAGCATTTCGTTTAATACTTTGTATGGTATGAGTGTGTAGGGTAGGCTTAGTGTGTGCGGTATTGAGAGATTATGTAGGGCTGTTAATTTGTTGGTGTGGATTGTGGCAGAGGGTGTGGGTGTGTGTCAGCCAGTTCACCTCCTTCCCGCCCCCCACTCCAAAATCCTCTTATGATGTCAATGATCCAAGATAAAAAGCCCACTGCTTATACAAAAACTTGCCTGTTGTGTACGAGTGCTTAATGAATAACAATCCCGCTCCACTTTCAGGGGAGGGAATTCTTGCCCTGGCTGCGTATGGAATATCTGGATAAATCGTGATTTTTATTTCTGAAGTTATAGTTGGTCATACTGTGAGTCTCTGAGTGATATTGCTGTGATCTCTGTGCATGCCAACACACAATAAGCCCTGGTGTGGCTCTCTTAACAGGGAGCATTTAGCATAAAGTTGGTTTAATCCTCTAAGCTTATCAAGCGAGGACAAAAATTAGAACTCAACAGTTTAATTCATTTTAAAAAAAATCAAACCCTGTTATGTTTGTCTGTGTAGAGCGTATGATTTCTCCTTTCATTTGCTTTATAGGCTTATTTTATTATCCATTGTTTGTTTAAAAGCCTCTAACTATAGATACAGAATTGGTGGTGAAAGGTACCCAGTAATTAACTCTCCTCTGCTATAGGCTTATCTAGTATTCATGTAAGTTGTTTTCAGAGCTAAGGCCAGCAAAGTTCGAATGAGAGAGATCTGTGTGGCATCCCCAGCTGTTGAGAATCTGTTGCTGGTTTGGCAGACGACAGTGGGAGTTGTGGGTCTTGGGATTGGGCCCCTCAGTGGGGAGAAGTCCCATTTACTACTTGTCTCCTTTATTTCTGTCACGAGGAGCAGGAAGTGCCCGCATTTCCCCCCATGCTGAGAGATCACATAGTCATCACCAGGAGTACGCCTGTCTATATGTGCGGGCAGAGGGCAGGGAGATTGTGTGTCTGGTCACAGTTCTCATGAACTTCTTTTCCGAGGGCCGGATTCTGCCTCCCCTACTCACGTTGGGCAGCACCGTACTCCTGAATTCAGGGTGGGGGCTACTCCAGGAGTAAGGAACTACACCGTGGATGTGACTCAGCACTCGTTGAAGTGCCATTGCTTTCAAAGGGTTGTGACTCAATCCCAGTGCAAGTCAGGGTTGCGGAATCTGGCCCTAAATTAATAACCAAAGAACATGAAGATGACTGTAGGCACTAAAAGCCCAATCCGGCTCCCATTGACTTCCGGGGGAGCTGGGCTGGGTTCTGCAGTGCTAATTCTGAATATACATAAGCATGTGCTTAACTATGAGCATGGAGCCATCCTATTGAAGGCAATGTATTCAAGATCTAGATGTGGCTAGATACCTTTCTGACCCGGGAGCCGGTGGTTACTGTAAGAGCACTGGTGATGATACGGTACATGGTGCTGTCATTAATACTCCTCTGCAGCACCATGAGGGAAGTTTTTTGTGAGATCTCTGCATCACACTGAGTCATGCAGAATAATATATAAAGACCGATTAGTAACACAAATGGTGGGGGGGGGGATACAGATCTTTAAAAAAAAAATCTGTCAAAACAAGCCACAAGTATGTAATTTTGGCTGCATAGGATCTGCGGGGCTTTTTCTTTGGCGGGGGGAAATAAATAAATAAAAATGCTAAACCAGCGACAAGAATAGAAGCAGTCTAGTCCTTCGAAGCATCCCTTTAGAGGAGCTAAAAACTCGCATAGAGGGGAAAAGCAGATCAGATTCTTGCTCCAGCCACTGGATAAAGGCTAAAAAAAGAATGCATCCGAGTGGCTGAAATATTAGGTTGTCTCAAAAAAACATGATTGGTTTTTTTTTTTTTTTTAGCTGCATATTTTTCAGTGCTGGATTATGCCTGTTTTTGTCACTGGAAGTGAAGCCCCTGATTCTCTGCACTCCATTCCAGTTCAGCAAAGCACTTACGTGCATGCTTAACTTTAGGCACATCCTCGGGGCTTGAAGTTAAGCATGTGCATTCATGAATAAGAATGGATTCAAGCGTGTGCTTAGATGCTTTGTTGCAGTGGGGCCTAAAATATGTACATTCCGCCCCTTTCAAGTAATACCAGGTAAGGGATGCTTCTGAAGCCAATTGGATTGTAAACTTGTTGGCCCAGGGACCATCTCTTACTGTGTGTGAGTGTTTGTGTCGACTGTGTGTGAGGGCCTGGCACACTGGGAGCCGAATTTTGGTTGGGATGTGTCAGCGCTGCAATAATACCAATCATGCTCAAAGCCAGGGGAATGACTCTTAGGGAGCCCAACGGGGATCCAAAAGAACAGACTAGTTTTAAACGACTGTTTTCCATTCATTAAACCAGAGCCCCCGGATGTAGAAACCGAGAATTCTTAGTTCCTACCTGACAATCTTATTTGATCTGGGAGAAGACCTAGATCTGGTTTGGGCTGGATACGTTTTCTGTGTCCCATTTTGAATAGAACAGCCAACCCTTTAGAAAGGGGCTCACCTGTGGACCTGGTTTGCTTCCCAATATTCCTTTACTTGTTTAACAAATCGCCACTGGATTGTTGCTCAGTATATTATATAATCCAAGCTGTGTCCAGTCCCTGGGCTTGTTTTGTGCTTGCAGGCTCCAGGAGCTCCTGTGGGGTTGGTGGAAGAAATGTGCTCTCAGATGAGCAGGATAGAGACTTCCAGAGTCCTTAATCCCCCTTCATTTGGAATTGCTTCAGAAAGAGAGAAAATACGGTAACAATGTAGCCATTCATCTGTGCATGGATCAAAACAAACAATTCGGGGCCTGCGTCTGCCGTCCTTGCTCAGGCAAAACTTCCAGTGATTCCAATAGTTAGGCCTGAGTGAAGACAGCAGGATCTGGTCCCTGAGTGGGGGCGTTAGCTAGTGAGAACGGTGACTCTCAGGTGGTTTGACTGTGTAGTCGCACTGCCTTGAACAGATGTTCCATCCAGCTGGAAGGTGGTGGGGTTGTCTGTGGTGGAAGTCCATTCACAATGCAAGGCTGGCTCCTTTTGGCCAAGAATCCTGGTGCGTCCAGTCTGTGGGCCTCTTCCGGCTCTCATTAAAACTGTTTTTGCCATTGATTTCAGCGGGAGTGGGATTGGGTGGTCTGGGGCTGGTGTCCAATAGGCTCTTCCATCTTTGAACGCTATGCTCTGACCCATTCAGACTTCGGTCCTGGAGTGCACGAGACACAGGCCTTGAGCTCTGTGGCTTGTCCAGCAGGCTTGGAGGCCATAGTCCAGTCCCTTCCTGGGCCCTGTCTCTGGCCAGGTGCCAGCTCTCTGCAGATAGCTAATTGAGATGGTGGTGGCAGGGGGTGGCTTTGTTCAAAAGCAATGCAACAGTTTCATTAATTGGAAACCTGCTGTGGCTGAAGTGGGATCTGCTAATGAAGGTAGCTGGATACCTGCTTGTCCGAGTACATCCAGGGTCCAGGGTCTTGCTTCTCCTGTGAATAATGGCCCGTTTTGCCCTATGGCTCATTGTCTCCGTGGCAGCAATATTGGTGACACACACATTTCAGGCCCCATAGCGGAGCTATGAAGATTTGGATTCACTATCAGGCTGAACTGTGGGAGTTTTTCCCCCTGCGGGCTTTGATGGGGTCAGGGTTTGTCCCACTGTTTCAAGGTGATAAGGGTGGAATGGAAAGGACTGGAGACTGAAACCCGAATGGGCTGCAAAACTGCCTGGATGTCTGCCTACAAGGCTGGTGACAGAGACCCAGCATGTCCATTTCACTTGTCAGAACAGCATTCCAGAGCTTGGGGTGTGTGTGGGTGGTGGGGGGTGGGAGGGGAGGGGGAGGCAATGAGGAAGTAGTTGCTTTTTAGCTCAGGAGTGGGGAGAAAAAGCACCTAGTGATAGCATTACAGGTTTATTTTTTGGGGAGGGATGGTAGGGTGTAGAAGTGGCGCTGGATAACACTGGTGCTGTGCCTTTCGGGTTCATGATGGGCCCCATAGATCAGATGCAAGAAGCTCATCGCTTGATGGGGCTGTCAGTGGGTTTGGGGAAAAGGAGCAGGGTGCGTAGGTGTGATTCTGGGTTTATGGCTTTGCAGCTGGCGTGTGATGGTGCTATTCTGGGAACTGGCAGAACAAACAGGTACCACATCTCCTCCTACCCATCCCTATTTGGGAAGAGACACTGGCTTCCATGCAGCATAGACAGCTGTGGCTTTGTGATTTACTGTTCATCAGAGATGAAAGAGTCGATTCTCGCTTCATTTCTGGCCCGGTTATGTAGAAACGTCCAGCTTTTCCATTGTGATATTAATTTGGTCCTTGGGTGAGTAAGAGAGTGGCCGGCTGAGTAGAATTACATGGGATGGGAATATGACAATCAGCAGGCTACGGTTATTACTGAATATGAGCTATTTATATTGCATTCACCAGCCTGCACTTCTGTCCATTAAGGCGTGTGGATTAGCTTTATTTTCCACAGGTCTCTCGAGTAAATGGTTCTACCCAGACCGCAGCTGGGACAGGCAGCAGAGTTAGGATTTAACAGCCTTTGATTGGAGTTTATACCTTCCTGATCTTGGAGCTCTGAGTTCTTAAACTGTAACAGTAGGTGGCACTGCTCTGTGCATCTCGAATCTCGGAGGCAGCTTCACCCACTCCTCCCTAGCCACCTTCGGCTTTCAGCAGCGAACACTTCCCCTTGACAACGCTTTACGTGGGGAAGGGGGTCTGAGCTTGGATCCCATAGTGCTTGGTGCCTTAGAAATACCTTAGTCAACCCCCCAAGAGAGCCTGACGTTGTGTGATTAGAGCAACCACCTCGATCCCTGGTGTGCTGAGCGCTCCCAACTCCTCTTGACATCACTGGGTGCTCAGCACCTCATAGGACCGAGCAGGATGTAGTTTAGGGACCCCTGCCTGCCTTCACTGACATCAGTGGCCAAGCTCCAGCTGACTGGATGGGAGCAGGATCAGACCCATTTTGTACTGGAAGCACAGCACCGTCCACTCCCATTGGATCCCGCAGGTCCTGGCTGTTGTTGCCTCGCAGCTTTTTTATTCAGCGGAAGCTGAGGGTGCCCTCCCCTTCCCCCCGTGAGGGGTTAGCTTGTGTCCTAGTCCTGCTGGGATTGTCGGGAGCTGCACAAAGAAGGGTGTAGGAATCTGGATGCTGCCTGATTTTGCTTCCTTCCCCCAAATGTAGGACCCGGTCCTCCTGGTCATTGGCACCACCCCACTGCCTTTGATGGGAGCAGCATCTCCTCCTTGTCTTCCTTCCTGAGATTAGCAGGGCCTCACTCTCCTTAGCTGAGGGTGAATAAGGCACCCAGCAAAGACCTCTAAGCAGTCCTGTGCCCTTGCGATCACCCCAAAGGCCTGGCGGGAGTCGAGAGAGGCCCCGGGGCTCAGAGCAGAGTGCATGGCACAGCTCAGGGGCCCTCACGTATGTTCGATGTTGGATACAGACATCAGGATTCCACAGATGACTGTAACCTTGGACACCTGCCCCCTTTATTCTTGTCTAGAGTTCTCTGTTTGCTGGGAGAGGAGGTGGGGGAAGTGGGGCTGGAATACTTTCCCCACCATCTGCCTTAAGGCATCAGACTCGTGAGCTGGCACCATTAATTTCTGATCTCAGCCAAACCTTGTTAATAGAGAACATTCCTGCTGAACTGAAGGCAGTTCACGTTCCATAGACGCTGTGGAGGTGGGGAGGCGGCTGTGCATGCAGGGGACGAAAAGATAGGCTCTGACAGTCGTCTGGTGTTTGTTTTTTTTTCAAGCTGCTGATCGCTCCGAGTAGCCGCTTCTTCATACGGGGGAGTCAGAGGTGAGAATCGTTTATTCGCACACTCTGGACTCGAGGGCTGGGGCCAGATGCTGATCTCACTCGCTCCAGTGTCAGTCCGGTGACATCACTGGAGTCGCTCTGGATTTACATGGGATCTGTGAGCTCAGGATCCAGCCCTTGGATCATGGTGTAGCAGAGTCCTGAGTAGTGGGTGTCAGTGCCGTCTGCTTGCAGTTGCCCACTCTCTTCCTTCCCAGCATGCCTTTGCCTGGCACTTGTGTAGCTGGTACGAGAGCCCTCTGTACTCTTAATTAGCCCTGGGTCTAGAGTTCAAATCCCAGCTCTGCTGACTGACCTTGGGCAAGCCACCTACCAACCCTGCCCGAGCCTCCGTCCCTGCCTGCAAAGGGAGCTAATGATCCTTTTTGCTGACGGGGTTAATCAGAGAAATTGTTTGTAAAGTGCTCAGTGCTGTTAAAGGGAGAGGGTGGTCATGATCCACATCACACCACAGATCATGCATGTGAGTGAGGGGACAGCACCCGGGGTGTCATCAGGCCCAACCTCTGCCTTTGCTGCATCAGCAGGGTGTGTGTAGTGGAGGAAGAGGAGACCTATCTGGGGATCAGGAGAGAACTGACAGGCCATGCTGCTGCTGTGTTGAAGGATTAACGTCGGGGACCAGGCCTTTGTATCTCTCCCAGCCTGCCACCTATGGGCGAGGGAATTCTGGCTGGGCTTATCCCAGGCTGCCCAGGGCGGTGCTGTGGAGCTGCGGAGAGGCGGGATGCTAATTGTTCCGGGTGTTCCTTTTGAGTGACTCTCTCCCCCCGCCGGGATGCTCCTCCGCATTCCCAGTCCTAATGATACCTGTAGAATGATCTGATCAGCTGCTGACTGTCACGTGACTGCATCGTGTCCTTTGCATGGGCTCTTCTCTTCCCCTTCTGTTTTCTCCCGTCCTCTGAATGGAGGTCTCAGTCGATGCTATGGACTGGCTTGGATATTGGCAAAAGTGGACACAGCTCCATTGACTTTAAGGGAGTTGCACCTGCTTAAGCCAGCGGTGAATTGAATAAATAATATTCCGTTGCCTTTGCATGGCACTTTCAATCCAAGGATCATATGTTGTTTCGTTCCCAGTCTAGCTACAAAAATACATAGCTGGAGTCATGCCAGCTCCCCTCAAACTGCACCGAAAAGAGCCTTAGGTTTGCAGAATGACAGCAAAGAAGGAAATCTGGGTCTAGGCATAACAAGGTTTTGCTTAATTGCTGTTTTACTCTCTGTTGTGCCTGGGCTTTGGAGGGGTGTCAGGATTCCTGGCTCCTGTTTAGGGTCTGCCGCCAGCTTGTGTGACCTTGGGCAGATCACGTAGGTCAATATATCAAAAATGGCTACTGATTTTTGAAGTACCCAATTTGGGCCTCCCTTCACTGAAGCGATGGGTGCCATTGCTTTTGAAAATCATGCCCGAGGTTTTGAATGGGGTACCCTGAAACTGAGGCAAGTGGGATCTGGGGCTACTTGATCATTTGAGCCATAGTCTGCTGGGCCTCATCTTGCTCTCGCTAAAGTCAACGGACGCTTTGGCTGAATTCAGGGAGAGCAGGAGCAAGTCGCTCCTGTGTTTGTTTATTAGTGTGTAAAGCCGGGTATAATCCCCACACCCTCCCAAGGGGGCTGCGAAATGTAATAGGTGTTAGTGATAGGGTGATCAGATGTCCCGATTTTATAGGGACAGTCCCGATTTTGGGGGCTTTTTCTTATATAGGCACCTATTGCCCCCCACCCCTTGTCCCGATTTTTTACACTTGCTATCTGGTCACCCTAGTTAGTGAAAGGTTTGCACGGTCTCTGGTAAAAGAGGATGTGATCTAGAAATGCAAAGTGTTGGCTGCTCTGAGAGAGGTCTGCTATGTGCTGGCTGGTTGGTCCTCGTCTGTCGTAACCTGGCGTGGTGAGTGACCTGCTTCTTAGTGCTGGTTTAGAGAGAGTTTGACAAATCCTGATTCTCCCCCTTACTCAGGGGACAGCCACATGTGCAGCCCCCACCTCCCCGAATCAAAGGAAGGGCTTTTTGTTCTCTTCATGTAAACAAGCCAAACAACCTCCCTGGGAAGAGGGAGCTGCAGACTTGCCATCGAATGCCTGTGGGAAGGTTTAAAAGGCGTGAAGTGAAGTGAAAGAGAAGTGAAGCGCAAGCCTCCCTCTTGCTTGTAAATCAAAACCAACCCAAACAGTTTTTCTTGAAACTTCCTCCTCCTCCTTCCTCCCCTCCCCTCCCCGCACTCGCTCTCCCACTAACGAGTCATGCGCTGAGTTTAATCTCCAAGCCAATTTTTCTGGCTGAGTTGAAATGAAAAGGCGGAGACAGGCTCACAAGAGCATGAAAGGGACTCGCTAAAACAGTGGACTCCATTTCAACTGGGGTCTGAGAATCTGGACAACCCAGGCCGACGCTTGTTTCGAAAGCCAAATCCGTTTTTCTGTAGAGCGTGTGCCATTGCTTAAAGCAGGTAGAACGCTGTTCTCTCTGGTGCTTGCTGCCAACTGCAGCAGGCTCAGAACACCCTGGGACTGGGCCTGTGGGGGGAGAGAGATGCTTGTGTCTCCGAACCCACTGGGCTTTTTTGCAGTGACTTGTACTCTGGCTAGTTTCAGACTTGTATGGGGATCCATGCAGGCGTTTAAATAGCTATTTCTGGGAGTTCTACTCCCTCCACTGAAGTGCCTTTGGAGTCTGCAATGCGTGTTGACATCCGTCATTTTTACACAGTCAAATGAATTCAAAGTTCTGAGATCAGCCACCCCCACCCCTAATTACCAACCCCCACGTCTCCGCTCTAGTGGGTCATGCGCGTTGCTTGGAGAGAGGCTGTGGTCTTGGGTGTCACTAGTATCTATACACCCGGGGCACAGAGCGCGATAAAGATTCTGCAGCATCATACACAGCAATAAAGCACCATTCAAGAGCACGATACATCAGCAGGTAAATGTTTTATTCCCGATGGAACTGCTTAATCTGTAGATAAGAAGCTACCGTCTTGTAAATCTGCTGCTGCTACACCGAGCGAGTTCCTCCGTGAAAGTCACCGAGTCGTTACTCTGGAGTTCGCAGAGCAGTTTGCCATATAACTGGCGCAGTGAAGCGATGGACCTTGTTTAGATCCCAGTACCTGAGAACTAGGTGTGGAGTAGCACAGATAGTAAGCCTGGGATGACCTTTCCATTGGAAAAAAGCCTCTTTCTGTTTTGTCTCCTGTGATTCAGAACTCGCTGGGTTAAGACATCCCTAGTGACCTAAAATCTTTGGCACAAATTCACCCCTGCCACAACTCCAGTGAAGTCAATAGAGTTCCAGCAGGATGAGTTTGGCCCCATATATCCCATCAACTTCCGTGTGCTCTGGGTCAGGCCCCTGCCCACCAATGCTGCCTCTGTCCATTCCACTCCTCTGTCCCAGCTGGGGGCTGGCTCCAGTGATTCTACTGAGGCAAGTGGAGGGCCTGACTTCCCGAGGGGCCTGACACCCACAGCACCCATTGGCCCCAGTAGGAATGGGGGGAGCTCAGGTTGTCCATGTCTGCACCATGCACAGCCAGCCAGTTCTCTTTGCTGCCTTGGGCCAACACCAGCTGGGAGTCGGCCCTGAACGGATAGAATTTGAAGAGCCGCAAGTATATCAGACTTGACAGATGGTGGAAGTTGCAGCACATCCACTTAAATGACTTGTCCAAGGCCTTGCGAGAGAACCTGTGGCAGAGTCAGGAAGAGAACACAGGTCTGCCTTGACTCTCACTCCTCTGCCTTAGCCACAAGGCCATCCCCTGGAGAACGGCAGCATTTGCCTCTGGCCTCAAATAAGAAGGGGAAGCAGCATCTCAGCCTATGAAGGGGTGTGTGTGGGGTGCATCCTATGGGCAGATCCCCTCGGGTATCATGTGGTATATTCTGTTTATTTCCCTGGGGCTGGGTCATTGCACTGCATAGGGGCTGGGAAAACTCCATGAGGCTGGACTTGGGAAGTGTGTGTGTGTGTGTGTGTGTGTGTGGGGGGGGGAGAGGGGGAGGCTGGGAGGTTTTGTCCCCTGCAGAACTGGCCTGGCAGGGAGATCCAGGCTGAACTCAGATCGGCCAAGGCCCATCCCATCCGGGTAGGGGCATTTTGCCACCACAGCCTGGCCTGTGGTCACCATGGTTCTTGCAGAAGCTGGGCTCCCTGCAGCATGATTTCCCCTCCCTAACGGAATGGAGGGGAAAACATGTGACTTAATGCTCATGGGAATCAGCACAAACTTCTCAGCAACAGTTAGTGGGTGTATGGGGGGCAGGGGGTATAGGAGGGGGAGCATAATCCTGTTTCTTCATCTGCCTTCCCAGCCCTCCTTGCCAGCAGCTCCCACACCCTATGGAGCACCCTGGACAGTGCTGCAGCCCAGGACCTGCCCCACCCGGCAGCATGCCCCTCTCTCTCAGGTGCTAGCCAGCAAACGCTGGGGAATATCTCTTTGCAGCAGCCCCTGTTTGCATTGGAAGGATCTTGGGCTCTAAATGAGATTAAGGTGCCCCTAAAGCATGTTTGCTCATTCTCCCCGTCTGTCCCCTCCTGCACCCCGGGCAAACGGTCTGTAGGGCTGTGTCCATTGAGCCGTGGGAGCCCTTGATGGGAGTTTCTGCATGGCTGGCACAGTTGGCTGGAGCTCTAAGCCCTCGTCCTGGCAGGGCAGCTGCAGATGTGCTGTTTAAGCACCAAAGCACCCTCTTCCCCCCCACTCCGCCCCATCCCTGGGGAAGTTTTCGGTGAGTCACGATGCTGCTTCCCTCCCGCGCTTGGCCAGAGCTGCGGTGGCGGAGGCACTCCAGTCTCTGGGTTTTACGCCTCTGCTTCCAGATTTCTCCCTGATCCCGGGAAGATGAGAAATTAGTGCTAATTGATATAATTCTGTAAGTGTCAGGTTTCCATGTGAGGGTAGCAGCTGGCTGAATACATTTCTAAGGGGGAGGGCAGCCCAGCAGGGGATACGTGAGCCTACTTAGACCCTGCCCTGCAGGCTGCCAGGACCTCCTGGGTCCAAAGGGAGCGTTCCCGTTGATTTCAGTGAGAGCAGGCTTTGTCCCAGTGACCCCCAAACCAGCTGTAGGGATTTGTCATGAAAAGGGGTCACTGGGGAATTAACCCAGGAATGAATTCAGCACTAAAAGCATGTCTCCTTCACTTGAGTTCAAGGGATAACTCCATCACCTGGTAGATGTAGGAGACTCTTATCCTCTGTGGACCAGCCAGGAGAAGGTGATACCACAGATATGCACTGAATAGTGGGGTACACAGGGACACAAGAGAATGATTGGGGCAGTTGAGAGGCAGGATGGGCCAGGGATTAGGGCTCTAGCCTCAGACTTGGGAGAACTGCATTCAGTTCCTGTTCTGCCACAGACTTCCTGTGTGACCTTGGGCAAGCAGCTCAACCACTTGGTGCCTCAGTTTCCCCTCTGTAAGAAGAGGGTAGTAGCGTTTCTCTGCTTCTCAGGAGTACAGTGAGGACAACTACATTGAAGACTGTGGGGGGCTCAGATGCTACGGTTATGGGGAGCAGATGAATACCACAGACACACTTGCCTTATGAGATTCGAACAACTCACTGCCCCCTCTTTGTGCCTCCATTTTCTCATCTGTAAAATGGCTATGCCAACACTTACACTCTTTTGCAAAGCACTTTGCGCTCTAGGGATGGAAAATGCCATAGAAGAGCTGAGTGCTGTTAAAGTGCCATTGGGATCAATTTTCTAGCCCAGATAACGTCCCCTCTAACCTCGATGTCTGGAGTCTGGCATTTCTGGTGTCAGTAAATTATAGCAATAAAAGTGAGACCTTCTGGTCCATGTGGAATGGAGGTTAAATTGTGTCTGGAATGAGGGATGGCTGATGTGTGTGGCTCGTACGCCCCTCCCTCCACAAGGTACTGTCTTCTCATGCCTTCCAAGCCTGGGAAGCAAAGGGGGCGCGTGGAACTGGTAGAGCTGTCTCAAATGGAAAGAAGAAACCATTGATTTATGTGTGTGAGGCTGAGTCGCTGCTCTGCTGAGGCAATGGCGGAAGTCTAAGGGCAGGCCTGTACTGAGGGTTGTTGTTCCAGCGTAGCTACACGGGTGTGTAAATGTGTCGCACCAGGGTAAGCGGTTCCGTTGCAAGCCTTGAATGACACCTGTGCCGTGAGTCTACACCCCTGTGCGCCGGAGTTAAGCTGAACTAAGCCTTGGTGCAGATGTGGCGATGTTTACAAAAGAAGTCTTCTGTTGACCTAGCTGCTGCTGCTCGGGGACGTGGATTCCCTACGGCAGCGGAAAACCCCCTCACGGCGAGGTAGGACGGGCCTGCCCCATGCTGCATTGCAGCCCCTAGTGTAGACAAGGCCTACAGTCGGGATTTGCACGGCGATGTGCTATGCCAGTACAAATAGCCCCCGCGCAGACTGGCCCCCAGTGGCACTAGAACACTGAAGACTTTGGTGAGCTTCCTCCCCATGGCACAGAGAGCTGGCCAGGAGGTGGGGCACAAAATGGGCTCAACACTCTCCTTTGCATCCAAACAGCAGGAGTGGGGCCCCCCCAAATCACATGATTTTTAAAAACCATGATTTTTTTTTTCAGCCAGTAACAAATTTTAGGGTCACTTTCTTCTTGCCCTTTGGTTTCTGAGCTTTTTAGCAATCTCATTTTCCCAGCTTTTTCTCTGCATCCATGACATGTAAAAGAAAGCTGACAGTCTCACATGTTCACATGACTCCAGGAGCTGGGGCTTTAAGAAAAGCCCCGAATATGGCAAACCTCGCCATGAAACCAGGAGGGTTGGCGACACTGTGGCTGTTACTCCAGCTCTGTGTTACAGCGTGAAAAGGAAAACAACAGGGTAAAAACACAGGTTTGGTGGAGGGGTATTGTGGCCAGGCCCCCTCTTCTCCAGGCACACCCACGTTCTCCTGCTATGCCTGCAGTAGGGTGGTCAAGTGGCGAAAGGGCCCCTAGTTTGTGTCTCAGTCCCTGACACTGGGGTGATTCTGCCGGGGCCGGTGTAGGGGCTGATTATTCTGGTGACACCGTGCAAAGCAATGGCCTACGCCGAAGGATCAGGCCCACAGATTTTTCCTCTTTACCCTCCGTGTTGGTAGGCAAGTGGTTGGCATATTGGTGTGGGGGGGGAGGCTGCTCTCCCGGCTGTCAGGTTATGAGGAGACTCTCAAAAGGGGAACTTGGGGGTTAATCAGGACACGCTCGTCAGCGTCACCATGCACTAAAGAGCATGCTATTGCAGGGGAGCTGCAGACAGAGGCCAATGCCCAGCCACCCTCCCCCTTGTCAGTACTCCCTGGCCAGCCCTGTGCGAAGCCGGTGCCAGGGAGCTCGGTCAGAGCTTAGAAGCAGGCCCAGGGAGGCAGCTGAGCAAAGAACAGCATTGCTGCCCACGGTGACGTAAACGGGGGAGCCGGCGAGCATGGGTTGGAATATTAAATGGACCAGAGGGGCTGACAACAGCCCACCGCCTTGTCAAGGGTGAGGTGGAGGGGGAGCTGTGGGGACCTGGGACTCAAATGGGGATCCTGGTGTGTGAGATTCCTTCCTGGCTGTAATCATGCCCGGCTTTCATGTAGCAGATGTGTTTCTTCACTGATGTACCGAGGTGCGGCTCTAAACGCAGGAACGGGAGGGGTGGCAGCCGGAGCACTGAAATCCATCCCCCCTTAACAAGCTTGTTCTCGTGGGGCCCCCACGCACATGGCTGAGCGTTTTGCTTGGCTCAGGCCCAATCCCAGCAACTTTTTAACCAAGCTTGTTACTTCCGAAGCAGCTCGGTGGCTCCGTTTGCTCGGTGCTGCCGGGTGGAAGCCTGTAAGGGTGTCGACACTATTGCTGGGAGCAAGCTGTGTCAGCGGGCTAGAAATAGCTTCACCCCGGCATAACCCCCAGATCAGAACTTGTGCGGCTAGCCAGCGCCTCCGCCAGTGTCGCAGGGTCCACGCCGCTGTGTTTCACGCCCTAGCGCAAACCCCACTAACACAAGTCTGTCTACCCAAGCTGGGAGGCTCGCAGTGTAGACTTACGCCATATGCCACAAACCTGAGTCCCAGTGGGGCTTTAGCATTAAACAATACATAAATAACTCCAGTAGCAAACACGGCAGAAGGGGTTTTGTATGATTAAAACCAAGGGGCTATGTTTCAGCACCCCCAATAATTGGTTGCAAGAACCCAGAGAGACACATGATTCATTTTCTTAGCCAACCTCCATCTGCTTTCCTAAGATCAAGTGTCATTTAAGATGTAAAATGCTCTCTAGGGGGTGGGATTATACTCTGCCCTTTATTTTATTCTTTGTGCTGTGGTAGTGCCCAGAGGCTTTGATGGAGATCAGGACCCCCTGGTGCTAGGTGCTGAACAGATGCAGAAATAGACGAGACGGGCAAGGAGAGCTGAAATGACTTGTCCAAGGGTCACACAGCAGATCAGTGGCTGAGCTGGGAACAGAAGCCAAATCTCCTGACTCGTAGTCTAGTGAACGATCCGCTGGAGCAGGATATTCTAGGTGGGGCTGATAGCACTGCCTGGTAAGGTTGTCTGACGCTTCCCATGATAAGACCCTGTTTTTGGTTTTTTATAACTTTGCCAGATTTTAATCATTTGGGCTGAAATTTTCCATGCCGAGCGTCTGCCTCAGGCTGATCATTATTTTTTTTTTTGGTTTGTTTTTAATTTCTGCCCAAATGGTTCAGCTGTTCTTGAGAATGAGGGAAAAAATGCATCGTTTTCCCCATGTTTTAAAAAAAATGCTGGTGACTCTTTCTTTGAAGAGCTCTCACACCTTCACGCTTTGGAGCAGCGACTCGACACTTGGTAGGCGGGTGCTTTGTGTCATGCGTGTGTCTTTTGCTATCCCTGTGAAAATCCACCCACATTTGGCTGTTATAAAATCTGTGTGTGGGGGGGGAAATCCCACTTCTCACATGCTCAGTACAGATTCCTTAGACTTGCCCTGAAGATTCCATCTGCGCTGGGCTTGTTCCAGCCCCGGGCTGAGCAGGACTTCCCCTGCAATGGCAGCTCTGGGCTGCCACAGGCCATACTTGCTTCAGGTTCATTGGCACAGACATACCCCAAAATGTCACGCTAAAGCCCCCCCAAAATTAGTGGATACTTTAGACCTTAATCTGGGTCTCAGTTCCCCATCAGTAAAATGAGATAATACCACCCCTCACCTAGAGGGGTGCTGTGAAAATAACTCCATTCATGTTTGCGAAGCACTCAGATGTTACAGCTCTGAGCTCCGAAGGAAAGTCTGGGAGGACACTAACCATTCTGTCTTCAGAGCAGTGTTTGAATAGTGTGCGGTAAAATAAGGCTTGGGACCGCACAGTGGAAAAACAAAATATTGAATCGCTGCTCATTCGGTGAGCACCATCCATCAGGACACTGACTGAGGGAGAGAACCCGTAGAAAAAATAGTATGTGATGCATGGCATTAAAGACTGTATCAAAGCGTACACACAAGGGGGCTGAATTAAGGTTACACAAGCAACCTTAATTCTGGCATTTCCTAACTTCTGAGGGTTTGACTTGGCAACCATATTGTTCTTTTAGTGTAGGATTTTTGTGTGTAATTTCAAGTTGGTCCAGTCACCACTTGTAAGACACCTGGGATGGCAGTTGCATGTGGGTACCAAGGGTATCACAGGTGTCGCAAACTACAAATACTCTAGCCAGCCTTTTTGCCCGGTGGAGACAAGACCTTAGATCTAACTGGCCTCTTCCATCTCTAGCTGTGCTGATGTTAACCAGGATGAAAACTTCCCATGCAGCGGCGCCAGGCAGGCTGGAAATGAAAGCGAGGGCAAAGGTGAGACAGAGACGGTCATTGGTTTGAAAGAGAAGGCCTTAATTAGGCGTGTATGTATGCTTGATTCTTTGCAGAAGGGTTGGGAGTTTAGTCAGCTTTCCCTCTTGCATATGGCCCATTGTGAAGTCTTGCCCCGCTCCCTCTCCGGGGTCTTCAGATGGCAGAGGATGGCCCCTTTAAGAGAAAAAGAAAAATCCAGTGGAATTCATTTCCTCTGACTTCTCTCCCAGCAAACCCATGTCCGCATCATCGCCCGGCAGTTCCGACACCAGCGTGCTGCTGGGGCGTCTTGATGTCGTTCTGATCTGTAAAGTGCCTGGGGGCCTGTGTGCATCTTTCCAAAGGATCTGGAGCGAACGGAAAGGGAAATGCAAAGAGCCAAGAAAGACAATTGATTAACGCCTTGTCGCTGATCTGCATAGTTCAGTACCAAAGGTGCCGACTCCGTGGGTGCTCAGGGGCTCAAGCACCCATGGAGAAAAAATAGGGGGGGCTGCTGCTCTGGCAGCCTGGAGCTGGCTGCCAATCAGCTGGTCAGCGGCTGGCCCTGTTGAGTGGGGCTGCCCCGCTACTCGCTCCTCTCTGCCCCTCCCCCCCGCCCTTAAGGCAGGAGGGGACAGAAAGGAGTGAGTGGTGGGCAGGAGGCACTCGGGGAAGGGGGCAGAGCTGATGTGGGGCACCCACCAGCAAAACCAAAAGTCAGCACCTATGTACGGTACGAGGAGAGAATCTGCATGGCTTGCAACATCCGGGGGAAGGATGGATGGGTGGCACCAGCACAGGGCTTCAAGACAGGAGGCCCGGGCCCTGATTCAGCAAGGTACTTAAGCACATGCCTGACTTTAAGCATGTGAGTATCCCCGTTAACGACAACAGGACATGTCCCAGCCGGCGCCCATGCCGAGCCCCACAATGCCAGGGGGGTCTCAGCATTTCTGAATATCCGATGCTTGGTGTCTCCTGTTAGGGACGCTCACAAAATGTGGCCATCCCCTCTGTGTGTCTCCTTTTCCCCATGGGTGAAATGGGGGTGACACCACCCTACTTCACGGGGCATTGTGAGGCTTAATGAATTAACCAAGCCACGGTCGTGTTGGCATGGGGAAGTGGAGACCAGAGAAGACCCTGGACCTCATCAACGCAGGGTTGTGCTGGCTGTTCCGCACGGCGATTTGGCTGCTCCTCTGAGCTGGCACCTGATCAAATGATTTTGCAAGCTGTGTGAGAAGGCACAAAGCCCCCCCGTAGAGACTTTATTTAGATGACGAAGAGGCTGAAAGCTGCCTCCTGTAGCAACTCTGTGAAGTTTCAGGAATACAAATTCAGCCTCCGAACGGTTAGCTGGGCTCTGGAAGCTTTGCCCAGGGGGAGCCAGGAATGTGAAGTTTAATTATTTTGTCGATCGGGAGCTCGCATATTACAGAACTTGTCTTTCCCTCCCACTTCTAGCCTTTTTCTCTGGCTCCCTTTCTTTTGGTCTCGCTGGTGCGCACAGTTCCCTTTTTCCTGTAAAAGGAGCAACCGAGTAATTGAAATGGAACACTAGCAAGGATTTTTTAATCAGAAAGTCGGCATTAATTAGTCGGGTCAGGTATAATTAGCTTCCTTGTCTGTCACTGCCTCTCCCTGACTGGGTGATGACTTGCTTTGTATCCCAGAGTTTACTCAATCGAAATCATCCTTTGTCGTGGAGGTTTTGCTGGGCCTGGGTGTGAAGGAATGAAAGTGCTTGCAGATCTCTGGGGGCACGAGCTGAAGGGTCAGATTCTGCCCACTCCAGTGACTGGTAAAACTCTTGCTGATTCCAATTTGGCCCAGCCTCCTCTTGTATGCTGGGAGTTGGGTATGCTTACAGAGCTATAGGGATAATGACTCAGAGCTTGGCGCTTCCCTGGTCTGCAGCCCCTTAAATGACGAATTAAACCATTAGTCAGCCTGGTAAATGGCAACAAGACGCCAGGTTGACTTGCTCCCAGGTAGAACGGTAAGGTGGGCCTGGTTCTGCCTGGCCTTGCCTCTTGTGCCGTCATGTACGCTCATGCTGCGGGGGCGTGAGACCCCGCGGGTAGCATTTGATGCAGCCCACTCTGCCCAGGTGCAGGTGATGAGCCCCGGGGGCGAGGCAGGGGAGAATGGGGCCCAGCGTGAGGGTGGGGTCTTGGCTTCTCCTGTTGTGGTGCCCATTTGTCTGCAAAACTGGAGATCGAGTCCAGGCAGTAGCCATGACTTCTCTCCCCCTTCCCCCCCGCAAATTGACATTAGCATTACCGCAGTGCCTAGGAGCCCCCGTCATGAACCGGGACCCCCCCGTGCAGTGCATTGCACAAACCCAGAACACACACATCCCCTGAGCTGCTTGTGCTGGCGGGTGAGGTGCAGACCCAGATCCTCAGCTGGTGCCTGTTTGCATTATTGACTCCACCGTCTTCAGGAGAGCTGGGCCCTTTGACATCAGCTCAGGCTCTTGATCCTTTCAGGACCACGCGCCTGTCCCAGCCCCTCCTAGGGGGCAGGCTGAGCTCCCTGATGTTGGCAGCCTTGGCAGGCATCCCAGGAGGATGAATGGAACTGAATCGTGGCTGGCTCTGGTCCATAGGGCTGGATGCTGAGGAACCACAAAGGCTTTTTATTTGCTTGATTAGGGACTCGTCCCCGCCCCACACGCTCCCTGGGGTGGATAGTTTTCTGCACGGTCGCTCCCAGCTCAGCTGTGCTGCTGAACCTGCGTCTTTCTCCCTCTCTCGCCGTCCTCAAGTGGCTGGAGGAAGGCACCTCAGAGGAGCACATGTCTGGGCGAGATTGGGGTGGGTGCGGTTGGCCGCACGTTCGATGCACAGTCCCTGCTCAGCAGAAGCAAAGCGAGATTTCCACCCAGTGACTTCCCGGGGAGCTGGTGGGGCAAGCTGCCACTGCTGGAACCAGTGGGTTAGGCACAGGGCTCGGCTCTCCTCTGCGTGGCTTGGCTGGGTCAAAGTGGGCGCTAGACCCCTCTCCCAGTGACTTGCACTGGCTTGGCACGTGTGTGTGGGGGGGGGGTCTGCCATGGTGCAGTCCCGCAGGGTGGCTCTGTGAGCAGAGGCTTAGCAGAAATGGACACTGTGCGTGCTCTCCAGCTGGGCGTCTGGATAAAGTCAGTGCAAGTGGCGGGGGTTGACTACAATGGCCATCATGTTGCTCAGATCACAAGTGCAAAGAGACCCAGCAACAGCACCTAACGCTACGCTCTGTGTCAGCCCCTCTGCCTGTGTCCCTTTGCCGGACGTGTCCCTTTCCACGCTGCCCTTTCTGGTTCCCGATTGCTGCACGGAATGGGCATCCGTGGTGGGAGAGGCGATCTGAAAGCCAGGGCATTGCCCACGCAGTGTGCATTTGCGTGGGAGTGCAGTGAGCGGCAGCCGCAGAGGAGGACTGTGCCGGGCGGGCTGTGGGAAGGAGGGATGGAAGAGCGAGTTGTGGCAGAACAGCTGAGCAGATTAGCAGCTGCTTGAAAACCAGATTTTTCACCCAGGGGTCATCTGGGGTGGGACAGGGCGCGCTCGCAGGCGGATCCAGGCCTGCAGATGGGGTGGCTGTGCCACGGGAACAAAAGCATTTTCCTCCTCCGCAGACTGAACTAGCATTTGCTTTACGAGGGCGTGTGCCTGTTTTTACAGGCAGCAGCTGTGATCCCTCGTGTCCTGGTGCCAAGCGGCAGTGGCAGGACTGTTCAGTTTTCAGGGATTCCCCTGCCCCCCGCAGAAAAGGGGATGGGTGTGTGGCTACAAGGCCCCTGACTCTGATTCTTCCCGAGCTTCTCTGTGCACTCGGACATTCCTGGTGTAAAACCCACTGGAGAATCAGGATGGTGTGACCTGGCGAAGGGCACCAGAGCTCTCCACTCCCACCTGCAGCCTGGAAGCAAGGATCTGGGCTGTGCCACTGCAGAGGGGACTGGTCCCTGCCTGAAAAAGCTTGCAGTCCAACGAGGCCGAGCAAGCTGCGCAGGGAAGCCGTGGCTACGTTGTCAAGAGTGGAGCGTGCAACTCGGGGAGCATGACAGATGTTTGGCGTCTGTGCCTTTCTTTCGTGCTTTTGGATTCGATTTGTTTTTCCATGTGTCTCCTCGATCCCCTCCCCTCCCCCATCCTACAGGACAAGCTGGAGCTGAGCCTGCAGGGGGGTCCTCAAATCAGAGCTGCCTCCCCTCATTTCAGGGGATTCAGCCACCCTTTGGGGTCCAGGATTGTTCCAAAGTTGGAAGGGGGAGTGACAGCCCAGGAGATCCCCCTGCCATTGAAGCCTAACCTAACCCTAGCCCTGGTTTGGCCTCTAACCCAAGCCCAAATGTGATCAAGGTCCCAACGCCACCCATTAGTCCCATCTCTAGTGCAGCCCTCCCAAGAAGATCCCTGCTGATGCCAGCCGTGGCAGAGAGAATCCCCCAGGGACTCCCAACCCTGCCGTTTTCGTTCTGCGAGGGGTGGGCAGTGTCAGTGCCTAGTCTGGGCATGTTTGGCTGGTGCCTCGTCATCCTTCCCCCCACATGTGGCGAGCTGCCCAGTGTCACCTAGGTCCCAGAGCTGCCGTCCAACACGTGCCGCCTCGGGGTGCTGTCCGGCTTTTTAGGAGACACGTGTGCACCTCGGCAGCAGCGTAACTGCAGCCAGCAAGTAGCTCTCTTTGGATGGCGTGTGACGGCTCGCATGGCGCGTGATCCATGGCTGGTGAGGGAGCGCCGGGCAAGCCAGCCCTTTCTCTGCACGGCCTCGGCAGCCAGAGCTGGCCTTGTCCTCTGATCCTGCAATCCTGATGCGGGCAAAGTCCCCACAGGAGCCAGCTTTGACTAGGGCTGCGAGATCAGGGCCCGCTGGCTTGACGCTGATGCTAGACAACACAGCAGAGGGAAGGCGAGCTTGCTCCTGAGTGGTTAATGAGCAGAGGAAATGCAGTTTTCTCAGAGCTCTCTGCTCTTGGAGCCCCGCTGCCCATCTCCTTCGGTGCCGGGCCAGGGGTTAGATCCGCTTTCATCTCGACCCAGCCGTGAACCAATGAATGGCTGTGTGAGAGCCGAGTCCCGGGGTGAGGCTGGGCTGCGTCTGGCCATGCACCTGCACCCGTGGTGAAGTCTCCTTTGAAGGGAGTTCAGAGCAGGGGAGGAGGTGCAGAGCTGAGCCAGGGGAAAATGCTCCCGATGGCCGGCCCCTCCACCTGCAGAGAGGAGCAGGAATTGTTCTGTTGTCAACTAGGCCCTCCTCCGGGTCCTTCCTTTTCCCTAGGAGCAGACGCTAGGCCCTGAAGATCCCCCCCCCCTATTTCCTCCTGCCCTTTCCCCTCCCTTCCAATCCATCTCCTGGAGGCAACTCCCTTCGGATCCCACCCAGGGGCCAGACTCCGATCTCATTTACACTGGGGTGTGTCATCCTGGAGCAGGAACTCCACTGGCATTAGTGGAGTGACTCTGGATTTACGCTAATAAAGGCCCCAAACCTCTGGTAAGAGGAGGTGTCCCTAGACAGGGATACAACGTAACTCCCGTTATAAGCAGCTTCCTAGCCCCAGTTGGGCTAGAAGCAACGGGTAGGGTGGGGATCTTGACGTCTGATATCCTGCCTCAGGCCCAATCTGCACTACAAAGTTAGGTCGACCTAAATCGACTTGTCTCAGCTCATGGTGCATGCGTTTCCGCCTATATTGGTTTCCTGCTGACATAAGCCCCCCGTTACAGTGAGGCAATAACACCACCTCTCCGAATGACTTCTGTCGACGCGGTGCAAGTGTAGATGCTGCATTACCTGTGTCCACCCTAACAGTCCTCCAGCAGCTGTCCCACAATGCCCTGCATCATGGGATGGAAGAAGTGGCATTGTGCGTACGTGACCCCCGGTTCCTAGCAAATTCCTGGGCGAATTGCTGGTGTCTCACAGAAGCCCTGTGAAAATGTCGCACGAGGCTTGTGCCAGCCAGCGGCATGGGGCACGCTGGAAAACCTACCCATGGTGCACGGCTTTTTCCATTGACACAGCCACTTGTGAGTACACCCAGCACTGACGCAAGCAGCCAAGCGTGCACGCACCCGAGCAATAGACAAGTCAGTGGCTGCATACTGATGCGACGTGAGTCGACCGACCATTGTAGTGTAGACGTGGCCTCAGATTGCAGCTTCCTGGGCTTTGGTCAGAAAAGAAGAGGGTGTGATTATTCTTCCTCCTGCACTGTTATCATGTCAGTTTCTCTCTCTCTCTGTGTCCCCTCTTCCCTTTCTTGTCACGCACAGGCACTCCTGTTTAGGATTACTGGCTTTTCCCGCCTCTCCTCAGAAGCTCAATAAATGCGGAATGATTATAGCTTTTTACCTCGCTTTCACACTAAGATTATTTAAAAAAAATTATATACCTGCCCTTGGCTGGGTCCTGTGGTACTCCCATCCCCTGGGAGGGAAATGGGGGCCCCCAGGTGAGGTGTCTGGGCAGTGGGAAGGGAGGTCAGAGGAATGTAATTGCATGTCTATAGCATCGTTTCCACATGGGTCATCAGCAGGGTTTGGACCTAAGATCTCCAGCACCCATACACAAATACTGGCTGGGTGGAGGTTGGCTTGAAGTTGATCATGTGAGCAACACTAGCCTCTCTGCTCAGCGTTGTTAATCTGCTTTGGCGTTTCCCCAGGGCCTGAACCCTGTGCAGCGCCGCACGGATGTGCAGTGAAACCCAAAGGGTGCCCTGCCTGGTGCTGGAAATTAAATAACCCCTTAGCTGATCCTGAACCCAGCCCTACTCCCTCTGGCACGGCCAGGATCTTCCTGAATGCTCTAAGGAGACACCCCTTTGCTGCCTTCCCCCGGGGATAGTGCTGGAGCTGCAGCTTTTTAGGGTGGGGAAATGGAGCGGAGTGTTGTGAGGCAGACTCCAGTGACCCCCTTTTTGGCCCGCGTCCCCCTGCACCCTGAGATCTGCATTAAGAGTCTGGTGAAAGGGAGACTTCAGCCACGTCCCCTGCTCCCGCGCCCTGGGGGAGCGGAGCAGAGTGAGGGGCGAGGGCGGGAGCTGGGCACAGCTCCCTGCAGACTGGCGGAGGCAGGCAGGCTGGGAACACACTCGTGCACGTTGCCGCCGAGCCGCCTGTTCCCTCTGCAGACGCGGCAGGTGGGCGGAACAATCCCGGCGTCTGTGGCTGACGAGATGGGATTTAATGTGTTGTGACAATTCCCAGTGTTGCTGGGGGCTTCTTTGGCTGGGCTGGAAGGGGCGAGGAGGTGGGGGGAGACGGGAGCTCCTCACGGAGGACTCGAGCGAGCCCGGGGTGGAGGTGGGGCAGTGACTCAGGGTAGCTTCTCCCACAGCGACGTGAGCGTGGGCTAGTGTACAGGGCTACTGGCCGATTGCGTAGGATCGTGTGCCACAAGGGAATGGCCAGGCCGTCGCCACCTGTGTGTCCAGGGAAGTGTGATGGGGAGGTGCTGAGCATTATGGGAAGGTCCCTGTAAAACTGGACTCTGGGCCAAATTCTCCTGCCGTAAATCTGGGGCAACTCCTCTGAGGAGGCTTCTTTGGATGGACGCTGGTGGTGGCTGAGAGCAGCACTTATCCCGGGTGGGATGGGGGAGGGGATGCATGGCCCCAGCTCCAGAGCTTTCTCCTCCTGGAAGCAAAGACCCCCTGCTGATCCCCGTGCTCTGCAGCGGCCAAGGCTCCTTCCCCAGGACACGCCCCACAGCTTGCGGATGCAGCAGCTACCCAGCCGTGCCAGGGAACGGGATGCAGGCTGCACAGTGGATGAGGGGCCTGTCCATGCACCCGGGGCCTTGTCGGTACCTGCTGCCCGAACTGAATGGATGTGCAGAGCCCCCACTGCAGCCGCTGCTGGGACGGGAGCTGTGGGACTCAGAGTGACTCTCTGCGCCATCCTCTCCTCTCAACATCCCTTTCTCCTCCTCTTGACTTTGTGCCTCTCCTCACTTTGCACGGGGCCGTAGCAGCAGCTAGGAGCCCTCTTAGCCCTGTTATCCAAACTGTGGGGCGTGCACTGAGCCCCCTTTGCACAGACTGCCCCTGTGAGTGGAACCAGGGAGACCCTTGGCATCGCCCCGCGGAGAGTGGCTCTCGCGCATGGCCTGGGTGCAGGCTCAGCCCTGCAGAGCGAGATCTTCACGGCCCCGGGGGCTGGACGCTCAGGCCGATGTTCTCAAAAGTGGCTGCTGATTGAGTGCTCTGTTTGGTGGGTGCTCCAGAGGGGCCAAGCACCCGCCGCTGCCGTTAGCTTCGGCTGGAGACGCAGGTGCTGAGTAGTTTGCGAGTTTTGGGCCTTCATCTGTACTTAAAAAATGGGAGCTTAAATCCTGTAGGAGCTGGTGAGGCCAGCTTGGGAGCCCCACTTCACCCCCACAGCCCGTGAACCCCACTGCACCCCAACAGCCCGTGAGCCCTGCTGCGCCCCCATCGCTCATATCTGCTGACCACAACTAGCTCTCCTCTGGCCTCCCAGCTGCAACACTTGGATATTTCCGGGCGTGGCTCCAGCGGCCCGAGGGCATGGGGGGGGGCTTCCTTTAGTCTCCCTGGTGTTTGGAGCCCCATTAAAGCAGAAGCCTGATGCTATTTCTCCCCTGGGGGTAGATTGCTTGTGGCTCTGGACCGGGTCTTTGCAGCGAGGGGGAGGAGTCCAGCCTTTGCTGCCGAAAGGAGGGGCGAGGAAATTGCTAGTTGGGCTTCTCCACCAGGTGCCCGGGGTTCCCTGGCTGCCTGGCTGGAGAGGAGGGGGTCCCAACACACCTCTCTTTAACCCAGGATGGGCTAGGCCAAGAACCACTGTGCTAATAGCTTCCTTATGGAAAGAAGCCCCCCTGCTCGCGCTTTGTCCTGAGGTGTCCGTCCATCTCCAGGGTGTGTCCTTGTCTTCCCCGCTGCCCCCACCATGAGCAGGCCCCGCCCTCCCCAGAGAGCCCTAGCCACGGGGATTGCTTGTAGCTTCCAGTTGTTCCATAGCAAGGGATGCAAATTCATGAAGTAAACCCTGGCGACGGACTCCCATGGCAAGGGGTTGGGGGGCCCTGAGGCTGGGCAGTTCTAGGCCGAAGTGTTGGGGTAACTGCTGGTAAACCAGCCCGCCGCTTTTGCCCTCGGGGACCATGGTGTTGCAATTGTCTCCTGGAAGTTAGAAGCATTTTTCACGCGTTGCCCAGGAGATTCCCGCCTGGCTGCCCGTTCCCAGCGCGGGCGAGGTTTGGGGACTGATACCAAGGACCAGGATGAATTGTGCTTGTGCGTGTTGTCAGGGAAGATACATAACACGGCTATAAATATCTGGGTTCCCAGCCTTAGTGCGAGGAGTCCTTGGCAGTGTTCATCTGACGGCATAAACTATTCCCGGGCACGAAGGGGGGGCCGGCTAACTGAAATGGCCCAGCTGCTGCAATGCAGGCGGGGGCTGCGTGCCCAGAGATTCCCTCCGGGCTGCGTCCGATGGCCGTTGGAGGCACACAGGGCCCCTCTGACAAAGCGCCAGAAGTTGGGACAGCGGCGCAGGCCGCTTTCGATCCCCGTGTCTGAAGTGCCTGGTGCGGATGGAGCTGGGCAGGGTCCCGGCGTTTGGCTGCTATGGGAGCTTAGCAAGGAGGCAGGGTTGGCACGGCTGTAGCACGGAGCAGCAAGGTCTAGGCCGGGGCCTGAATGAACTGGGAGCCTGGGACTCCATCCCTCCCCCGAGCCCGGCATGCCTAGTCATTGCTGGGACTCTAAGGCCTGTGCTGTCGGGGACAATCCCCCCCCCCCCCCCCCCCCCCAGCCCCTTTGCGGCGCTGTGGGCCCAGCCGCAGCTCCCTCCTGCTCTCTCTCCATCCTGCGGGTGCCCTGCTCACTCCTGTTTCTCTCCCCCTTCACAACAGGCGCTGGACATGGACGCTGAGGATGACCCCTTGTTGCAAGACGCTTGGCTCGAGGAGGAGGAGGAGGAGGAGGAGGAGGAGGTTGCCTTCGGCCCCCGGAAGAGGAGCGAGGGTCCCCAGCTGTGCGGCAAATGCCAGTGGAATCCCAGGCCGCTGCCGACAATGCTGCCAGCGTCTGGCTTTTGGAACGTGCTCGGCTGGGTCTTCACCAACCCGTGCTGTGCTGGTGTTATCCTCTTCCTGGGCTGTGCCATCCCCGCCGCCCTGGCCGTCGTCATGTTCCTTCACTACCCTACCCTGGATATTGACATCTCCTACAATGCCTTCGAGATCAGGAACCACGAGTCCTCGCAGCGCTTCGATGCGCTCACCCTGGCCCTCAAGTCCCAGTTCGGCTCGTGGGGCCGGAACCGCCGGGACCTGGCCGATTTCACCTCGGAGACCCTGCAGCGGCTGATCTTCGAGCAGCTGCAGCAGCTCCACCCCAACGCCTCTGGGCTGGGCGGCAGGGCCAGGCCAAAGCGCAGCGCGGCGCTTCCCATGGGTGGAGGGAGGACCAGCCCTGCTGGGCCCGAGGCCCGGCAGAGCCCGGGGAACCAAACCTCCCGCCTCGCCCGGGGCGCTCCGCACTGGGACTACTCCAGCGCCTACGTCAGTGCCAACACCCAGACGCACGCCCACTGGCGCATCGAACTCATTTTCCTGGCCCGAGGGGATGCCGAGAACAACATCTTCACCTCCGAGCGCCTGCTCACCATCCACGAGATCGAGCGGAAGGTCATGGACCACCCCCACTTCCGGGAGTTCTGCTGGAAGCCCCACGAGGTCCTGAAGGATCTTCCTCTAGGCTCCTACTCGTACTGCTCCCCTCCCAGCTCCCTCATGACCTACTTCTTCCCCACCGAACGGGGCGGCAAGATCTACTACGACGGCATGGGGCAAGACCTGGCCGACATCCGAGGTAAGCCTGGGCAGTTGGGTGGACTTGGACTGAGGTGTCTCCCGGGCCTGGGTCGCCTTGTATGGTTGGACAGCGCCTCTGTTGTGGGCCCAGCTAGATTAGCTACAGTAGTGCTGATATCCGTCCGCCCTGGGGAGGTTTGGCCTGACTGTAGAATGGGGAGCTCAGGATTTTAGGGCATGAGGCTCTCCCTTTGCCTTTCCAGACAGTCTCAGGGGTTATGTCCGTGGAGTTTTCCCACCCTGGCCTTGTGGGTTTGTCACTGGATCAGCGAAACCGACTCTGAATTTGCCCTCTCGTCCCTGTTTCATGACTTAGTACCAGTCTTCATGCCACTGAGATGAGGACCTGGCAGAAGCCCTGCACTGCTGGGCAAGGGCCCTGGGTCTGAGTCCTTTCGGCCTGATCCTCTGCCGCCCTGCCCCTCGTATTGTCACGAACGCCAGTGCAAAGCGGGTGCCCTTCTGCTTTAATTGCACCCGGTGTCAATGGCAGTGCGAGGTGCAGAGCGATGGGGAATCAGGCCCTTTGTCCCCTCCATCATCTGCCCGATCCCCAAGTCAGACAGTGAGCCCTGGACCCGCTGCTAGTGAATAGCGCCTAGGAATCCTAGTCAGAGATCAGGGGCCCTCTGTGCTAGACCCTGTACAGACAATCGTTTTGCCTTGGAGAGCCTCCTGTCCATGACTACGTCTGCACTTGGAGTTGGGGGCGGGGGTGATTCCCAGCTCACGTAGACGTGCTCGCACTGGCTCTCACCAAGCTAGCATGCTACAAATACTAGTGCAGCTGCAAGAGCCCGGGGAGCAGGGGCTAGCTGCCCCCGAGTACCAACCCGCCTGGATCCCCTAGGTATGTACTCGGGCTGGCTGGCCCATGCCTGCTACCTGTGTGACTGCAGCCCCACTGCCTACCCCAGCTGGGTCACCCCCCTAGTGTAGATCAACATAGATCAGAAGCTGCTGCGGGGTGAAATGACTGCCTGTGAGTTGCCACCGGGAGGTAGGTGCTGGGGGCGAGGGGGAGGAGCACTGACTCCTCGCAGCAGATCTACAATGCTAATGCCACCCCTCCTGCAGGGGAGGGTTTCAGGGTAGCTGGAAGTGAATCATTGCTAGTCCGTGGGAGGGATGTGGTTGTGGGAAGCAGCTTCCATCTGTCTCCCAGGCATATGCTGCCGATTGAAAGCCAGCCAGAGCGGCGTACAGGGAGCAGGCAAGTGATTGACTCCATCTGCTCCATTGCAAGCAGCAGCTCTGCTACCCGTTAAAATAGGCCCTGGGTCCTTGCTGCTGGAGCCTGCCTTGTGGACTCATTGCAACCTAGAATTCACGGATTTGTGACTCAGAGCCACCCGGCTCGGTTCGCTGCAGGGTCCTGGAAGAAATGTGCTCTCCATTCTGTGGGACTGTGTTTTCCAGCATGCGTGGGAATCCCAGCTCCTCACTGGAGTTGGGTGGAGCAGGAGCCACACGCTTTATTGGCCACGGCAACCCTACGATCAATGGTGACCTTGGCCTGCGTGATATACGATGCTGCGTAGGGACACACTCTTGGTAGTGCATCGCACCCTATAGGATGATCCTGATCCCGTGGGGCTGCAGCAGAGGCAGGATTCCCTAATGACCCCGCCCCTGATCTCCCACAGGGAATGTTTGGCTCCATCTTCCCATTGTGGGCTTCTCCGATCACTGCACTCAGGACCCTCTCCTAAGATTATCTCTCTGGGTAACAGGGCCTGGGGTTTCTGAGCTCCAGGCCACCAGTTCAGAGCAGCTGTGGTTGATACCGGTGTGGCCGCCCTTTAGCTCCTAGCGCAGGTAACGTGGGGAGCAAAGCAACTGCGTGGAGACAGGATGGCTGTCACAGCCGTGAGCCTTCTTGTCAGCCTATCCCCTTCTCAGGCCGGGCTGTCCGAGTGGCTCTCCGGCCGGGAGAGCAGAGGCCGGAGATGGATGGGATGGGAGAGATTCCCCTGAGCTGGCTGCTCTCTGATGAGAGAGAGGGCGAGAGCGCGTGGGGCTCTGTCAGCGTCGGGCTGGCCCCATACGCCACACCCAGCCGGCAGAGCTTGACCTAAAGGGTTCTGTGCTGGTCTCTCCCGCAGGGTCCCTGGAGTTGGCCATGACCCACCCGGAGTTCTACTGGTATGTGGATGAGGGGCTGTCGGCGGAGAACATGAAGAGCTCCCTCCTCCGCAGCGAGATCCTTTTCGGGGCCCCCCTGCCCAACTATTACTCGGTGGAGGACAGGTGGGACGAGCAGCGCAGCAAGTTCCAGAGCTTCGTGGTCACCTACGTGGCCATGCTGGCCAAGCAGTCCACCAGGTGAGGCGGGAGGACCGTGCACGGACTGGGTGACTTAGTATCCAGCCTGCAGAGAAGGGAGGAGACTGGAGAGGAGGGGGGAGATTGTCTGTCACTTACATTAGAGGAGCAGCTGGTGTGTTAGGTGCACGAGGGGTTAATCCAGCTTCCTTCAGCTGTTACTGATGCTGGAGGGGCGAGGCTCTGAGGTTAATGCAGGAGGTGCCAGGCAGCCACGCTCCCATGAACCCTGCCGGGGTAAGTCCGATTAGGAGGCTCTCCTCAGCGTTGGAATGAGGAGTGCAGGATTTGGCAGAGTGGCTCGGACCGTTGGCCAGCCTGGGTGGTCTCCTCCCTTGGGCAGTGGCCAGCACAAGGAAGGAAAGAAAGCAGGCCTGCAGAACGCCCTTGCCACTGGTGCTGGAGCATGCGGCAATGAATGGGTCACACAGTTCCTCTGTGCTTTAATACCACACAGCGCCAGCAACGTGTATGAGACCGTGCAAGGACCTAATGCCTCAGGCCAGTGCCAGTTGGCGTGGGGTTCGGCTTGCGAGCCCAGGGCAGCCGTTCCTGCGAAGAGCCGTGCCGAATTACTCCCCCACACAAAGGGTGTTCCAGTCCAGAGGGCCAGATTCTGCTCTCACCTGCCAGGGTGTCAATCAGGAGGAGCTGCAAAGGATGGCCTGGTATACTAGTATAAAGGTGCCTCACATCAGTACACCTTAGTCCCCTTCCCATATGGGAGTAGCTCTAACAGGATAAGCATCTTTATACAGCTATAACTGCATCCAAACTAGGGCGCTTGTACGGTTTTAACTATACCAGTACAGTTACCATGGGACAATGTGTGTGTGTGGGGTGGGGGGCAAGGCCTGAGTCTGGGGGGTTCCTGGGGGTATGCAGCTGACAGCAGAACCTGGCGCTAGGTGAGGCTGTCCTTGCAGGGCCTGGTTCAGTCAGGTGGAGGTGTATACAGATGCATTGGGCTAATCTTGGTGTCACTTGCATCCGTCCTGCAGCAGTCTAATCCCACTGGCTTCGGCAGAGTTGCCTCTGTTCACGCCGGGTCTGAATTTGGCCCTTGATGACCTACTGGCCTGTTGAAAGGGGTGGATGAGTCTAATTAAAGCTAGCAGTTTAAGGGCCTGACTCTCCTCTTGCTCCTGGTGTCAGGCTGGAGGAACATCACTAAGCCTAGCAGAGCCAGTGAGTGTTACCTGGAGCAGGATTTCCCCCTGTAAACGTGAGCTTGCCTCCCTGGGGTTCTGTGCTGCTGGGAGCCAGCTGGTCGGATTTGGGCTTTGTTCTGTGCCTGCTCCAGCACTTGGAGGGGGAGCCTCGTCTGGTCAGTACGGGGGAGTGGTCCCAGGGAACCGGATGGCCAGGCAGCAGCTTGGAAGAGGGCTTTCCAGCGGGCCACCTGCCTGTGTCAGGTGTAACTTCTTGTTCTCCGGCCATCTGCTGCTCTGGAGCTCGGTTCTCCTAACCCGCGGGGACCCTGATCTTCATCAGCCAAGTGAAATACAGCCACTGCGGGGCAGCTCTGAAATTGCAGCAGTGGGAAAGTCCTCTCAGTATGGGGCTGGGGAAGGATTGCAATTATGGGGAGCAGGGAGGGGAATAGGGACGCGAGTGCATATAAACCCTTAAAAAGGCTGGATTAAGGGCATGCTTCTGCGGTGCAGGGCTATTGTATTCCTGGTTTTAATGATCTCGGATTACCTCTGCTCAGAACCAGCTGCCAGCGGCAGAGGCTGGTAAATCATGCAGCGGTTCACAGGCCCCGGGCTCTGCCTGCCCCCTCTAGCTATTACATCGGCGCTTAATATAATAAGCAGTGATTTAAGATTCCAGATGGGATTGGCTTTGGAAGCTTCCGGAGCTGTTTGCTGACAGCGAGAACTCTATTAACACCTCTGACCGCAATGCACCGGAGGAATTTTAAAAATATGCGACCTGCTCTCCTGATGCAAACCTCGGCCACCCCTCCTTGCAATCTGACTTGATCCGGTCGCTCAGCGGCTTCCCAGGTGCTTCGCACGCGTGACCTCCCTCTGGTTTTGGAGGAGATGCATTTGGCTCGATCCTCCGGCCCTGCTCACTGTATAGTCTCCTCTGTGCCTTCTCCCTCCTCTCTCCCCACCCCAGCAAAGTGCAGGTGCTGTACGGTGGGACGGATTTGTTTGACTATGAAGTGAGGAGGACCTTCAGTAACGACATGCTGCTGGCCTTCATCAGCAGTAGCTGCATAGCGGTCTTGGTCTATATCCTCACCTCTTGCTCGGGTAGGTTGCATTCAAACCCTGCGTCCCTTCCCTGAAGCAGAGCAAGGTCTGCAGTGAGCAGCCTGATGGAGTCCCTTCCTCAGCTCCCAGGAACGTCCCTGGGCAGGTCATTCTCCAGTCCGCTCAGGAATGCGCTGCCCCTGTTGTTAGGCAGAGTAGCAGGGCCTCCCATGGCCGCAGACACAACCCGAATTGTCCAAGGCAGAGATTTTCGGGGGGGGCCAGTGGAAGGGCTCCCTTGAGGGGATGTGGCCAACTGAGAAGCAGCTTCTCCTCTCACTAACTCTGGTGTAAATCTGGAATAACTCCACTCACTTCAACTGAGCCCGTCTAGATTTACCCCAGTGTAACGGAGATCCAGATCGGGCCTGTTTCCCTACTGACCTGGACGAGAGTTGAACTGGTGGGAAGTGGAAGACTCCATGTCCCACAGTGTGGTCTTGGACCCTCCCCACCGCTGAGGGGGCACTTAGGCCGACCTGGTCAATAACAGCCTCTGACTTTGGGTGCCCGAATTGAGACTCCATGCATCTAATTTCCAGAGGTGCTGAATGCCCGCAGCTCCCATTATCACCCGCAGGAAAGGTGGGTGTTCAGCACCTCTGGATATCAGGCCCACAATGCCTCAAAACCACCACCCGCCTTTAGAAACATCACCAGACCTTGCTCTAGCCAGCACAGGCTGGAATCCCTCCCTCCTGATGAAGATACCCCCTGCCAGGTGAAAGCTCTGCCCGGGGCGGGAGCAGGCCAGGTGCCCACACCCCACGCGCAGGACGGGGATTGCAGCCCGGGCAGTTCCTGTACCGAGATTCCTAGCATTGCTCTCCTCCCGCAGTGTTCCTGTCTTTCTTTGGCCTGGCCAGCATCGGGCTGAGCTGCCTGGTGGCACTGTTCCTGTACCACGTGGTGTTCGGGGTCCAGTACCTGGGCATCCTCAATGGTGTAGCCGCCTTTGTCATCGTGGGGATTGGTAAGTCTTTCCTAGCCTTCTTCCTTTGCTCCGCTCCTCGCCCAAAGGCCCTGCCGCTCCCGCGCCAGCCTGCAGAACGGGCTGCCCTTGCCTCGCTGGGCGACGGGTGGCAGGAGGCACAGGCTCGACAGTGAGCTCAGACTTTGGTGGGCCAGGTCCCCAGCCGGTGTGAGTTTGTCTAGCCGCATTGACTTCAACAGAGCTGTGACGCCTTACACCCACTGAGGATCTGGCCCCAGGCATCTCTCCCCAGTGCGAGCGGCATTTCTGCCCCTCTCTCTTGTTCCCCCCCCCCCAGGTGTCGATGACGTCTTTGTCTTCATAAACACCTACCGCCAAGCCACCCACCTGAAGGACCTGCAGCTGCGCATGATCCACACCATCCAGACGGCAGGGAAGGCCACCTTCTTCACCTCCTTGACCACGGCTGCGGCCTACGCTGCCAACATCTTCTCGCAGGTGCGCCAGGGCTTTGCAGCGGCCCCCCGGAGGTCACGGCCGCCTGCTAGAAGGCATCATCCCCTCCCGGCCTTTCAGCAGCTCCCCTGCCACCCCCACGGGCCTGCTCTGGAGGGAGACCCCCTGTGCTCTCAGGCTCGTGTAGATGCTCCTTGTGTGCTCTCCCCGCTTGAGACTGACTCACTCCAGGCCAGCTCTGTTGCCCTGGGCCTGTGGCAAAGCCAGCTGTCCTGGTGCTTTGAGCCATACAGCTTTGCAGGGAGCTGGAGCTCAGCTGATGTGCTCGGGACTCCTGTTCCCAAGGCCTGTGGCACATGCAATGTGCTGGACCTGGGAGGCAAATGGGGCACGTTGCTAACGTTGTCGTCTACGTCTGGCTCTCCTGGTCTGGCTCCCCCAGCTGGGGAAGGAGGCTCGGTGGGAAGCAGAGCTGGCATGTCTAAGGATCACAGGGTCCCTCCACAAACAGATTGGGAACTTTTCCCTTCCAGACTCCAGTCCCATCAGCCAAACCGGGGAGCTCTGGGGCCTGAACTGCAGAGGGAGGAATCCCAGCATATTCCACCCCAGGATTTCCCTCCGCTGTGGGCATGCTGGTGCTGCTGTCCCTGCCAGCACTGTGCTCACCAAGCACAAGGAGGGAATCGGATCGGGTCTGCCCCTGAGCCACTGGGGAGAGCTCTGCCCCCCTCTCCTGCATGTGCACAGGGCCGATACATGGGAGAGCTCCCCTGGCCTGTTAGCAATGCAGTAGGCACCCGCCCTGTGAACACCCCGACTGCCTGGGCAGCGTCTGCAATGCCAAACAATCAAGTGCCACCCACCGGCTGAGCCCCAGACTGGTGCTGGTTGAGTTGTCAGCTTTCACCAGGGGCAGCTGGCTCCATGGCCTTTGGGCCGCATGAAGTGGCCAGTGTTCCCGCCCCCAGGCTCCTCTTGGGTTTGCTTCCCTCCATTATGTTGCCTCAGTGGGGCCTCTTGCTGGAAGGTCTCTGGGCTCCACCTCCTCTGTTCTAGCTGAGAGTTCTCTCTGCAGATCCCGGCCGTGCACGACTTTGGTCTCTTCATGTCGCTGATTGTGTCCTGCTGCTGGGTGGCCGTGCTGTTCACCATGCCGGCTGCCCTTGGAATATGGACCCTCTACGTGTCCCCCCTGGAGAGCTCCTGTCAGGCCAGGTGAGAGTCCTCGCGGGGCCATTCGATCAGCGGCAGGGTGCGGACTCCTCCTGTCTCGCCCACAGCAGCCTGCCTATGCCAGGCAAGGAAACCGTAGCCTGGGCCTTGATTCCAGGGAACAGCTGGTCGCCTGGGTTGTCCTAGCCATGGGTTAGTGCATCCACATGGTGCATCCAGACCTAGTGCACCTTGCGGCTGTGGTTGTACCACTGCATTCAGGGAATTCGGAAACCCCTATCCCGCAGTGCTCAGCCCTGTTGCGAGGCAGTGCATTGTGGGACCAAGATCAGAACTGGCTGTCTCAAAGCAGCTGCAACCTCTTCAGGTTTCCTCTCAGGACCTGAGCTACAGGTGTTGCAACCAATGCATCAAAAGTGCTGTTGCACCAGGCCCTGTCCAGCACTGCGAGCGTCATGCATCCCAGCCAGTCGTGTGCCTCTCCTCTAGCAACACCCTTCGCCCCACACGCCTCCCGCCGCCCGGGCAGTGGAGGTGGCGCACTCTGACCTCAGAACTCTGCTGCCAGCCAGATTCAGCCCTTACCGGAGGAGAGGTTTATTCTCTACCTTCGGGATCAGGCCGGGAGTCAAGGGCCGCATATGGATCTTGTTTCTGCTGATGTAGATAGACCCAGGGTGGCTGCCGCAGAGTGACTCCAGATTTATAATCAGAGGAGCCAGGTTCCCTGCTGGCATCAGTGGGTGCAGCCCCATTGACTTCCATGGAGTTTGCCCCACCTACACCTGCAGAGAACTTGTCCCAGGATCTAATCTGCAAACTGAGGCACGTAGGCCCTGCAGACGGACAACCCAGCCCCTGGGGCCACGGGGATGCAGATTTGTATCTGTAAGTCTGTGCGCCTTCCCCTTCCCCCCTCTCGGGTGTGGCACAGCAGCCGACCGGGTTTAATTCCTTAGCTGGGTGATGAAAAGCAGAAGCACTTGGGAACACGCCCCCCACCCCTACCCTACATCTAGCCCAGTCTCTGATGATTTGCTAGCAGCAGCTGAGCTCCTGATACCCCCCGGCGCATTAGCAGTGGAAATGGCTGGCGTGGTGTTGGCAGTGGAGTGCGTAGTAGGTCACTGGAACAGTCACTCTCCTCTCAGGAGGAGACCAGGCAGCAGCGGTTCACAGGGTACGTAGCCCAGAGCTGCTGACTTTGGCTGTCTCCCTCCCCATCCAGCTGCAGTCAGAAGTGCGGGAAGACGAGCACCTTGCCCATTGCCGATGACCTGTTACTCGCCTCGGAGGACACAGCCGCTGCAGGCCAGGGGTCACTCCCGTACCTCGATGATGACATCCCACTGCTCAGCGTGGAGGAGGAGCCGGGTAGGTGTTCAGAATCCAGGGACAAGGAACGTCCCCTGAGGGAGTGGCAGTCCTGGGTTCTCCTCCCGGCTCTGCCACTGGCCTGCCGGGTGATCACTGGGCTGCTCTGTGCCTCGGTTTCCCCATGTGTGAACTGGAGCTAATGATCCTTTGCTACCGCCCAGGATGCTGTGAATCTGAATTCACTGTGGGTCCTTGGCTGGATGTCACTTGAGGCATGACATTATTATTTCTCAGGAGTCCAATTAGGATCCAGTTTTGGCCAGAATAACTAACTACCCTATGAAGGGACCCAGGAAACATCTGGCTAGAGCACCTGGGCAGTACAGTCCTCCCTCATGGAAGGCAATATTCAATTAAAATCTCAGTCCCCTCTGTAGTCTTTAATGTAACATTGGGTAAGCACGTGTGAGCAAAGGTACTTTGTCATTCTTCAGTGCCCGGCGCCTGAGGCCTCGGAGCACTTCACACGCATAGGGAGTTGGGCCTCACAGCCACCCATGAGGCAGGTCATTACAATTATCCCTACTTTCTAGGTGGGGAAACTGAGGCACAGTTCAGGGCAGTGACTTGCATGAGCTCAGAACTGGGAAGAGAACTCACGAGTCCTGGTGGCATTGCTATGCCTTAATGACCAGACTATCCGATTAGCCCTGGCTGGAGCGAAGGGGATCTCGCTGGGAAGGGCCTCTCATCCTTGGATTTTTAAAGCTGGCTGTTAGCGCTGCCTGGTTGAAACTGCAGCCCCGAGCTCTGGAGAGTCCCCGTCAGGACAAACCCTGGGGGATAGCAGCAGGCTTGGCCTGCGAAAACACCCCCCCCCCCCCCCCACCCCTGTGCTGGTGAATTCACCAGTCCCAGAACAAGCAGAGGTCAGGCTGCTCTTAACATGCTGCTGGGCTCCTGCTGCAAGTGCCGAACCTCCTCAATATGCCAGAGCCGCATAGGATGGTAATTTATGGAAATAGCTCGTCCTCCACGTCTCTGGACTGTACTAAACAGAAGGACAGTTTCCTGTAGGGCCCCTTGGGCCCTGGGCAACTTGTGAATGTGGCAAGGACGTGGCTCTGTGTGGAGGCCCCGGGTGGCGTGCCGGGGCTGCCGGAAGGCACCTGGTGCCCTCTCCGACCCCACCGGAGAAAGCTCCATCTTGCCACTTGCAAATGAGAGGCTGATTCTTCGTGGCGCAGAGGCGGCACGTGGCCATCGGATGGAAATTGGATGCTGTCATTCTTCTGCCACGTTAAAGAGCCTGGAGTGCCTGCTGCCCCGGAAAAGCCCTGGGGGTTGTAGCCTGGGGGGGAGGGTACAGGGGGGACCAGGTTGTATTGGGGGAAGAGGGGTGGAGGGATCATTGTTTCCTTGTAAAGGTGGGGTTCCTACCAAACCCCAACATTCTGCATCACAAATTGCTTTGCTTTCTATAGGGCTGGATGCTGCCAAGCGCTGAGTGACCCACACCCAGCACAGGCAGTGGGAACAGAGGGCGTCGGTACTTTTGCAGGATGGGGACTCATTTCCTCCTGGGTTGTTTATGGCCATGGGTTTCAGTGGGGGTGATTCCATAACAGGGAGACACATAGGTTGGTAAGTTCCCTGCTACACAGGACATACCAGGTCAGGCAAAGGGTCAGATCCTGCCTGGATCCACGTGTGCTGTATTGATGGCAGAGTTCAGACCAAAGTGGGGGAAAGAACCAGCCGAAAGCATAGTATTGGGACTCAGGGCAGCTGGGGTCTGTTCCCAGTTTGCCTCTGGTTTAAATGTGTGATCTTGGGTAAGTTGTGGACCCTCTTTGTGCCTCAGTTTCCCGATCTGGAAAAAGAGGATAATGGTGCTTCCCTATCTCACGAGGGGGCTGCAAGACTCAATTGAAATGGTGTTAAAGGGCTTGGAGATCCTATAGACCTGCTGAGTGATTTATTCGCATTTAAGAACTCGCCCAAACCTTCACCCAGGGGCTACACTGATGCCAAATCTATGAGGAGGTTTGAAAGAAAATGGAATGTAACATTTTTTCCCCCTCTTTCTTGGTTCCGACTGGTAGTAACCGTGGAAATGCTAAACCCCAAGAGAGACAGGGTGTTATCAGGGCATCCCAAGCCAGAACAGAAATCCTCCCGCCCTGCTCTGCAGTCTCCAGAGGTTTGGATACTTCAGATCAGCAGCCCAGCCTTTGTCGGGGTTTTCTCCAAACCAAGCCTCTCGGAGGGCTGCTGGTTGCTCTCCTTAGCAGTGTGGTACGTGCCCGAGTGAATAGGGCACTAGACAAGGACTTGGGGAAAGGGCTTCGTTTCCTGCCATTGACCCGTCGCATGCCCTTGGGCAGCCACTTCACCTCCCTGCACCTCTGTGCCCGTCCCACCCTCCCTCAGCTTCGCGTGTAAGAGTTTGTGCAGCACCTGGCGCGCCGGCGCCTATAGCGGCGACCACAGTATAGATGAGAGCAGCAGGTAGCGGCTTGCTGGGCACATACGTCTATTCGTAAGAGAAGCTTTAAGTCGCTGCCTTGCTCGGCTCTGGCTCCTGCTCCAGCCTGGCCAGTGGGTTTGATGCACTGAAGGGTGCAGGGCTGAGTGAAATTCTAAGTGTCCCCTAGTCTGTCCATCTCCCTGGCTACTCTGGGCTCCAGGAGAACTTGCCTTTCTCATTCTCCTTGGCTCTTTGCTCTGTGCCCCTGCGAGGGGCTTGGGGGCCGAGCCAAGCTCTGAGCCTGCCTTTGGTCTCTTTCTCCCCTAGTGGCTCTGGAAATGGGGGATGTGCCCTTGGCGTCGGCGCTGCCGGAGAACTTGCAGCTCCCGGCCGAGAAGGTCAGGAAGGGTCACTTGATCGCCCATCTGCAGGAGCTCCTCCAGCACTGGGCGCTGTGGTCTGCGGGGAAGAGCAGATGGGTGATTGTGGGTAAGGATGGCCAGAGGGACGCCCTCCCCTAGGGTGCGTCCCACAGACTCTAATTGGGCAGCGCTCCCAGAATTCCTCAGCCTTAACGGTGAGGGGAGGCCGAGGTTGGACATAGTGTCACGGCCCCGCCCCTGTGGCAGGCACATGGGACATAGATCTCGCCTCCTCCTGCTCTCCCAGGGGAATGACCGTGTCCTGAGACCCTGCTTCGTCTCTGCCACCTGCATAGGTCTGTGTATGGCAGATAACTCTGCCCGTTCCCCGCTGGCACAGCGCTCCCCCTGGGTTTTGCCGGCCACCTTACATTTAGGGAAGACACAGTGCTGCCGTGTTCTGGATGGCATTAGGCTTTCTCTCTGCACCTGGGCATCCAGCCCCCGTCGCTTCCCTGCTAGCCTGGGGAATCCCCCGGCACCCGGTTCCCCTGGGTGCCGCTCTATGGCCAGCCCCTGGGGACACCGTGCGGATGAGAGCTCTGTGTGTGCAGAGTCCCACATGCTGGCTGCGCCTCTCGTTGCAGGGCTCTTTGTCATGGTCCTGATCCTGTCCATATTCTTCGCTAGCCGCCTCCGCCCAGCTAGCCGCGCTCCTCTCCTGTTCCGGCCCGACACCAACATCCAGGTGCTCCTGGACCTCAAGTACAACCTGAGCGCCGAGGGCATCTCCTGCGTCACCTGCTCAGGTGAGAGTTCCTAAGGGTCGGATGGGGGCAGCCCTTCGCCGCTCCTGCACGACAGAGATGGGGTGAATAGCCGCAGGTCATCGGTGCTCCCCTTGCAAATCCTGCCTCCCGTCAATGCCAACGTCTCTTGCCTTCTTCTGAGCCCTCCTCGGCTGCCCTCTCTCCCCTTCCCCTCTGCACTGCTGGCCTCCCTGGCCCGCTAGACATGCCCAGAGAATTCGGGAGGGAGAGAGATTCCTGTCGTGTTGGGCCCCTTTTCCCCACGCTCCCTGGTGCTCTCAGCTCAGAGGCAGGGGAAGGAAAAACCCAGGGATTAGGGAGCAAATGTTCCCTTCTCGCCATGGTGATCA